>NW_017805221.1:1399665-1451024 GCF_001891065.2 Hippocampus comes
TTTTTTTTTTCCCCGACCGTTGTCTTCCTTCTCCTGTCTTCTTATTCATCGCATCATCTCCTGCCATCCTTTCTCTCTCTCTATTTGACCGGCGTGTGTCATCTTTGCTTTTCCTTTCCCGCAATCCATTCTCACAGGAATGACTTGACGTTTTCCCATCTCCGACGAGTTGCTTCCATTCACTCTCGCTTTCCGAATCCTACACCCGCTTGAGTCTTATCGCAAGGCTTTACCGCTGTCTCTCCTCCTGTTCTCACCCGGCACATTTGTTATCTCTCCACATGGCCTTGCCTATCCGAGCTCCTCCGCCCGTCCCGTCCAGGTGCACCTCTGCTCCATCGTTCTCCCTGAGCTCCCCAACCCTCTCTCTCCACGTCTTCCCTGTCCCCTCTGTATCTCACTAGCTTGTGTGTGTGTCTGCCCTCTTCCCCGCCCCCCCCCCACCCCCACTTTCCTGCTGTCCGGCAGGTCCGCTTGCTGTACTGCTCCCAGGAGGAGGCCGAGCTGGTGTTCCGAGCGGCCTGGGCCGCGGGTCAGGCCAGCGCCTCGCACATGTGGTTCGCCGTGGGGCCGGCTCTCTCAGGTTTAGGCATGGAGAGCCTGCCCAGGGCTCTGTTTGCCGTGCGGCCCCAGGGATGGAGGGACGAGCCCCGCCGGAGGATCGCGCGAGGGGTCTCGGTGCTGACGCACGGGGCCGTGGCCATGCGCAAGGATTACGGGACGACGGGCGGGCCCAACTTTGTCACCAACTGCGCCGCGGATGCCAATCAGACACAGAGAATGCGGGGCAGGATGAGGTGAGAGCGGCGGGCCCGGAGGAGGTTGGGATGAAAGTTGGGGACAGCAGACAGAAAATTTGGAGGACGACAAAGCGAGTGAGAGACAAGGAAATGAGTCCGTGGCTCGCTAAGGGGGAGCGGAATGCCACACGGGTGGACTCGGGTGTCAGACGTCAGAGTTTCGGAGCCGGCGACCGTCCACGGAAAAATAGAAGTTATTGCTGCGTCTGCTTGCGAGTTGGCAAAATGATCCGGGCGTCTGTAGCAGGCGGACCGTGTCTCATGTATATTAATGACCCTCTTTAATATATTCCTCTTAGCCTGTGCAAACAGGCAGCGGCGCACTCCAACAGGTAGCCCGAGTGCTCGGGCTTATCATCACTGCTCGTTTTTAAATGCCACTCAGTCCAGCTCCTTGAGATACTGCAAACAACGCGGTCGTATGGATGGATTAGTCTGGAAAACGAGCCAAAGACGTCATTTGCTAGCTTATTTGCTGTGACATTTGTAAATGAATTGCAGCACAAATGTAGCAATTAAAAGGGAATGATGACTCGATGGCTCTCATTTGCTTCTGAACTACGTCCAGGGACGGCTGACGCTCTTCTTGCCATTTGTATTTGCGCTGCTCCCTGCTGTTCATCGTCCGCTACTGCATTCTGCCGCCCCGCCGCAGCGGACGGCTTGACGCCGGCAGACAATTAAAACGTCCGTCCAGCGGGATTATCGGACAAAAGGATTTATTAGTGGCTTCACAGCGCGTCAGATGATTTGAGCAAAGATCTAATCACCAAATGAAGTCTGACAGCCACCAGACAGGATGTGTTTGCTCTTCCAAGCTGACCGTCTCTCTCTGTGTCTCTTGCGTGTATTCCCCACACAGGTACTTCAGTAACATTACGCTTGGTGGCCGAGATTACTCCTTCGACGCTGACGGCTACCTGGCCAATCCCTTCCTGGATGTCATTTCCTGGACACCTGGGAGAGGATGGGAAGATGTAAGGACATGATATCAGGTTTTTTTTTCTTCGCTGTGTGTTTGTGCTGAATGTTGATGGCAAGAAAAGATCCATCCGTTTATTTTAACGTCCCTGTGAAATCAAAATGTCTTTTAAATTTAACACACCATAGAGAAGTGTGTTTTTAAGAAAACCGCCCAATTGGAATGATTTTTATTATTATTATTTTTTTTTAAATCCAGAATCAAGTCCGTTTTTCTCTGTTCTCAAATGCATGTCCTCCAAATGCGGGAAATCACACATTACTGAAAAAAGAATTCATTTAAGCACTATTTTTTTTTTTTTTTAAATGCCTACACGTCCCTCCCTATATGTTTGAGCCCAAAAATGTGATCCATTCAAAACCTTCAGCGAATCGCACCGGGGTGTTGTGGAGATTCCCACATTACGACCAAGAGTCATTAGCCACCAGCTAGCTTTTGAGCTAGCTGGCTCCCGGCGCTTTTCTTGGGATGGACGTCCGCCTCCTCGGGAATCTAAATAAGTACAGAGAGCTGTTTTGTAAGCTGTTGTGTCCGGGCAAGATGCATTTTTGGGCAGTGTAAGCAGAGCGAGCTAATTGCCGCCAACTGATGATAATTAAGGTGCTCGCTTCTTATATCGGTTCTGACGCAGGTTGGAAATCGGCGAAATCGTGAAAATGTCATTGCTCTCTCACCAAAATTCAGTCACGTCAGTCTTTTCACGAGTTCAGCAGTTATCTTCACACATGTATCATGTATTTCAAACACAATTTCTGAATTCACTCGACAAAAGCGAAAGCGAGCAGCTTGCATTGCATTTTTGCATTGTTGAGATGTTGCCCTTGATGAGTCGCTGCGAGGCCAAAAAAGCAGTCGGAGGCGAATTTGTGCTGATATTTCCTTACATGCTGGATGAACAAATCTGTGCATGCAGCATTGGCATGTCGAAACATAAACCTGACAGTGAGAATCGGAAAGGTCACAGGGGTTTACGTTCACGCAAAGTTCAATATTTCTTCCAGTGCCTGAGGCTGTCGGGAGATGCCGGCTGCATGTTTTTGACTGCGCTCTCTTTGCGTCTGCACTTGGGCTGTCAAAAAAAAAAAAAAACTTACCTTTTTGATCATTTTGTCCAGTGAAAGCTAAAAACCTCTGGCCTAATCTGTGTAGGGAGGCTGTTCGACCTCTGTTTTGTTCGAATTTCATTTGGAAATTAATTGTGTCCATTCCAAGGTCGAACTGACACCATAAAACTTTGATTAACTGTGCAGGCAATTTGAGAGAAACATTTTAATCTTCTTAACAGCCATACAAAAAAAAAAAAACAGAAACACGGTAATATTAGCATGGTGAAGGACACTTTAAACTCTTGTCCATACATGAGAAGGGATTCAAAACAAAATTTGCCTTTTTGTCACAAGTGATAAAAGTATTTAGCTGATCTATTTAGGAAAAAAATGTCAGCAATAACACACACGACCCATGACAATGTGAATCACTGCTAGCCAGTCGGTAGCTAGCGGCAGCTAGCATATTCGGTTTTGTTCAATCACAGCCAAAAACGAAAGGTGCCACGACAGTGGCCTGCCCAAAAGGGAAGTTGCGTTGACGGGGTGTCGGCAAAGCTAGCTCGCGAACTACAAGTCTCAATTGGTTGGGCCAGATCATCGCTGAAGGCGCTCGGGTTGGTTTTCAAAGCGGGGCGGGGGCATTGGCATTTGAAGGTTTCACGCATCGGACATCTTCTGCGGGAATTAAAGGAAAGACATTGCTCATGCAAGACTTTGAAACATGAGGAGCATTAGCGGCGGAAAATAAATAAATTAATTAATTAAATGGCTGTCCCCAGGTGCTGACAAATCGTCTACGGTCCAAATGTTGCCGAGTTCTTCCTGTTGGTAGTGTAAGAATGATGACTTTCGTCAGTGAGCCTTGCACTGTAGCGTTGCGCGTACATTCTGGTGCAAAATGTACCTTTTTCTTAAATCGATAAAGAAACAAAGTGCGACGCTGCCGTCATAAATATGGACCGAGACATTTCCGCTTTCAAGGTTCATTTGGAAAGAAATGAAAGACGCTGATTGTTCTCATTTGTCGCCTGCGTTCTCGGATCCTACCTTCCAGATGAAATTCAAATTGTGCTGCGTCTTAGCCCATAGATTGTGTGCATGTTTCGCCCGACACTTTGTGCATGTTCTACATAGCTGGCGTTTGTTTGACAACGCCTTGGCATGTTCCCCTTCCGCTGTGATGGCCGACTATTGTGTTCTTACACTGGTGGGAAAAAAAATGAAGCCATCCTGATTTTGCCGCGTCACCGTGTACACGGTCACAAACGTCGTCCTAACAAGTGGAACCAAAGACTGTGCTGTACCGTTTATGCACACGAGCACAAATAGACACATTTGGAAGTTCTCAGCCCCCCCCCACCCCCGCTGGCCTTAATAGCCCAGCCGAGTCCAGTCACCCTGTGTGGTCACCTGCTGACTCCTCCTGCCACGTCCCTGAAATCCCTTTCAATTAGATGCTCCTACGCAAGTCCTTCGACTCAAACCAAGGGTACCGTACCCCGCCCCCTGACACACACACACACACACACACACACACACACACACACACAAACAAACACAAACACACAGGCACGCGCGTGAAGCCTTGGCACGTAGAAATGAGAGCGCAATCTGTATGCGTAGTCCCTCCTTGCATGGATGCTACTGCACACAAACACAGCGAAAGCGGATAAGAGCCCCCGTATCTGCCGAGTATGCACATCCACGCTGTTGGCGCTCCCTGAATATTTAATGTTGGCTTTACAATGACTGCGCCATTACCGAAAGCCCAGGAGCGTCCTCGCTCGGCTGCTAAAACGCTGCGCAACGGCTACCGAAGGTTGTCAGGCACCAGCCGGGGTCCCTTAAGCTGGGGGGGGATATGTTCCGTGGGTGTTGCACTACGTTCGTGAACATTTACAATCAAGACTTCAAAAAGACAGAAGGGTCATCGCTTCAAAATTGAAAACGTGGTGTGTTTAAATTCCCGAATGTTCCAATTGAGGGGTTGTTTCTCTCCATGCGTTTATACAAGGCGAGAGCATTTTACAATGATACACAGATAAACCGCCGCATCTCGTAATTCATGTCATAATTAACAAGGAAGTGTTTCCCCACACAAACAGAATCGAGATGAGGAGTGGGAAGAAGAAAATCTTGTCGAATCCCACCCCACCCCCTTTTTCATCAAGCGTCTTCGGTGCGTCTCGCAGTGTCGAGTTCTTTTCTTTCTGTTTATTTTTTTAGTTCTGGCCTCTCTATTGCTCAAACAGAGAAACGGAGGAGTGCTAGCCGCAGCTAGCTGCCCTTCACATTATTACGGGTAATGTGTGTTATTGCTGTTATTGGCAACTTTTGTTATTATTCCCTTCTCATGTATCATTCATGACAACAGATTAACAATTTAGAGTGCTTTACCATGCTAACATTACAGCGGTTATGTATTTATTTTTTGTTGTTGTCGGCTGTTGAGATTAAAAAAGTTTCTCTCAGAGGCAAAAAAACAACAACAACACAAGCACAGGTGGATCGAAACATTGGCCATACAAACTTATTGCAGTACATTTCATTGCATGTACTGACCATGTATTTCCAAAAAAAAAAAACCCAAATGTGAGTATCTTGTGATCGCTTATGTTGCATATACGGGCTGTCCCAAAGTTTCACTCGGTCAAGTGGAACGAAGGCAGTTGTCCAACTGTAACGCCTGGAGAGAGGATTAGTTGGCTACACTTACTCTGTATGACCAACGAATGAAGGAGAATGTAAGCTGTATAGCGTCTTCCACAAATAAGCATTTACGGCGCCGCTTGAGCCCAGAGCGAACATTGCACATTACAGTGCACACAAAAACATTCCTTGAAAATGAGTTTGACTCGCAGATAGTTTGAATGGTATTTTCCCCTCTGAGTAGCTGTTTTATTGTCATTAAACCTATTTCATACTTTTTCTTGTTTTGATTCGGTGTAAAAAAAAAAAAAAAAAATCAATAAATAAACCAACCCAACAATCAATTCAACACGATTATGCGAATTCTTAATGATGTCCATCCTCCGTCCGAGCGGTTGTTCTTTTGCTGACCAGATTTTTAGTGACGACGAGTTGGGAACGCCGACATTTGTGTCCCGGTTGTGATTTGAGTCGGGGCCTGTTGCATGGCTGCGGTCGAAGCGGCAAGCTGTGAGTGGAGCGACCTCCTCTTCCTCTCGCCGTCCATGTTGCCTGCGCAAATCTGCCAGGCTTTTCTCAACCCGCTTAAGCAGTCGCTGTCGACGCCGTCTCCAGTACATTCATGTATTATTGTGTGTGTGTGTGTGTGTGTGTGTGTGTGTGTGTGTGTGTGTGTGTGTGTGTGTGCGTGTGTGTCTGTGTGTGTGGGGACACCTCAGGCTGCTGCACGTAAGCGCACCCGGTTTTCATTTATGTGCGTTGTGTGGATGTCGCCTTAGTCACGCTTGTCACAAGGCTTAAAGGTGACTTTTATCATCAGGTGAGCGTGCACCATCGGCATTTGTGCTTTTCAGAATCTTCACATTCCACGGCGAGCGAATGCGACAATGCAGAGAGGCCAACGAGAATGCAGATTTCAGAAGCACGTATTTTCAAACGAGCTGAGCAACCCCAATCGCCCCCCCACCCTCTCAGCATTTCTTTGCACACCGGCGCAAAGTGGCCGAGCGGAACGGAACACTTTGACGCCGGCTGTGAAAGTGGCGATTCTTGAGCTGATTACAGCTGGCAATCAGCCCTATGCAACACTCAAATACAGTCTGAGTTAAGGCCAAAGTTTTCCAAGACTATTGCGCTTAAAAAAAATTTTTTACATGGGAAGCGGGAATCCAAATCAGAATGTGTGCGTGTGTGTGCGTGTGTGTGTGTGGTGTCACGTGTAGGCTAATTGAAACAAATGTACTTTTTTGCTAGTTCTCCACATTTCTTGCAATGGTGTATTTTCCACTGTTGGCCAAAAGTATTGGGTCAGGAGATACTGTATTCCTTGTCCTTGCTTGACCGTCAGCCATTCTCGAAGCGCAGTACGAGGACCGCTATTGGCACATGAATGAATCACTGCCGAGGTACGGTTCAGTTGTATTTCACTTTTTTCGGCAGCGTACAGTTTTATGTGCAATCATTGAATCGTTGTTTATTTATATATTTCTATTTTTTTTCGTGTTTATGACCGGTCAAAAGAGCCTTGTTTGCATTTGTATGGTAACGCATCATTCAAAAAAAAGTGTGCTTTTAGCACCTAAGTGAACCAAATTCCTGAATCCACATTCTGATATTTTCCACGCGCATAATGTGCAGCTCGTGCAAACATGTTATCGTGACCAAGAACAAAGCAACACATGAGTCAGAGCGCAGCGCGGCGGGTGCTTGCTAATGGCTCGTACGGGCTGAACGCATGTTGTCCCCTGTAGGTCCTTTGCTCAGACTCTGATTGAAGTGTGAGATTTTAATTGCAACTGATACATTTTTAATGAAGCATGGGCTTGGGGGTTACACGTTTTATCCAATTTTCACATCTGCGCAGCCGAGACCGAAATACGTTGCCGGTATGATCCTTGAATTGGACGCAAAATGGCATCAAGGCGTCTAAATTCAAGGCTGTTTGCTTGGGCGACCGTGTCCAGCGGCTCACGTCTGTAATCCATTTCTTGTGCCGTCACGTGTACCCGCGTTGCATTTTACTCCCAGCCGTAATGTCCAAGTGGTTATTATGCGGCTCTGTGCGTCAATGGATGACGAGCGCAACAAATCTGGATGACGAGTCTGGTGCCATCAATCAACGTAGCCTTTGCACGGGCATGATTTTGCCAGGTAATTGCTCCCGTCCAGCATAACACGGCATCGCAATTGTAATTTAGAGCCGTGTGTCGCAAGTAAGGCGAACGGCCCCGATACCTGTAACAATATCATGGAAGCTAGCAGCATGGCCATGCCTGCAGTAAATAACACCTTGATGGAGATAACAATGTGATTTTTTTAAAAATGTTTTTTTATTGAGGCTGTCACAGAGAAGGTCGTTCGTCTCAGTGGTCAATTTGTGGCCATGTAGCTGCTTTGTACAAGTTGATTTTAGCAGCTTAACGTGGATGAAACGAAGCAATCTCATGCACTGATTAGCATTGCGCCTTTGAGTGCGACAATGGAGTCGCTTTCTATCGCTGCTGTTGGGCCGCCTTTTGCGGGAGAACGACTCGGTCAAAACTTGAGTGCCGCTCTTCATGGAAGGAAAAAGTCCCTTCAAAGCAAATTCACGGAAGAAGTTGCGTACAAACACGGTGAAGTGGCATCTCGCTGTTATGCTACTCGCAAGTTGCCAACAGATAGTTTTGAAGCTACTTTTTATTTATGTCCTTTTGTTTTGAAATGTCTTGAAATCTTTTGTTTGTGAATGCGATTAAACGTCGTCACTGTACTTAGACTTTTTTTTTTTTTTTTAATAGGGATTTCAATCATTCTCTCATTGAGGTCAATCGTAAGAGCGGTATTCTCCTGCTGCTTCTAATTTGCATGTCAACTCGCCGACTAAATTCATTTGTGTTTTTCAAGAAGCGCAAAGTATGATGCAAGCAATCTGCAATTGTGCCTTTGTTTGACGGCGCTTCTCTGTCTTCCCAGGTAGGCTGGTGGGAGAATGGCGTACTGAGACTGCGCTATCCGGCCTGGTCCCGCTATGGGCCTTTCCTTAAACCTCCAGACGATGCTCAGCATCTGCGTGTCGTCACGCTCGAGGAGCGACCATTTGTCATCGTGGAGCTGGCAGACCCCGCGTCGGGAACTTGCATCCGGGACTCGGTGCCCTGTCGGCGGCCTCTCAATGCCAGGTTTGATGCCTCCTTTTACGGAGTGAAGGATCTCCAAAAATGACCTGAGCGTGTAACGAATTTGGAAATGACCCATTTTGTTGTGTTTGACGAGAAAACTTGGGCCTGACTGTATTTACAATTGTGGATGGAAAGCAAAGGGTGGAGAACCTCCGTCGTCAAACGGAGACTATTGGTCGTTGGCGACGAAGAGTAACGGACAGTATATTGAATGTGGAGCCCCAAATCTTAGTACAGGGTGTGATGGAAAATGTGAGTTCAAACTGTGCAATCGTGCTTTTCTTGCTTCCTGAAAACCTTTCCCTTTTTTTTCCCCTTTTTGTGCAACTGGTTTGTAGCGCCAATCACGAGGGAGTGGCTCCCATGAAGCAATGCTGCAAGGGCTTCTGCATCGACATCCTCAAGAGATTGGCCAAGATCGTCGGCTTCACCTATGACCTCTACCTGGTGACCAACGGGAAGCACGGCAAGAAAATCGACGGCGTGTGGAACGGCATGATCGGAGAGGCGAGTGCTGTTGGCGCGTTTACTCGTGCGGGATTTTCTGTCAATATGCCGTATGCAACGTTCCTCAGCCCCTTGGGTGGCCATTAAACACAAGACAGAGCGCGAATGGGAAAAGCAAACAGTTGCACTAATTAAATGGACAGGGATGATGGTAAACACACGCTCCTGCAAACCCATCCCAACGCCTTCTCCGAAGCAAACAAAGGCATCAACAATGTCAAAGAGCTTCTGGCTAGTTTGATTCGCCGTCGCAATACGAGCTTCATGTCACGGTACATTCGCCTGACTGTCATGCTGTGATTGTGTCTCTGTACGTGCGCCGCTACTGTCAGTAAAGGAAGCAGTCCGCCTTTTGCCCAAAGTAAGCTGAGCTCTCGCTCACCCGCGACCCAGAACTGGACACGCGGCTTCGAAAATGGATGGATTGAAGGCAATTAGTTGTGGTAGTCAGACTTGCTGCAACGCACGATATTTTGGAGTCAGCCTATCCTCCGTCAAGCATCTGCAGGTGGTCCATAATGCTGCCGCCTCGCCTCCTAACTGGAGCTCGTAGGAGGGAGCACATTTCTGCAATGGCTCCCTGTACATTTTGGAGTTCATTTTTGGAATTATTTTATTTGGCCAATCACTTCTTGGAGCTCCTCCATCAAGGTAGTGGGGTCTACTAAGCAAGGGGGTATTTTTCCGTTGTTGGTCCTTTGCTTTGGAATGACTTTCCTTTAAACGGTAGGCGAACCCGCTCTCTGTCTATCCTTAAAACTGGTCTTCAAACACATTTTTTATTCTTTCACCTTGAACCCAGATGCAGAGGACACGCATGTTCTGCACTTGCACCATATCGTTCCCTGAATGCATGCACATTTGACGGGTCTCCGAATGCTCCGTGTCCTCATGAGGGTGGCTCAGATAATCGTGCATTTGGTGGCCGTCCCTTCTAGGTGGTATACAAGCGGGCAGACATGGCCATTGGCTCTCTGACGATCAATGAGGAGAGGTCCGAGGTTGTGGATTTCTCTGTCCCTTTTGTGGAAACGGGGATCAGCGTCATGGTCTCCCGTAGCAACGGAACTGTATCGCCATCTGCTTTCCTCGGTAAGAGGCCTCCTCTTTTATGTGACGCATCCAAACAGATGTTGAGTCTTGATTTTTTTTTTCACTGGAGTCTTCTGTCTGCCTCCAAAGAGCCCTACAGCCCAGCGGTGTGGGTGATGATGTTCGTCATGTGCCTGACCGTGGTGGCTGTGACTGTCTTCATCTTTGAGTTCTTCAGTCCTGTGGGCTACAACCGCAGTCTACAAACTGGCAAGAGTGAGTGACGAGTTTGCTCGCTCATCAACTCTTCTGTCTACTTTATTTTTATGTTTCGTTCCTCTTCAGGCCCGTTATGGCTGTTGCTCATCCGCGGTAACGGGTCGATCGCAGGAGGTTGGTTGATCGAAAAGTAGATCTTCGGTCCAAAAAGTCCAATCTTGACAGACTGGCACAGCGAACTGACCCAAAATAAAATCATGACCATGTCAACGGCCAAGCGAGTCAGTCCTGCATCTGAAAATGCCCACTTTGTCATCCATGGCTGGAAGTTGTTGTGGATATAAAAAGTGTTGCAAACTTGATATGAGTCTTCGTGATTGATTTATTTATATTTGGGGGGGGGGTGCAAAATGGTCTCGCACCAAGCCGCTCTCTGTCTTCCCGCTTGGGCAGCATTGACACCTTGGGTCCAGATTGATTTAGCAGCACGCTGGCATTTTTATCGCTGCGCCAGAAGCGGCGCGCTAAAACGTTACGGATACCGAGCAGCGTGGCAACCAGACGACGTGTGACGAAGCTGAAACGTTCAAATTCATGTCGCTGCCTCGTCTGCTGGGTTGCGTGTAAAAAAAAAAACAACTAAAAAACGACAGCGTTGGCTCGCGCCAACCACTTAGGCGGATGGAAGCGCCGACCAAATCATCAAAGTAAAAAAATTAAGTTGGATTATTTCTCAAAAATCCTTCAGAGTTCATTTTCAGACTTTTGAACGCTTTCATTAAAATGTGAATGTTCAACGTTCCCGTACTCGGTTCCTTAAAGGTGTGATAGTGAGTCGCGATAGCTTCGAGGTTCCTTGACACCTGCAAGGTCGGAGTCATGACATCACCAGGAAGCCGCACCTCATCGGCACGCCTCGAAATGTGAGCTGACTTGCCCGAAAAGATGCAAATAGTGAATGATTCCAACTCTGTTTTGGCCGTTTGTTCTTCCACCACAATCGCAACTTTTAAAAAGGAAACAGAAAAAGGAACCCGCTTATTGGAAAAAAATGTCTTCCCCTCAGTGGGTCCCTGTGTCATATTTGTTGTTATCCTTTTTTTTTTTTCTCTCTCAGTTTCTGAGTGAGCTGTCGCCGAGAGTTACGTTTAAAAGGCTGCCTCGCGCCTCCTCGACGCGAGCGCACGGTGGGTGGTCGGCATCCCGGCGTACGGGAAATATGAGCCGTGTCATTTCGGGCCATCGGTAGCGTCTGTGGGCCATTGTAGTAAAGTGCGCTCGGCTTGAATGTAACCTGCTGCCCCCTGTTGAGCGGGAGCGCCAAACATAAATCGCCCGTTTGTTCGAATCAAGCGCGAGCGGGCGAAGAGGGACTTGT
This sequence comes from Hippocampus comes, assembly GCF_001891065.2. Taxonomy (NCBI): domain Eukaryota; kingdom Metazoa; phylum Chordata; class Actinopteri; order Syngnathiformes; family Syngnathidae; genus Hippocampus; species Hippocampus comes. The sequence goes on from NW_017805221.1 coordinate 1,411,443, forward strand.
TGAACTGCATCCGAGTGTGTCGAACATTGAAGAGGCCATTTATTATTCAGCGGCGTCGTTTGTACTACTCCTGTGATATTTAATGCCTCGGATGCGTTGGCCGCTCGTCTGCCGCTTGACTAGGCGTCGATTTAAGGGAGTCCTTCTCCTCCCTCCTCGACTTGACTGCCAGATCGTGGCAGAGCATCACGGAGACTTGAATGATGACCGCTCGCGCGAGGTTACGTTTATTGGCGACATAATGCGGCCGCTCTCCTCGCTGGTCACGCTTCGCCGTCAATAAGCTCGCGAGATTGTTTGATATCCAGCAAACCCCAATTGGGGCATCGTTCACCGAGGCTTTGTTGGAAGGCTTCCGTGCGGCCGCTCACCGTTTTCTTTCCCTCTCTCCTCTCTCCGGACAGAGGCCGGCGGGTCTACTTTCACGATCGGAAAGTCTGTGTGGCTTTTATGGGCCATAGTCTTCAATAATTCCGTGCCGGTGGAGAACCCCAGAGGAACAACGAGCAAGATCATGGTGCTGATCTGGGCCTTCTTCGCCGTCATTTTCCTGGCCTCGTACACCGCTAACCTGGCCGCCTTCATGATCCAGGAGGAGTACATTGACACGGTGTCAGGGCTCTCCGACAAGAAGGTACTTTGTCGCTTGAATGATAATGAGCTGTACTGGGAGAGTGGCGGGGGGGGGGTGGGGGTCAAATAGAAGTCATAAGGGAGTCGAATGCCGTGAATTTCAACATTAAAATCGATTACAGTGGAGAAAAGGATGAAATCTCATTGGACATAATGCTCTGACCGCACTACTTGACTACTTAAAAATCAATTCTAAATCCTAAAAGTCCCCAGCTTGTCTCCCCTCAAGATTTGACGGTGTTCAAAGTGGAACAAAGGGACAGAAAGAGGTCCGATTGGTGCACAGCCTGAAGTGTTTGACGGCCCTTCCTTGGCTTTCAGTTTCAGCATCCCGAGGAGCAGTATCCGCCGCTGAAGTTCGGCACGGTGCCCAACGGCAGCACGGAAAAAAACATCCGCTCCAACTACCCGGACATGCACCAGTACATGGGCAAATACAACCAGAGAGGAGTGGAGGACGCCATTCTCAACCTCAAGACCGGGTTGGTGTGCCCGAACTTAGTCCTGCTCATTCGGTGTTTCTCCGTCACGCTCTGCATTCGACCGTCCTTGGCAATTCTTTGACTCGTAAGCTGTTTTCTCGTTGAAAAACCGCAAATCCAAATACGGAAGCCACAACGAAATTTGGACCGTGAAAGGAAACGTCTTTCCCCAAAATGACTCAATCGTGTCGCAAAAACTTATTTTCTAACCGGGGAGACGAGTGATGGGAGAAGATTGAGAGGGGGAGAACTGGCAGTAACATGAAGAATAATTCTGACAAGAAAATGGAACCCACAAATTTGGTTCCATCGTTGAATTGAGTTTGATAGCATAATCGTAGCAATTTGGTCAATGTCAGCTATTGGTAGAAAGGTCGTTTTCTGACCGTAAACAACCAGACAATCCCCAAACTGGGTCGGTCAAGTTAGCTGGATACTTGCAATCAAATTTTTAGCCTTGCAATCAAATTTTTCCTCCTCGACGATTGTTCAGCGCTCTTTTATTGGTGACCTGCGGCCCGCGTTTAAGCAGTTACGGCTCGTCATTGTGTTCCTTGCACATTTTAAAAGCGGGCAATACGTTTCAGTTGCTGTGGCGACCAACTTTTAACCATGGCCATGCGCACTTGCTCCTTTGAATTCTTGCGCCACACCAAATTGCCTCCTTTTCAACCTAAAAGTGTTGGCGCTTTCCAAATCGTGTTCGTGTTGACCGGATTGATGCGGCAGTCATACCACAGCATGACAATAAAATTGGACGTGAATTAAATTTGAGTCGGTCCGTCCGTAATGACAGTGATGGTGGTTTCTTGACACGGAAAGCTTCCAAAAACACCAACAAGAATCCCTTGCAATTATCGCCGCCGAGCTGAGATTCTTTGATGAGCAGTCGATTTATGTCGACAGATTTTAGTGTCCGGTCTTATGGGCCGGGAAGGAAGCCGGCCGGGCCCGGTCAATTGAGCGCCAAAGACACCATGGGGATGCTCATCTCTCGATTATCCAGCCATATCAAAAAACCCACACAAACGAACAGAAATGAAAACCAAAGCAGACACTTTGCGAGGATTCACAAAAGAAGGCAAAAGAGAGAGAAAATGACATCGCCAGCTCCCCGATGAGTCGATGAGTGATCGTTCAGAAAAATCACGCCGGCATTGAAAAGAAATAGCAGCCGCCACCAGGCCGCTCGATCCAAATGACCCCAAAAGCGTCCGTCTGAGTTGTGACAGCATTTGACATGCACGCCGTTGGACGTGCCCGTTCTTATTTGCCCTCACACCTTGCCGTGTTGCCAACGTGCGATGTGAAAAGCTCGCATCGGCTTCCCCTTCAACTCGGACTCGTATTTTCATCTTATGTCCCACTTTTCCCTTCTGTCACCTTCACTTTATCACTCCAAACATCTTCAAGACTGCGGATTCTAATTCGTATGTACACATTTATAACCCCGCGCACACATACATACAGTACGTGCATATGGAGCGGGACACGCGTACGATCAAGTTAGGGGTGGCGGTCTCCACGCACCCACTTCCCAGTGCAGATGTGCTTTGTCGCTCAAGGAGCCACCTTGATTGGCCATGATTGAAGTCAGCTGTGACCACACCCACAGCGATGCAGACCTCCCTCTTACGGTACTCGTAAAAGGGAGCGCACCACTGCTACTCCGGCATCCCTTCACTGGCTCATTTGAGAGTCCTGTTCAAGATCCTGTTTTTTGTTTTCCAATCTTGAAATGGCCTGGCCGCATCTTACCTCGCTCGCTCCTCCCCCCCTCGCCGGTGCCGCGGGTCTGCGGACGCTATTAGAGCAATCAGCAAGCCCCCGCCCCTCGCTGGCCATCTTTCAAACTTGTCATTTTTAGTCTTTGGCTTTTGATTTTTAGTTGGTGTGGTTTCTTTTTTTCTCCTGTCTTCATTATTAATTTATTGTTTGTTGTATGAATCATTTTTGCTCCACGTACGGCACTTTGCGTGGAGCGGTCGTTGAGAATCCTTCCTCTCGCATCCATGCTTCTTTAGCTCGCTTTTGGTCTTTTCTTTCTCCTTCAAGTGTGTTTTGTCGCTACGTCCCTATTTAAACTTTCTAATCCTCCCCACTCTCGCCCCTGTCGTTTCCCCCTGAAGTGTGTAAATTTTCTTCCTCCCCTCTCTCGATTTCCCCCCTTGTCACCGCGCTCTTCACAGCGTATAAATCCTCATCCTCCCCTCCGCCTCCTCCGTGGACGCTTCCCTCATCTCGGCGTCATTTTATTCTCCTTGTTTTTCCACGCGCTCCGGTCCGGTTTTGCATGCCGAGGCTGAAATTTGGAATGTCGTCCTCGAGGTGCGCTTACTGTGGCTTTCTACTCTGCCAACTCCCTTTCCAGGAGCAATTAGTTAATGAGTTGCCAATTTGGTGCCAGGTTATGTGAAAGCAGTCTGAATATTTTCACCCCGATGACGCTCCGTCACCGTTTCATCCCTCCATCCTCCCCCAGCCCCTGGATCCTCCGCTCCGACTCCCATTAATGATGAATGCCTTTTTCTTTGATCCTTTTTCAGGAAACTGGACGCATTTATTTATGACGCTGCAGTGTTGAACTATATGGCCAGGAAGGACGAAGGTTGTAAGGTACGAACCAGCTCCCAAGCACACACCGTGCTGAGGCACAGCGGACATAAATAGAGGGAAGTTGACATCTACGTTCAGCTTTGTTTTAATTGCCCGTTGTCCCTTTTCTTTTTTTTCGTTTTTCTTCTCTTCAAGGTGATGACCATAGGCTCGGGGAAGGTTTTTGCCACCACAGGCTACGGTATCGCCCTGCACAAAAACTCACGCTGGAAACGTCCTCTCGACCTGGCCCTTCTGCAGCTGGTGGGAGATGGTGAGAATGACGAGGAGGAAGCAATTAAATCAATTGAGGGAGGGAGGTAAAGAGAGAGAGAGAGGGGGGAGAGAGAGACAGATAGAGTGAAAGGGAGAGATATGGAGAGAGAGAGAGAGGAGTGAGAGGGAGAGCGACAGATGTGAGAGAGAGTGACAAACAGTAGAGAGAGAGAGAGAGAGAGAGAGAGAGACAGAGAGAGAGAGAGAGATGAAGGGGCGGGGGGAGAGAGAGAGACGGGAAGAGGGAGAGAGAGAGCGAGAAGGAGAAGGGGAAGGAGGGAGAGGAGTGAGAGGGAGAGCAACAGATGTGAGAGAGTGACAGATGGGAGAGAGAGAGAGAGAGATAGAGAGAGAGAGAGAGAGATTTTATCATGGCAAGGGGAGTAATGGCAGAGAGAGAGAGGGAGGGAGAAAGAGACGGGAAGAGGGAACAGAGGGTGAGAAGGTGAGGGAGAGGAGCAACGGGGCGAGAAAGAGAGAGTTTTTTTTTTTTTTTGATCATGACAAGGGGAGTAATGGCGTGTAGGAGAGGTGATGGTGGTTGCGGTGGGAAGAGAGATGCCTAAAAGCTCTCTTTACTGTCCGCCTGTGAGTGGGAAATAAAACCGGGACTGGCACCGAGAGGAATATGATTGTCCACTGAAAAGATTGCTTGAGTAAGACGGCAACAAGGGCCTCCCCTCGTGTTTTGGACTCCGAATCTCAATTCGCTTCCCCTGCTCGGGAAACAAAAACCAATAAAATGAAATGATCTTTGTGAGTCCTGGGTCGAAAAGGATCATCACGACTTGAGTGGTGATTCGCAGCGTGTTCCCGATTGGCTGATGCTGACATGGGCAGGGAAGGCCAAGGAAAACATGATGAAAGAAAGGCCAAGACGTGGCTTGCGGGGGACTAAAGAGGAGAAGAAGAATCAAATGTTCGGTGAGTTGACCGTGTGCAACTGATTGTTGCTTCTTTGCTTCGCAATGGAGTGCAGTACTCGGCTGCAACCAGCAGAGGCGCTCTTGATTCAGGAGCAACCAGTTTGTTGTCTTGACGAACTTTGAGCTCCGTTTTGTCGCCGTTGGGCAGCAACCTCGTATTTTCTACAAACGTTGGGCTACTTGTCAGTGGACGTCAGGCTTTCATCATGGTGCTCCATGTTCATGAGGACCGAGTGATTTTTGTCGAGGACGGCGCAGGCACTTTGCAGTGATGTTGATCCGCAATCTGAATTCTTCTGCTCAATGCAACACTGGCTGTCCAAACGGCGCTTTGCAACATTCGTCGAAAGATTTTGGCTGGAAATAAAAAAGCGGGGGAAAAAAATATGCACATTTGTTAGCAGTGGAAACCTTATTAGAATCTTCTTTTTGGGATTATGGGAGGCATCTTGTGTGTGTGTGTGTGTGTGTGTGTGTGTGTGTGTGTGTGTGTGTGTGTGTGTGTGTGTGTGCGCGTGTGTGTGCGCGTGCGCGCGAGCGCCCTCGAGAAAATCAGTTTTGCACTCAGCACAGCAATGCTTGATTGTCATTTTACACTGTCCACGTCATGCATTTATTGTCACCATTGGCTGCCGCTTGCCCGCTTGGCTTCTCCTCGGGCGCCAAATCAGCTTTGCTTACGGCGTAGCGGACAAAGCGCTTTTCGTTGTTTCTGGCATGCAGACGCTTCAGCTGATTACGCACTGATAGTGCCAATTTGGTGCCAAGATCTATTAAACAAAGCCGCTGTCTGCCGCTGCATAGCTGGACCGGGAGAGGAAGTCAAAACAGAGCGCAGACAACCTTGACATGCGCACAACGGTGGTCTTCTCGAAAATGCATCCACGTTTTCCGTTTTGCCTTGTTACTTTGACACGACATGACAATTGTGCGTCAGTGTCTCATTTTTACATATGTATAGACGTGTGGATGTATTTATCGTTTTTTTTCCACAATCAGTTGATGAATCGACTAGTCTGCCGATCCCTCGTGCGTGTTTCGGCACGCGCCGGCACTTATCCGCAACGGACGCGTCGGCTCTCAGGGTCGCTTTTGAACGAGACAAAGGTTTTATTGGAGTGGATTACTACGAGAGCGGATTACCTTGCTCCGATGTGGTGGAAAGGGGGGCCCACCCCTCAAGGGCCGCTTCCCGACTCTTGTGTGGCACTTTGAGCTGGGCTAATAACATGTCACCGGGTTACATCATGGCCGTTGCGTCTGCTCAATCGTTTTACAAGCTTTGCTTTGTCGCCCCCAAGATTGTTTTTGATCTCCCTATCGCCACCTCTGGTAAACGCCGTAGCATTGATCTCACTACATCTGGTTTCCCGTTAGAAATGCAGATTGTGCACTCTTGTCAGCCTTATTTCCATTTTTCAAAACGTTTTTTAAAGTTTTTTTTTTTTTTTTAATTCCCGGTACATGTTATTCAATAAGTAAGTTGTGGAAAGCGAGGTTTTTTGCTGGCTCGCTGTTTTTCCGCAGGTTGCTATCGAGGTATTTGTCATGTCGGAATTATAGCACACAATTGTTTGGGTGACGATCCATCTGCGGAGGAGCTGGGCCTCTCCGGGCATGTTTGGCAACATGCCGCATCTGGCGCATGGCGGCAAAGTGTGCAAGCGTGGAGACGCACAAAAACAATTCTCTTTCGGAATAATTGGGCCTATTCACCAGCAGTTTGTCTCAACAGTGTGGCATTCAGCAATGTTTTTTTTTTTTTTTTTTGCGGGAGACTTTCAGCAGCTAACCCAGCTGTGAAAAAAAAAATTAAAAAAATACGGCATTCTCCCATATATGAGAGGATTGAAATGGCAATTCTTTATTCATCGTGATTAAAAATAAATAAATAAATGCATGAGAGCTCACACAGGGGGCATTTACTCTTTTGTCCTTTTGTAAGGAACAGGACGGTGTTTCCTTATGATAATGACTTCCAGCTGGCATGAGCTTGCAGGTCACAAGAAAATGGATTTAGGAACACCGGTGCGAACAAGGTGCAGCGCCGTGGTACGGTGTTGTCAAAGAGCAAGCAGGTCTCAGGGTGCAGCCTTTTCTCTTCTCCTCAAGGCGAGGCCAGGCAAGCTTTCGAGCACCTCGCGTCCGCAAAGCAACTCGGCGGGCTTCACGCAAAACAGAGTCGCTGACCAAAATGACGAAAGGAATGTACAATGACAACATCTAAACGCTTGACCTGAAAACTTTAAAAACATTTTCAAAGTGAAGAAAAAAAAATGTTTCTTAAATGACCACAAGAGGGAAAAAAAAATGATGGACTGCAGTCAAGTGTAATCGAGAAGACAGCGACGTGACAAGATGGCGCTAATTCCCCATACGTCATTTGTATGTCATGATGCTCATTGAAAAAAAAAAACGACAAAGCATTTTTTTTCTTTTTCTTTTCTTTTTGGATGTGTTGCCGCGTCCCCACAAATGCCACTTTGCGCTGCCACGCGTGTTGATTACGCAGACTGCAAACCGACAGTGGAATATGCGCATCCAGCTTTTGCCAGTGCGTTTGTGGTACGAGCCAGCGTTGTGCAGTGTGCCAGCTCCGCCTGACCTGACCCGACCCGCCGGCAACAACAGAGGTGGCGTGTGAATTTGACACGCCTGTCAGATTTGGCAGACCTGAGCTGGCAGCGAGCGAACGGCAGAGACCATCGCCGTCGCAAAGGTCCAGAGGTGGCCAACGAGCGGGCCAAGCGAGAGAAAAGAGCGCGACGACGAGGCGCAAGATGAATCGCTGGAATTCAAACGGCAGGGAACCCGGGGGATGAGGATTCGAGTTTAGGTTTCAGCCGGGCTTCCGTGAGGCGCGCCCATTTGAAGTCTGGCCTTCGCAAAGGCGCGTGCCGGTTTTCCACCATCGGTTCACGTCTGGAAAACAAGCAAGTGACGGCGATCATTTCATCCCCGTGAGGCCTGGAGCGCGCAGTCCAAACGCAAAGTTTGTGTTTTGGGATTGTACAGGATGTGTTTACCAGGCGAATCGGAAACGATGACTTGTTACCTGCCGTTGAGCTGCAGTGTGTCCATCTGTTGGCGTGCTAATGATGTTCTACGGGGGACGCGGTTGCCCACATCGCTCAGACGACGGAGCCGCGCGAGCACAGATAATGATGGCCCCGTCGGAAAGCTTTTGACAGGGCGGCGTCGCGTTCAAAGCGGCGGCGTGACTCGGCCATTGGACTTGGACTGGTGCGATATATTTATTTTTCCTTGCAGCGCGGCGCCACCGCCATTAGTGCGACAAGAAAGCTCTCATTATGAGCTCGGTTGGTGAGAACGCCTCTTTGTTTCCATCGTGAATCGGAGGACCAGCCATCGCTATGGTTACGCCAGCAAGCCCGGCAGCCAATCGTAGGTTGACGGGGCAGTTGAGATTTGTTAGCTGGCTGAGCTCATTAACGAAAAGTCTCTGTTTGAGGTGAAGCGGGCCCGCCTGATTGCTGGCAGGTGAACCGATGGGAATCTCGGATTCCTCCGAGCGTACCCGCCTCGATGGCCATTCTGACTGTCTCGCCACCACAATTAAATGATTACGATCTTGCCCTTCTGCCTGTTTCTGTCAGTCCCGACCCGCGCTTTCTTTGCGATCGGCCTCCTCCTTTGGCAGGCGTCGCCTTCCGGCTGGCGGAGTGTTCCTGCCGTTTGTCGTTAGGACCGAATCTCCGCCTCTCGCCCTCCGCGTCTGTTTGTCTCGTTTTCTCCCGACGTGCGAGTGGACGAAGAGAGAATTGCGCTCGCTCGACACCTTGATCAACATTCTCTCGGCCTCTCTCGTTAGACCTGGCCTTGCATTCCGTGCCTGTTTGGCCCTCCTCCCCGTTGGGGCCCCCCGGCCTGCCTTCCTCATCCTCTATTCATTTACTCTTGCCGACTATGTCGAGATGAGGTTGTCGGTGTCATTTAACTTCCCCGGCCACTTGATTGTTTTGGAGTCTGTCTGAGTGACCTTCCTCTTTGTTGTGTTTTTTGGGAGATACCTCCTTTTGTACGACTGACCCCCGACCTAATGAAGAACAGGAGCTAAAAAGAGAGCAACGCTGCGGAAAAAAACTGCGCTTTTTGTCTCGAGCGATCTCCGTCCCTGCTGTGTCATGTCATCTCTGTGTATCTCACCCTCAACTATTTTCCCTTCTCACCGTCGTTTCCCTCCTCCTCCTCCCCCACTTGTCCCCCTTTGCAGATGAAATTGAAATGCTGGAGCGCCTTTGGCTGTCAGGTATCTGCCATAATGACAAAATTGAGGTGATGAGCAGTAAGCTAGATATTGACAACATGGCTGGGGTCTTCTACATGCTTCTGGTGGCTATGGGCCTCAGCCTACTGGTTTTTGCCTGGGAGCACTTGGTCTACTGGAAGTTGCGCCATTGCATGGCCACCAGCTCAGGCAAACTGGATTTCCTCCTAGCCATCAGCAGGGTAAGTCTTTTCAACGTACGTTGGGTTTTTGCACATGGGCGACCGTCGTTTGTTTCCTTATCATGTGACACTGGCACGGCGAGAGTGCTCCGCCTCTGAAAGCAGCCAATGAATTCACCACCCCGCCGCCCCTCCACCCCCGAATTATTACTTAATGTCAGGGCACCAAGTATAGAGCGAAAAGATTTCGGAATAAATCCTCGCAAACACGTGTTTGTATCTGTGCCTGCCCGTATCTGTAACGGAGTGCGAGCCTTCCAAAGTGTGAGGTCAGGGGTCAATTCAATCCACTCAGTCAATTGAAGAGATTAATTGAAATTCAATTCGGCTCACATCCCTGGATATCCCGTTCCTTTGACGACGTCCTTGACGGAGCAGTCGCTCACCACCCGCGTGTGCTTATTACATCGGAGATCATATTTCCTCACCTACTTGTAATTATTCGAGTTTATGTATTTTCGTGAGCAATCGGTAATCAAATTCCAAACGGCAGCGGTTGCTGATCTCATAGCGATCAAGCTCTCCTCTGAACCCTTTCTGCCAGTGTCTGTCTATCACGCTCACGTGGTAATTTGTTTTTCATGCTACAAATTGAATGAAGATTTTCTGACTCTCATCCCGCCTTTTGATTCTTTTCTCCTCAGGGCATGTATAGCTGCTGTAGCTTTGAAGATGAAACAGCACCAGGGGGTGCTAAATCATTGAGTTCTCATCACCACACGGCTCTGGTTCCCGTCCCATCCCAAGCACACGTTATCTCAACGTCAATGACCAGCCCGGCTCTTGCTCTAGCGCAGCAGCAACAGCCACCGCAGCAGCAACCGCATTCCGTCTACAAGACGCCTCTGCCCGGCTCTTCTCCCACCCTGGTGCATTCAGGAGCAGCGGTGGGTCCTTCCAGCACCCCCATTGCCGGCGCGCCCCTCCCTTGCTCCACCTTCCTGCCCCGGCCGGATCGCAGGCTGGCCGTGGTGGATCGCTGGAGACTTCCCAAATCCGCAACGGCCGCCAACCCTCGGGCTGTCAGGGGGGGCATTCCTGACATGGGACCCTTCGCTCAAAAAGTCCCTGCAAACTGGACTTCATCCGCCGGAGGAGGCGGGGGACTTGATGGTTACAAGAGATACTATGGTCCCATTGACCCTGAGGGGCTGGGGCCCTGCATGGAGCAGCAGGCAGGGTCCCAGACCCCCAAGACTATGCCGAGGGGCCACCCGCAGCCCCCTCCGGCCAGTGTGGCCTTCTACTCAGAGAAGGGCATGGACCACGGGGTAGGGAAGAGGGTGGTCGGCGGTGGCAGCGGAGGTCAGGGGAAAGTGGCTGTGAAATCTCTTGGAACACCGAGACTGCCTCCCAAGAGTCAAGCCCCTCTGCCTCCTACGCCCCCACTGCCACACCCATCTCCCCCTCTCCCCTCATCCTTTTGGAGAAGGCGAAGGGCCAAGAAGCCCAAAGAACGCGGAGGGCCGCTCTATGAGAACATTTTGCCCCTGGGGCGGAGGGTAGAGGCACAAGATGGAGTGAGGGAGGGGGGAGGAAGGAGGGCACGCCCCCTTTCCCCCCCACTCTCACTTTCTGTGCCAGTACCCCTCAGCCCCTCCTACACCCCGCCGTCACCGTCGGCATCCTTGCACTACACGTCCTCGTCTTCTCCGTCCACCACATCGTCAACGTCCACGTCCTCGTCGGCCTCGTCTTCTCGCTCCACCTCCCCGACATACTCTTACAGCTCCTCCAGGAGCACACGGGGCAGGGCCGGGGGTCTCGATGAAGAAGAGGATGACGATGATGAGGAGCTGACAGAAGAATCCAGCCTTCTCCTCGGGAGGGGGCGAGAGAGGGAACGCTCAATCATCCGGCCTCGCTCCCTGAGCCACGGGCGTGTGCCTCCGCCCGTACCGCCCAGGAAACCACGCGCATCCTGGGGCGACAGGGAACGTCAAAGAGAGAGAGGGGGCAGCCAGCTGTCTCAACTTCAAGAGTGGTGGGCGAGTTGGAGCGAGAGAGAAAAGAGTGGAGCTGGCGGAGAAGCTGAGAGGCAAAAACGTGAGAGGAAGAGAAGAAAAGAGAAGGAGAAGAAGAAAAAGAAAAAGAACAAAAAGAGAAAGAAAAGGGAAGATCGGGAAAGAGAACGAGAGCGAGAAAGGAAAAGGCGGAAAGTGAAAAAGAAGAAGAAAAAGGCACTCAAGACAAAGAAAAGGAAGAAATCCACCGGGGGCAAAAGGTCGGAGCCGGAAGACGGCGATATCGAGCCAGAGAGGGAGGGAGAGGTGGAAGGAGACAGGGAAGCGGGAATACAGGACTATTCTTCCTTTTCTGCCCAGTATCGGAATACGTTTGGGGAGAAGCGGCGAGATTCGTGGGAAGGAGAGCGGGAGAGAGACGGAGGAGAGGAGGCCAACGACAGGGAAGGGGAGGACAGTGGCAGAAGTAGAGAAAGGCATTGCAAGTCATCACATCCCCATTCCAGACACCGCACCCCGAGTAAGCGCTACCCCAACCTGAACAAACTCCCTGCATCAGTCAAATTTTGGGTGAACGGAAGAGGGGGTGACCCAAATACTCCCCCCGCATCCCTGCACCCCTTCCTCCCATCCAGCAAGCGACGAAGAAGCGGAGGCCTAGATAGGGATGAGAGCGGTAGGGGAGGAGAGAGGCGTCCTTTGCTGATGCCTTACGCAAAGGACAAAGCACAGACCAGAGAGGGCCTTTCCTTACACGAGTGGGATTCCGATGATGATGACGATGACGATGATGACGAGGAAGAGGAGGATAGGGAAAGAGTTCGGGAACGGGCGGGCGAGCGGAGCAGTAGGGCAGGTCGGGGAGCCGTGTCTGAAACCGAGAGGGATAGAATCGAAATAAGGGCAGAGGACAGTTACTCAGACGACGGCTCATCGGGGGAGTTTGGACGCTTTGAGAGGTACTGGGAGGGGGGTGGGGCCAACAGCTCCGGGATAGGGGGTATAGGCGGCGGCGGCGGCTGGTTCTTTGGCACGTACCCCTCCAGAGAGAGAGGAGGCAGTATCAACAGTCGGGATGATTCCTTGCTCGGAACGAGGGCAGAGGGATGGATTGGCGCTGACTTTTGGAGTTCGGGGGCAGGTGTCGGTTGGGAATCAGGGGGAGGGAGCGGGGGGCTGGGCTCACAGTGGCCACCGCCCCCCTCGGCCTTTCCTCCGCCAAGGAGATACTGGTCTATGGACAAGATCCCGATGAAGGGGGAGAAAAAGTGGAAGTCTGCCGCTAGGAAAAGTAAGAGGCAAGCGAGGGGGAGAGGGGACGAAGCTCGCCGGGCCACCGTGTGTTCTTGTAGCCTTTACCCGCATCCCCATCCCTACCCGCATCCACCCGGCCGCTCACGCGCCTCCCGTTCCAAAAGGCGACCCGCCTCACTATCGCATAGCCAGGAAGAGCTTCTCCCCCACTGCCACAGTTTCAGCGGGGGCTCCCGGCCCAAGCCTCCACCTCCAAAACCAGATCCCGGTCAGGCCAAATCAGGCAGCCAGTCTAACCTCAGCACAAAGCCCAGCGAGCTCGCGCCTCAACCTCCACCGTCGCCACCGCAGCAGCCATCTCTGTCTCCCACGACCCTCCCAATGCCTATCCCGCCTCCGCCCTCCTCGTCGTCGGTCTCGCCTCCAGCAGGGGTGGGGATGGCTGGCCCGAGCCAGATCCAGGCCTCGGCCAGTGCCAAACTCCAGTACCAGAGACTCCGTTCCGTGCCGCAGCCACGAAGGTTCTACTCACCTCACCTGCCACTTAAAGCCAAGAGTCTGTGCTCGCGTCGAGGGTCAGCTCACTTCTCCAGTCTGGAGAGTGAGGTATGACAGGGGGAGAGGAGAGAGGGAGACGTAGCGGCGAGCACCTCTGCCGTAGAGCGCCGTGGTGCCACGGTAGCCGGACCCAGAAGCGTGGCTGCCTTGGTCAGCTTAGGTCATCGGTTGGCGGCCATCGCCGCCGGAACAAACGTGGACCGCGCTCACGAGAGCGGCACCGGCGCCACCCGCTCCCTTGTACACGTTCTCATTAGGGCCACGGTGAGACGCCACACCAGGTTAAGCTACACCCCCTCGGACGGTTCCGGTGACCACGAGAGTGAAGTCGAGGCCGCATCATCGGGGCCGACGGCTCCAGAACTTCTCCTTCGCTCAGAGTTGAGCTTTGCGATGTCATCCTCGGTTCTGCTCCCCGCAGCGGGTCACAGCTAGGGATAAGTTGAAGTCTCCAACCCGTGAGTAATGATGTCATATTTGTACACACACACACACACACACACACACACACACACCACTGGCAAAATGTGTCCTCTGCTCGAAACGTCTCCCTCCCTCTGGCTTTGAGGACAATTTGGTGGCTTCAAAGGGACACGCACTCTCACTTCTGGCGTTTTTTTATTTTTTTTGGGGTGGACTACTTACAGAAGGTGAAAAGATGCCCCCCCCCCCACCTCCCTTTGCTTTTGTAAATGGGTTGAAAAGCAATTCTCTCACATCTGTCACGCACTCAGTGAGCCTGATCACCTTTCACTTAGCAGTGGGGGACAATGCTACCGATGTACTCTTTGACATTGCAACGCCACCAGACCCATCGAGCTCTACCCCGAACCACCGCCGCCGCCACCTCCTCTATGTGATGTCATGTTTGATTAGAAATCGGCCAGACTGTCCAGGATCTGTTCCTCTGTATGAGTTTATGGTCCAACTAGAACTGGAATACACATTATGAGAGTACTTGAACAACAAAAAGAAACGGAAAGGAGAAGAAAAAAAAGACACGTAGCATCTACTTAATTTTCTTGCTTTCTACTGTTTTTTTTTTCTCAACGCTGTCTTATCTCCAATCTTGTTTTATGTTGTATGGATATATTTCTCTCACTTGGTCAGTGAGTATTTTGAGAAAGAGGAGGCTGGATGTGGCTCGTGTTGGAAGTGGGAACGATTCGGCGGTCGTGCCAAACATCCTCTCGAAAGCTTTGAAGAGAGGCTCCTTTTCCGCATCATTGATTTTCATCCTGAAAGTGCTTCGTTGAGGGATGATAGCTGCAGTACTTGTAATTGGCACTAGATGGCCGCATAATATTCAAGGCAGCTTTGGAGACAACTGTGGAATTCGGGTTTGTTCAATATCTGAATTTCAATAACAGACAGTTGGAGGGGTGCCGCTGCTGATTGTTTTTCCAGATGTGGCCGTTGTGGCAAGATGAAGAACGGGAAAGCGCGACGCATAAAAACCAAAAAAGGGAAAGAAAAGAAAACGAGCAGCAGCGACAGGTGGGTGACCTGTCCCATTTGGAAACCATACCAGCATGATTTTGGAGCCGGTTTACATGAAGCACAATTTGTCGTCGTATTCTTCGAGCACCTGTCGCAACCGTTCTAACAGGGCGTGTTGAGAAGAATCACCCGTTTGCATCGGCGGGCAATTTACGAGGACTGAAGATCCGATTCTTGTGTACGGGTTGCCTCGAAACAGTTATCTGGGCTTTCGGCTTCCGTTTGGGGAGACGAGGCTGAAATACTCAAAGACTGTGAACGCTTCGGGGCGCTGACACGTGACCCGCTGCAATCGCGAATAAATCGACTTCTGTGAGACTGTCTGACCGAGCAATAGTCCCGCCTTCAATGTGACAGGGGGCGGCATAGCTGTTACCTTGTTTTTTTTTTCATGGGATATTTTCATCACCTGGGCTCCGGCGTTCCGAATCTGTGATTCACTTTTGGGTGGCTCGAGCCTGATTTCCAGTCGCCCGGGTGTTATTTTTACAGAAACTCTACCGCGGCGGCGGCGGCGCGTGACTGCGCCTGACCGCCGCATCTTTTTGCGGAGCGCTCTTTCTCGGTGAGTGGCCGCAGGAGCCATCCCGCTGCGTTAAAAAAAACAAAAAAAGCGCTGCCAACCGTTGCCAGCGTTGCGGCTGACGGATTCCGTTTTCATCAGGCCAAGGCGTTTGCCTAATCTCTCCCGCTAAGACCAGCCACAGCCCAGCTCTTCTTCTACTGTTCGGTGAATGTAGCTTTGTGATGATGTAGCAAAAAGGGACACCTAATTTTAGATTTTGTAGCTTTTTTTGGGATGCTCTCAAGGATGGCGAAGACGGGTTGACTTGCGCGTTCTATTTGTGCATGTTGTCACAGATGGAAGGCTTAGGCGACCTTCTCGCTTCGCCCTTGAACTCCTTTGCATTTTCACTGAGGGCAAATGATCTTTTATCTACACATGGATTGCTTTTTTTTTCTTTCTTTCTTTTACGTCTGCGTGTGGGCAATTTCAAGGAAAAAGAAAAATTGTCAATCTGTAACCATAACAGAGAGCTCCTTCCTTTGTGCCATTGCCCCCCCCCCCCTTTCAAGTCGGCCACCCCCGAATCAATGCATGTTGAACTGAATTAAATCTCAAAGCTTTGCGGTGGGAGAGTTTCCGTTGTTCAATTAGGAGCAAAGGAAGGCGCCTTTTCGATGTGGTAATGAGCCCGCTTTACGCTTCCTGCCAACAGCGGTTACCGCGGCAACACTTTGGCTGCGTGGCGGTCATATTCCGACGACCGACGGACCTGCTCTGACATTGAGCGGTATTGACTTCACTCGAGGCGCTAATTCTGAAGTCTGTGACTGCATGAACAGAAATGTCTCTTCAAATATTGGGCTCTTTTTTATTTTTTATGTTTCTTTTACGCGGTGGGAGGAGAGAAAAAAAAAACAAACCAGAATATATTAAAATATACTGTTTTTGAGAATGTACCATGTTATACTGTGATTTAACCTGAGATATTTTATTGTATTCAGATCATTCTATCATTTATCAAGAAATATATATGTACAAATAATATATATATATATATACATACACAGGTGTATATATTAGTTAAGTTTGGTATCTTTGGAGGAAGTGTTAGCTGAAATAGTTTTCAATGTTTTAGCTTTGTAGCAAAACTAGAAACTGAAATCATTTTTGAACTTGGATTCCTCCTCTATGACTGTGAAGACATTAGTGCCTGTGACAAAAACAAAAAAAGTAAAAGTCAAAACTCGCTATTCATCTGTATCTAGCCCATATCTATTGGTTCCCGTCGCTCCTTTGGTACGACCGAGAATTTCTTTCTGCCCACCCCCCACCCTCGGCCGCCCTACATGGCAATGTTCCTTGGCCTGTTTTGCTATCTCGCCTCCTGTTTTGTTAGCGAGCCACAGACATTGTCCGCTCGTTTGGGTCTTGGCAGAAAGCCTCTTTTGTCACACAGACCATCAGCTAGCAACTAGCAACTTGCCTTTCGTGAGCCCTCCATCTCCCAACTTAGCAAAAACAGAGACCAGTCGATACTGTGTGTTCTTGCTCCTTTTGACCGATTGTCGATGCCGATCGATTCATCGCTAACACCGAGTCACCTTTGGACATTGTTGCGATGTGAATGATGTGACTGAAGTGTGCATCTGCCGACCACGTCACTGTAGCAAGTCTGGGCTGTAAACGCACCACCACCAGCGGGCGAACCGGGCCGCCGTTGCTACGGCGTTGCCATGGCATTTTCATGGCGTTGCCATGGCGTCCTCCGCACAGCCACTACCTGGTGCCTGCTGGGTAATACAGCATCAAGTCCTTTACCCCCTTCGCCCCAAAGCGCTGATCAAAGAAAAGAAAAATCAGAGCTTACGGCGCCGTCGCCTCTCGGCCGAACTGATCTGGTCTGGACTGGGTGCGATGATAAAACGTCTCTATCGTTCTCATCTTGGAATCCTTGCCGCGTTTCATAACATGGCTCGCCGGTCAGCACGGCAGCGTGTCCCCTGTGCGCCGTCGAAGGAGGACGCGGCGAGAGGTGTCGCGCCATCAAGGCGTGCTGCATGTGCTCCAGCCTTGTGCGGAAGCAGCATGCTTCCGCGGTCGATTTCCCCCTCCCCGTTGCCGTGTGAAATGCATGCAAACGCTTTGCCCCCGGCATGCATATTTAACACACAATGCGGAGCGCGCTCAGCCAATGATCCCGATCGCCAAGACGCTCTCCAAAGCGTCACCTCAAGTGGTTTAATCACGGCGCACGCGTGGCTTTCCGAATTGAGCCTTCCGCTCAGCCCAGACCACGTCTTGGTGGATTTGCTTTGTGGAGATTTTGCTTTTCTTTACGACGAGCGACGTCCGCTCCGCTCGCTTTGTGCTTTCTGTCGCTTGCCTTTGCCGTCCGCTCGGCTTCGCACCGTCACTAGCTTGTCACTCGCACTCACCTTCTGGTTCGGCACGTCCGCTTCAATTTGGATCCCTTGACTGACTTGCTCCTCTTTTGATTGAGCCCGTCGTCCTAATTTGCGACGATTTATCCGATTTACCGTCGTTTGCGCGGTCCAGTCCAGCCGAGCGCATCGGGCTCGTCGGCCGCCCGACTCTGAAAGCGATCCTTGGCGCAGCCCCTCCTCCTCCTCCTCGCCGCCTCGGGCGCCCCATCTTTGGGCCCGTGACCTGGGAGACGTTACGAGTGGCGCTCCGCAATTCAAACAGGGTCCTCATTGGCTGACTCGGCCGTGAATTATATCAAGGAAATAATCGGAGTGCCGCTGGTAGTGCTCAGCAGGTCGAGGGTGTTGCATTTTTTTTCACCATTCCGAGTCTCTCGTTCCCCACAGAAAGCGGCGTCTGCGTACGCACTTCCAACGGTGTACAAAGTTCTGCTCTAGTAACCTCTCGAACACAAAAGGCCTCCTCACGGCTTGCTAAGGCAGGTTTCTAGTCGAAGTGATGATGTTGCTCCGAGCCCGGACCGGTCCGGTCTGGGCCCTAATTCAAATGTTGTGTGAGTTCATTTGACCTTGTCTTTCCGGGGTGGGGCTGGAGGGTCAGTGCTGCACTTACTTCTTGAGAATTGCTTCATAAAAAATATGATTCTCTTTCATTCTTTCCTGTGGTTCTGTGTTTCCTTCCTTTCGTGTGTCAAGCGTGCATTTGCAATCAGTGGAGTGAGATGAAAGAGGAGTTTGCTTTTTGTGTTCTGGTGCGGGGGCGGCCCGGTGGGTGAGTGGCTCGCGCATCGACCTCACAGTGCAGATGTACCGGGTTTGATTCCGGCTGTGGCCTTCCTGTGTGGAGTTTGCATGTTCTCCCCGGACCTGCGTGGGTTTTTTTCCGGGTACTCCGGTTTCCTCCCACATTCCAAAAACATGCATGGCAGGCTAATGGAACACTCCAAATTGTCCAGAGGTGTGAGTGTGAGCGTGGATGGTTGTTGGTCTCTGTGTGCCCTGCGATTGGCTGGCGACCAGTTCAGGGTGTCCCCCGTCTGAGCATCAGCGGTTCAGAAAATGGATGGATGGATGGATGTTGTGGTGCGTGCATGGGTGGCTGTACTTTTGTTTCCAGTCCAAGAACCTGACATTTTACTCACTTGGTTGGGTCCATTTTCTTTTTTTTTTTTTTTCCACCAAGACCAAATCTTTGAACCCAGACACACAGTCATCGTAATCAGTAGCAAACAGCGGGATTGATGGGCTGGGTTTTGGGGGGGGCTCTCATCTCCGGTCTGCCCCGCTTTGATTTGATGGAATCTGACCAAAAACAATCCACCTCCTTCACTCTCAAACCTCATCAACACGTGTGCCGACGCTTCGTCAGCTTCAGAAACCGAGACGGCCAACTGTGAAGCGACACCTAAAAAGCACCTGACACACGAAGCCCTGGGGGACAGACAATTGACGGGCGAGGCTATTGCGCAACGCTCGCTCCACCCACCGCCCCCAATCTCGCGCGTCTGTGATCTGCTAATTACACAGGTTTTGTCACGATGACGGGCGAATGGCTAATTGCATTGTGATGCTTCTGACGGGACGCCCACTTAATGACTTCACGCTCTAATAAGATTGAGTTACAGACATTTAGATCACGGTGTCCCCGAACATTGATTTGAGGTCAGTGCTGCGCTTTAGCTTTCTCATGGTGAATATAAGACGGGGGCTTTTCAACGTCAAGTCCCTGTCTAGTCAAAAGAAATGTCTTCTGAACACAGAACGGCGTTTCGTACAACCCCGACAAACTGGAATCATTAAAAAAAAAAAAAACATTAAAAATTCAAGTATATCAAATGAAGATCTCACACGCTATGAGTGTGTTTGCCGGTTGACTGTTTATCAAATGACAGGATGACCCGGAAACATGAATACTACTTTGCCGAGACATAGACATATCATTACTCATTTGAGGTGCAAAAATACATCCACCGAAAGCCTTCGATGGCCGGAATGTATTGCAATGAGTGGTCGCGAGGCTTTTCCACACTGCAATGAGGCACTCTAAAGTGGGCACACCAGCCTGAAGCTCCTGTGCAGATGCTCACTGTCATCTTCTCCACATGATGTGTGTGCACAGGGTGATACATTTTCATTTTATGATTTCATTTGAGTTCTTTTTATGTCGTTACTTTTAATTCATTTTCAGGGTGGGTTATTTCGTTTTTAGTTTTAGTTTTTTGAAAATGATCCGTTCCATTTTTTTTTTTTTTTTTTGCGGGGGGGGGTGTATTTCTTGGTTGCAGGATGAGAAAAAAAATCCCAGTATGGTGTCGTAAAAACCTTTATGCTTGCATGTTCCCATTCGCGGTCCAAATGCATTCGCCACCTGTTGGGCCTTCCAAGGGTTTGATACCATCAAAAATCGTTGATGGGCGGATGGGCCCCCTTATTCACCCTCCACCCCCCCTCTTTGCACGCCACTGCCTGTACCTCTTCTCATCGTTTATTTTAGCCCTAGAGCTATTTTTTTTTCTTTGAAGAAATTGAAATTCCAAAAGGCATTTACTTTAAAAAAAAAAAATCACATCAAAAAGTATTTACCAAAGTGGCAGTCAAGTCACAGTTTAGATCGGCTGAACGTGAACAAAATGGACGTCTTGAGGGGATCGAAAGTGATTCGGCAGTCATGCACACGCGTATAATGCATCAGGGGGAAAAAAAACAGGGCTGTTCTTGCTTTCATCATGCGTGCGGTGCCGCCGGGTTCTACACCTCATCGGTTTGAGCTTTGCGGTCGGGGGGGTGGGGGGGGACACCCATCCTTTCATCTTGTTTTTTTTTTTTTTCCCCCTGTTGCATATGCGATCTCTTGTTTCCTGTTTTTACACACAAGCCCCACACGGACACAGGCAAATGAGCTAAATGTGCCACCACGCAATTGTGTGTTTGTGTTACTAGAGAGTAGCAATTAAAGGGAAATTGGATTAAAAACTGTGCACAAACATGTCTTGTGCGGGCAATGGAGAACTGCGCAAGAATGACTATTTGTTGATTTGGAATGGTCACGAAAGTGGAGTCAATGCAAATGTGTGTCCATGAATTAACCTTGACGGTTCACTTTGCTCCAGCGTCTCACAGTTGCTTCAATTTCATTTGCTCGTTCTATCCGAAGCACGTTCACGCTCACGCCATCGTCCCAAAATGCGCCGGAATGTGAAAAGTCCACGGACATTTGACATTTGCTGGAGACACTTTGTTCAACATCAGGCCAAGGCCGCATCGATTACGCACGCTCCATGTTGGCCGTCACGTGTGAAAAGTCATGCCGAGTCATCGCAATCCCTGTCGAAACGTCTTTACGCAGTGGCCAGCCCGCCCTCCTCCTGACCGACCCAGCACGACCTGGTAGGTGAAAAACTTCCCATGTAAGGGATTCGGGTTAATGTGAGGGTTGCAATTAGTGGTTGGTTAGCGCCGCTCTCTGGGAAATGAATGAAATTCGATGTCATGTGCTGCGAGTTGACAGGAAGTCGATTTTATGTGTGTGTGTGTGTGTGTGTGTGTGTGTGTGTGTGTGTGTGTGTGTGTGTGTGGCTGCTGAACGCCACTGGGGAATGGCAATTGGTCTGACAACGCAGGACTGACGATCCAAACACCCTCCGTCTTCAGCTTGTTCTCCCATCGCCCCATTAGCCGATGGGCTGTCTTAGCCTGAAAGCCGCTGGCTGCCCGACGCCGAGCGTTCCCTGGAGCGCATTTTGTCCACGACCTCCTCCGCCTCGCCGCGGCGCCCCGCGGGCGCTTCTGTCATGCACGTCAGAGGATTTGACGTGTGATTAGCATTCCGGGCGTCGAAGCCTTTCAGCTCACGCGCGTTTTGTTTGTGGCTTTTGGCGACGACCCGATTCTCATTCAACACGGCGGCGACATAATCTGCCAAAATTCATTGATCGAAATCTGATCAAGGGTAAATCTGCGGTGTCAATTTCTGCCTGCGAATGCCTCTTCTGTGACTTGGATTCGATGCTTGGATTCTTACTTGAGGCACTGAAAAAAAACACCTTTTAGTCAAGTTATGCGCAAAATCCGTTTTTGGGTGGCAATGTTGGAAGTCGGACAAGTTTGGGGCACCTCCGACGCGACGTCACGTAAACGGAGTATTTGTCTCCGTGGGTCGCAGTATTCGCCGTGTGTCAAGATCGTGGAAAAAAAAAGACGACGCCGTTCCTGGAGTGAATGACAAAAGCCGCGCGGCGATTTCGAGTCACTGGCGGCGTTATTTCATTGGTGGGAATTTGGAAAGAAACGATTTTGCCACCAAAAGTTTTTCGGCGCGCGGCAGGTTGTCAGCTGCTCATAAGACGCCACAACGTGGCGCCAAAACACCGCTTTTCTCTTCGACAGTGCTTTGGCCTCCTGTCATTTAAAAGCACAAGCCCCTCCCATTCACCAAAAGTTTTTTTTCAGTGAAAAATGGAGGATGATTTCTTCAAAAAATAAATAAATCAATAAACAGTTGAATTCACGAGTTGCAAATGTGCAAATAGGAGGACTGTGATCTATATATTGAAAGTCGCTGAAAAAGAGTCAACTGATAGTTTTCTTGCCCCCCCCCCCAAGAAAAATACAACTAGAATAAAATGAATGCAAAACTCCACTTTTTCGACCGTCTTCCCATAAAAATAGTGCGTAATGAAACACAGGCATGTCGATGTCTTTTGTGATGCGCTCAGACAGAAACTTTGGCATCCGTTTTGAACAAGCAGTTTTGTTTTTTTTTTGGTTTCTCTTTGTGCAGCGTGTGCTTGTTCACACTTAGTCAGCAGCTCGCCTTTGATGGTCGCCTCGTCGCCGGCCAAATGTCTTCACTGAGCGTCACCGAAATTTGTTGCTCTTCCGCCAAAAATCCGCATTCAAGAAGATGCGGGTGGAGCCCCCCCCCGACAGAAAAGCAAGACGGGCAAAGAGACTCGTCGGAGGCGACGGGCTTTGACGGGCAGTGATGCGATGACCTTGGGCGCCACTTGCTCTTCCATCCCGCCGACAGGCAAGTCAATTTTGACACCCAGGTAGAAGTTGCATGGCGGGGAGCCTGTGTTAAATGATAATGGATGCGTGTCATTGGAGAAATGCTGATTGCATCACGTCCCCCCATCGGGGGTCCATCAGACGAGAATTTTTTTGTTCCATTCATTTGTGTTGTGAAAATTGGAGAGACAGAGAGAGCCGCCTGTCTGCGTCATTGAGTGCTCGAAGAAGCTTTCGAAGGTAGCGTGCTCGTTATCTTTGCTCGGCTCGTTAATTGAGCCACAAGGCGCATATTTGACTTGAGAAAAATCAACCGGAGACGTCACAGAAAGCGTCGACTGGATACTGAACGAAGTGTTACCAAGACAGGATTTTCTGAATAGCGACAAATGACATCGCGTAGTAAAAATGGGGAGTGCACGTGCTTTTTAGAGGGCCAACTTAAAAAGGAGTCACGTGATGTTTTTATTACTTTCGGGCCCGCCACGGAAGCATGACAGAAGGCTCCAAAAGACACCGAAAAACACCGAGGCGTCGTATTGCCGACTCGCCATGCGAGACTTCTGAGGTGTGTGTGAATTCCGATTTCACTTCTGGTCCCCAAACGTGTCGTGCGGGTTGTGAACTTTTCCGACATCTCGCATGCGCAGTTAGCCCTGCAATCGACTGCTCAGTTTTGCCGTGTACGTCTTGAACAACACATTGAATTGGCACCGCAAATGATCGGGGTACTTTTGGAATGTTGTGAAGAAGGCATCGGGAAATCTTGCTCATATCTTTCAAAAGGGAAACAAAAATACAATTTTGCTGCAGATTTTCCACCCAAATGAAAAGTACAACTCAATTTTGAAAAAAAAACAACATGATATAGACAACAGGTGTCAAACTCAAGGCCCGCAGGCCAGATCCGGCAAAGCTCCGATCGAGTCCAATCAGCTGCCGGTTTCTCCCGATTGCTGCTGAAATGACACATCTCGTCGTCAGACAGGCGCACGTTGGCACCGAGCGGCGTACCGACGACAGCGCATGCAAAGACACGTCGGTGCACGCCGGCGCTTTCTTATCTGGCCCGCTGACACCGTTTTGCTCTCGAATAATCTTGCTAATTAGAATTGTTAATTAATTCTCTGCCAGCGTCCTCATCAGGAGACTAATAACCTACATTTCCATTCATTAGACCTTTGGCCTTTTGCTCATCTCGCAGTCTCTCCATCCCACCGCACTCCAGACCTTTCTGTCCCCGCACGGCGGCCCGACCCCCAGCCCACCCCCACCCCCCAAAATGACGCCCTCATCTCTGCCCACAGCTTGCTCCTCCCAGGCTGAGCCACAGGCACACCCAGTATGTGTGTAATTAATTGTGACTAGGTGTGCCGACTCTAACCGGACCGTTTTCTCCATCGCGGCGAGCCGATCCGGTTCTCAAACGGAAGTCGTCACGCCGTAGCAAATGATGTCGTATACTTGACATACCATCAAATGGATTTCCCAAAATGGGATTCTAGAATGAAACGGGTTGTGATGGGGTCAACACGTAAGATGTCAGATGAAGTAGCATTCTCTGATTGATTGATTGATTGATTGATTGATTAATTGATTTGTCTTTATTTTGCAGCTTCCATTTATAGCCTTTGCGTGGGGGGGGGGGTGATTCTAATGAACAACGTTCTTCTGTAATTGTGTCAAATTAAGAAGAGATTTATTTTGACTTTACAGGGACTTGAAGCAATTTTTAACACTCGTATGCCCTCTGTGTAGCGTTTTCGCCTTTGGATAGAACTGCCTGCCGCACTGAAGCGAGTTGGAAAAAAAAAAAAGAGAAAGCTTCTGCCTATTTTGCATCTCAACTGCACCGAGAGAACCCGTGTCGTATCTGGACTTGACGTTTGACTCCAAAATTGCACATGGGCCTTCTCAATGTAACGTTTGCAGGCTGAACTAATTGTCGTGGAAGTGGCCTCCCTGCCAGGCTTGCTTCCAATGCACCAAAAATCGAATTGGACCAAAATTGTTCTGTGAAGAGACTCACTGCGTGAGTGTTTTTTTTTATTTTTATTTTTTTAATGAACTGCAGTCTTTTTGCCGCAGATTGTTGCTTATTTCACGGGCCTGTTGATCCCCCGCTCATCCGCTCGGAACCGTCTTATTTCGCCACGTCCCAGTTAGTCCTGCCGCTCTCCGGCAGGCCGTCTCGCTGCTCCTTTCGTCCAATATGGCTTCCCCGCTATTTCTTTCCCTTCCTTCGTCTGCCACTCCAAAAAGGCACGAGAGGCAGCTGGCACTCGGTCCGCACTGGCAAAAATGGCCGCCTTTCGCCTTCTCCCGTCCCCCTTTCCGCGCTCCACCTCCCTGGGCCCCTCTTGAGAGAAGTAACCCAGATTTGGAAATGAATCGCCTGCTATTCCCCTCCATCTCTCCCTCTCCTCTCGCTCGCTCCCGTTCTCTTTCTCTCGCTTATCTTTTCATCCTACTCTTGGTAAAAACAGGAGCAATCTTGGAAAGAGAGTTGCACCTCTCCATCTCGGCGTCCTCCTCCTCACCCTGCCTGCGGCTCCGCGGATATTTACAACTTCTATCTTTGGTTCCAGGAAAGCTTGAATCGCGGTCCCCTGCTGCTGTTTGGTCGAGAAAGCTTCCTCCTTCTTTTTTTTTTTTTTCCTTCTAATTTGCACTGGCTCATTTCCTTTCCTCTTCTGCTCATTTCTTTCTTTCTTTCTTGTTGTTTCGCGTCTTACTTTTTTCTACAGGTGCCTCTCTTGCGAGGTGACGGCCGAGCAAAGGAAGACAAACCCCCCCCCCCCCGCCCCCCTCGCCGCTCAAGCCTTCTACCGAAAGACTGACATTTTCAGGTACTTTCCCCCGACACGTTTTGCGCCCTTGCATTATTAAACGTGGAATAGCTCCGTCCCATTTTGCGCCGCAGTCTCCTCTCCGCTTTTTGCGCCTTCAATCCATCACCTTTCCAGACGCGGCTTTGAGCTCCGGGCTAACTGGTGAATGTTTTCCAAATCAATCGGTGTCGCTGCCGTCGGTGTGACAGTAGCGACGCTCAGGTTACAAACTGTGTTTTCAAAAGCCGGCGGGGGAGAGGACCCCGGGCTCTTAATGTTGGAGCAGGTGGTGAGGGTGTTGTTGACATGGCAACAGAGGAGGTACAGTTGACATGGCGACCGGGGCGAGGGCTGGGGAGATGGAGATGTCAGCGATGCTGAGAAAAAGCCGGCGAGCCCGTTGGCGGACTGGACGAGGCGGAATGTGGGACAGTTGTGTTAATTGTTTCGCGACTGAAAGTCTCTGAAGAGCGATTTGCCGCCGTGCGCGAATTAACTTCTACCTCCTTCATGATGTCCTCTCATTCCCTCCACACCTGTCACTTGACGGCTTAAAAAGACCCGGGGACAGTTTGTTTCTTTTCGAAAAAGTGGCCCCATTTGTCGGAAGCTTGCATTGCAGTTTGCTTGACTCTGCCAAGGTTCGATCCAGGCAGCTGGACGTTCCGGAACGTCTTTTATCCAAAAAGCCTTTTCGAATTTTCAAGTGTGGAGGTCCCAAATGGATGGGCGTTGCCACCCCGACAGAGGACACGCCCCACCGGAGACATAAATGGGGAGGATCCGGGCTTCAAAAGTCGAAGTTTGGGTTTGAAGGTGAAACGTAGTCACCAAGCAAGAAAAGTGTCTCCATTCGACCTTCACGGATTGCCGTGAGCTGGATGGCGAAGGAGCCGCCCAGGCTCAGAAGTGACACAAAGTGTTTCAGAAAACCAAAGCCTGATTGAGATACTTTGCCAGCGATGTCAAAAAATATCAAGAGTGGAGGCCAAACCCTCATCTGTTAAATGGACATAGCGTTGCCTTTGATAACAAAACAAAAACAGTGACAAGACAAATTTTGGACCAGAAATTAGAATATTACTCCCCCAGACCTCCAAGAGGGTGACATGGACAGAACGTCCTGATTCTCGAATGTGGCTATTGGCCTTTTGCACACGCACGTTATGGGGAAGACGTGGAGGACGCTCGCGAGAGGTCAAAATGGCCATCAAGCGCTTCTAGAATCCTAATTTGACGCTCGAGTGTAATGAGACTGTACTCTGTTCCACCACTAGTAAGTCTTCCAAACAGCTCTCAGTTGGATGGCGTGCACTTCGAACAGCGACCGCGATCACTTCATGACTAGCTGCTCACCGGCACCACCATTCCCGACTTTTATTTTCAACGTGACCCATTCTGCGTTCCGCCCCGTCTCCCGCGGCTCCGTCCGCCTGTCCCACTTTCAAGGTCTTCCCACCCTTGCGTGCGGCTCAATCGGGTCCTGGCCGTCATCCATCCTCCCATTCTGGTCCTCTTCTAATCTAGCGTCTCCCTCCTAGGCGTGATGTCGGCCCCCGTTTCGCCTTGCCCGCTGACGCTGGCCTCCCCGACGTCGGGGGGCTCCCCGCTGCCCTCGCCCCTCTCCCCTCCGCCCAGGGTGCCCGTGTTCCAGAGGAAGGGCGCCCTCAAACACAAGAGGATCGTAGAAGTGAAAGATCACCAGTTCACGGCCCGCTTCTTCAAGCAGCCCACCTTCTGCAGCCACTGCACCGACTTCATCTGGTACGCGTGCACGCGCACATCCACACGCGACACGCAACACCAACACCCGTGCGTTTGTGGCCAAAGCACCCCGGTAGTTCTGAAGCCGCCTCCTCAGGCAACCCACCGCCGCTTTTTTTTTCTCTCTCTTGCGCTCCTTGAGGCTGCCGAAGCAGCCCACATCAGCCAGCACACTGACCCCATCCGATCAAATAACCTCTCCTCCCCGCCTGAGCCCACACGAAAAAACACATTCTGTTCAAAGCAGGCTCGCCGGACACTTCATTAGGTACACATGTACAAGCTAATGAGATTCCACGCTCGAGCTGCCTTTCCAAACAATGCGGCTTCTGTCAAAAGTCACCATATTTCTGAATGAGCACCAATGTAGCAATTTCGCAAACATTACAAATTATTTGCATTACTTAGTCGTAGTAGTAGTATTTAATAGTGTGTGCGTGCATGTATGCCATGCGTGCGTGTGTATGCGTGTCAGTGCTGCGTCGCTTCGACTTCTACTTTGTAAATTTAAATGATCTCGGTCATCTTTTCAATCTTTTGTGACACTCTTTGAAATCGATTTATCGTGAACAACACCTTGATCAATCACAAACTGACGGTAACGGTTGAAGGGACCCATCTGCTGCCATCTGCTGGATATATTTTGATGTTTTTATTTGATTATTTGTTTTATTCTTTTTATTTCCGCACTTGAAAGATCATTTCAGATGAATTCGTAGCACCTCCTGCCGGTATGAGTGACTTGGCCGCCGGGGGCAGTAGAATGCCGGCACAAATAAAGAAGAATTTCACAAAGTCAGTGACTCCTTGAGCGCAGCAATATGACTCATACTTCATAAAGGATCAAGAAAAGACAAAAAGGTGAATCCCCGGTGAGCAAATAGCGAAAAGTTGC
The DNA here is from genome assembly GCF_001891065.2 of Hippocampus comes. Classification (NCBI taxonomy): domain Eukaryota; kingdom Metazoa; phylum Chordata; class Actinopteri; order Syngnathiformes; family Syngnathidae; genus Hippocampus; species Hippocampus comes. Next base: position 1,439,553 of record NW_017805221.1, read on the forward strand.
AGTATGCAGGTTGAGCAGTTCAAGCTGATGAGAAAGGAGGAACTCCTGCGCTCACTGATGCTCCTGCCAACATTGTGCAACAGCCTCATGTAGAATGTGAGCAAAGGCACGGGGACGCAGCAACATTTGTGGCGACGCAGAAGAGAATGTTGGCTTAGTGGGTGCTTGGTGACATATGGCGAGGCTCGAAGTCGGAGGACGGACGGCCAGCCGGCCGGCCGGCGCACGTGCCAGCAGCCTCTGGGTAGTTTTCAGGACATTCCCCCAGTTGGCTGCCATCTTGGCCGCACCATCGCACTGCTTTCTTCACACTGCGGAGGACGTCGTTTGGGCCCCTGCGTCGAGTTTTCGGTTAATTACAAAAAGCAAAATGCAAGGTGGAAGCACAGCGAGGTTGCTTGGGAGTCCTTCCCAGCAAAATTGGGAACTTGAAGTGGTTACCTTTTGTCCACCAAATGGAGCCTGCGTGCCTCACGATGGCTGCACTGGGAATCATTCTCTCCTTCCCGACTGCCTCATCGCCCTACAGACTCAGGATTTGGACATAGCGGGCTCTACATTCCACTCGTCCGACAAATTAAAATAGTTTTCAAAGGCTACTTTAATGACGTCGTCGCTGTCGGATAACTCCAAGTAAACATTGCATGAATCTCAGCGGGCGGCGTTTTCATGATGCATGTTGAACAAATCAGCACGTTAGAATGCCGTCATATTGTTTTCAACCGAGTGAATTTCATAAAATGAACAAACGCAGGCGCTCGACTTCACGACACATTCCAACAGCACCACAAAATGGCAAACTCGCTCTTTGCAGCAACGTCTCGGGGATTCGGCGGGTTTCCACACACAGTAGATGAGCTTCTATAGAATTCAAAGACCGGTCCTCGCAGAGACCGACGTCTCGAGGATTACAAAAAATTGGAAAAAAATAATAGAGACACTTAGAGACACTTAACCTCAACTAGTCAAACTCAGGTTGAAACTTGGAACCACAGAGCCAATGCAGAAAATGGCTTCCGTTACCATGGTGACTGGCAAGCGGCTGCTTGTTGTCTTGGATTATTTTGTGGTGTGGAAAACGGACGGATGGATGGATGGATGATGTATTTTGCCTTCAGCTGTTTTGCGTTGTTCTCAGGCAGCCATATGGTGGAGGAGAAAAGCATGCCACCATTAAGACACCATAAAAACATCATCCGTATTTTATTTTCTTTTTTTAATCGCCAAGCCGCCAAATGGCACTTGTCAATTATCGTGTGGATCAGTGCATGTGGCGCATGTAGCGGACACATTGCCAAACACAAATTTCCCCCTTCGCCAAACATTTGAGGAAGTGTCGGTTTTATCAAATGCTGATGACGCTTTTAACTGTGCTAACATTGCAGCTTTGCTTACTCGTGATAGTGCCGGTTGTTTGAAAATGGCGGATCTTCACCCAGACATGAGGTCAAGTCACGGGGGTCGGGGGGGGGGGATTTGCATGCCAGGCTCATTTCAAAGACAGTTTATTCAAAAATAGGCGGCTCACTAAAGGTTGACTGTACTTGGTCGGTTGTGTCGTTTCACGCCTTGATGGGTGGGCGTGCACACAAAACCATGAAAAAGTCCATTTTACCCTTTCGTACTAAAAATAGGTGAGAACAAAAGAGTAACCTCGTGCTACAACGCTACGTACTTTTTTTTTTCACTGTCGTAATGCATCAACATTGCTTTAACTGTCATTCAAAACATTGACGTTTACAAGGCAAATTCTCACAGATGTGCCGTGAAATGGTTTTAATTGAGGTGTGCAAATTGACTGAGTCATGAGCGTGCTGCTAGATGGCATTTTTGTAGTACCACTAGGAGTTATTTTACAACGTTTTGTTTTTTTTTTAGTAGTAGTTGGAGAAATGTTTCTAATCCAGATGGCTCAGTGAAGGAACACATTTCCATTGCCATCCAACGAACATGAATTGCTGGGCGATAGCCGGCTCTCTCATGCTCTCTGCTGGTCAAAAGCAGAATGTCGCTCACGTGCCGCACAGCCTCCTTGCTGCAGAGACCGCCCGGACTGATTCTGCTCACCGACACACCTCTGCCACTCTTTCGGTGTAAGCGTGTCTTATTTGTCTCCCTTTCCCAAAAATGCCCGATTCACTGCAGGCCCGATGCTGTGGCTTGAACTATTCAATTAACGCGCCAAGCAGACACCAGGACGAAGTCAAGGCGGCGATCCGGCCGTACTCTTGTTTTGTCTCCTGCGTGCGACGTTGCAGAGGAAAGACCCAAAAAAGAATCGTTTTGTTTTATCACGCTGCTGCTCGGGAAGATTGCGTTTGGTGTCCTAATTGGTTCCTCGGCCTAATCTGTGCGCCTTTCTCCCTCCCTCGCTCACAGGGGCATCGGCAAACAGGGATTCCAATGTCAAGGTACACACACGGGATCAATATTGAGCTATTCATCTTCTCAGATGAATTGCTGAGTTGAGTGTCTCTCCCTTGCCCTCTCAAACTCTCTCTCTCTCTCTCCTTTCTTTAGTTTGCAGTTTTGTGGTGCACAAAAGATGTCACGAGTTTGTGACCTTCACCTGTCCCGGCTCGGTGACGGCGCCCCGACCAGATGTGAGATGCCTTCCGCTCATCACGCACCAGTTATCCTATTCGCACGCTTGCATGACTCGCTCGCTCGCTGACTCATTAATCCAGACGCATCCTTGTCACGTCTGGCGACCGCCAGGAGGTGGGCTTTCGGAGGGGAGGAGGAAAAGGAGGAGGAGGAGGGTGTTGGGGGAGCTGATAAGACTTTCGAGGCAGGAGAAAAGCACATTCCTTCGTCATCTTTTTCAGCTTTCGGGAACAATTTGTCTTCATGCTTTGCGGATTTTGTTTTTTGGGGTTTTTTTTTGGGCCGGCCAAATGGCATCAGGAATGGGGTCAAGGCGAGCAGTGTGTGTGTGTGTGTGTGTGTGTGTGTGTGTGTGTGTGTGTGTGTGTGTGTGTCCCAGGCTTCGATTGCAGGCCCCGGCCTCCCTGTGTGGAGTTTGCATAGGTTTTCACCGGGTACTCCTGTTTCCTCCCACATTCCCAAAACATGCATGGTAGGCTAATTGGTCATTCTAAATTGTCCTTAGATGTGATTGTGAGTACCCCGCTTTCTGCCTGAAGACAGTTTGGAAAGGCTCCAGCATGCCCGTGACCCTCGTGAGGATAAGCGGCTTGGAAATGCATGGATGGATGGATGAATGTGTGTCTGCCTGTCTATCTATCAACCTATATCTGTATCTGTATCTATAAATTATGTTTTATATAGGTGGCCCGGTGGTCCAGTGGTTAGTATGTCAACCTCACAGTGCAGAGCTTCGATTCCAGCTCCGGCCTCCCTTTGTGGAGTTTACATGTTCTCCTCTTGCCTGCGTGGATTTTCTCCGGGCACTCCGGTTTCATCCCACATTCCAAAAACATGCATGGCAGGCTGATTGAACACTCTAAATTGTCCCTCGGTGTGATTGGCTAGCAACCAGTTCAGGGTGTCCCCCAACTGCCTGAAGATAGGCTCCAGCACGCCCCATGACCCTTGTGAGGATAAAGCCGATCAGAAAATGGATGGATGGATGTTTTTTATATATATATGTTCTATCTTGATGGCCCTCCGTAGTCTGTGTCTGGGGCTACCCCAAATGCCAAGTAATCCCTTTAATCTTGGACTGCTTCACCCATGGAAACACACCTACACAGGTGTGGATACAGGCCAAAACCTTTAGAAGAACAAATACAAATAAATGGTTACTTCGTGTGTTGTGACTCTGAGTAAGCGTCTCATTAGGAGTGCCGTGTGTGTGTGTGTGTGTGTGTGTGTGTGTGTGTGTTAAATGATAACTGAATGAAAAGTGCACACACAGCAAAATGGAGGATTTTCAAGTATACACTAGAGCAGAGGAAGGTGAAAAGAATGAGCGCGCTGATGATGACAGATAAAAATGAATCATCCCGCTTTGCACCACACACACACACACACACACACACGCACACACACACACACACATTTTGCTCGATCCGGTCGCCACGTCGGCCCGTTTCTGATTCATGAGCATTGCGATCCAAACGTCCCCCCGTCCTGCATGTCAACGCTTGTCCTCGCTGTCACGGCGCGTGTGGCGGCAAGCAGGTTTTTGCTGCCTTTCAGGACCTGAGGAGTCGCCACGCCTTCAAGATCCACACCTACGCCAGCCCCACCTTCTGCGACCACTGTGGCTCGCTGCTCTACGGCCTCATTCATCAAGGCATGAAATGTGCCTGTAGGTACAACTTCCTCTTCCCAACTTCAGGATGTGCACAGTCATAGGCCGTCATGTTCATCCTATTTTTAAGGGCCTGACCCATAGAGATTTTTTTTTTCCACTATATCTGGTCTGATGCTGATTGCGCATTTGGCAGAAAACATTGCTGATATGCGTATGTGTATGCAGCACCGATGCAATTATGGGGCTCTATTTTTGTGTCTCGTGCAAAGCGCGGTCGAATTGTGCGCGTGGGCGAAATTTTCTTTCTTTTGGAATTTTACTCGGCGCACGCTGGCAAAAATGGGCGTTTGCATCGTTGTGGGAGTGAAAATAGCCGACTTCATTCCCGGCGAACCGAAGTGGCTCCTCTCATTCCCTTTAAGTTCAGAGTCGGGGAGGTCTGTGGTCTGCATGACAGAACCATGACAGACTTGGAGGAGTCCTGCAGGAGATCAGCGCATGCGGAGTACGTTTGGAGGGAACTGCGAGAAGATCTCTGCTTGCAGATGATTTCAAGTTGGCCACTGTGAAGTGGGCATTGGGACACCAACTTCCACGCTCCTGATCATGCGACACCCATAGTTGTCCCAACGTCTTGAGTGTGCTTTTAAAAATTTTTTTAAGATGATCATCATTCAATTCATTGATTTATACAATGCTTCAGAGGGTGCAATGAACACAGTTGTATTTCGGAATGAAATGCAATGACATGCAGAATGTGTCTGCCTGCGGTTTAATCAGATCCACCAAAATTACATTCCACCAGCTGCGCCACAACTTAGACCTGCTTTTGGTGGGTCAAAGGTCTCGTCCGCTTTCTGTTACCTACATGTCAGGTGCACCGGGGGCGCGTCATAGAAAACGCGATCGGTCTGCCGGAATGCCCAGCATGACGTAGCGCGGTCTTCCAGAGTCCCAAATATGCTCAACTCGACTTGCGGCGGCATGAAAACAAAGCGGTGCCAGTTTCTACACCGAGCGCGTGTGCGCGAAAATGGAGCCCAATGCGTGAAGTTACTGGGAAAAGCACGATTCATGCACTTGAACTCACCTTTCTTCGACTTGACCACCTTATTAGTCCTGTATGAACTCGTGCATTGACAATCTTTCCAGGTTGCGACATGAACGTCCACCGACGATGTGAGACCAGCGTCCCCAGTCTTTGCGGCCAGGACCACACCGAGAAGCGAGGCCGGATCCACCTGACGGTGCGAGGCGAGAAGGAAGACGTCTTCGTCACAGGTGAGACCTGGTCGACGAGAGCACGAAACGACTCAGGTGGGGGCAGTGTTTTCTTTGGATCTCGGCTGTACGTGTTCTGATTGGCTCTGCAGTGCGGGAGGCTCGTAACCTGATGCCCATGGATCCAAACGGCCTGTCAGACCCGTACGTGAAACTGAAACTGATTCCCGACCCGAAGAGCCACAGCAAACAGAAGACCAAGACCATCCGCTCCACGCTCAATCCAGTCTGGAACGAGAGTTTTACCTTGTGAGTCCAAGCCAGCGTGAATGTGGACAGACAGAGTTCTGAGGGAGGCACGTCAAACTTCAGACGATGATGATGATGATGATGATGATTATTATCATTATCATCTGATTCAAACGGTCTTTTGTCAGAAGATCATTTTGTTGAAGATTTCTTCTGAGAAATTGCCATTCCCAAATTATTGAATCTTTACTAATTGGCCCATTGCTAATTTGTGTGATATCATTTGATTACTGTTTTTTTTCACTTACTTATTGTTTTCAATGTACAATTGCATACCAACATTTCATGATGTTATTTTTTTTTTTTTACTTTTAAAATTTACTTTAGTTATCTATTCATTTATCAAGACAATTTTGTGTTTTTTTTTAATCAGGAGCAAATATCTTTTTTAAATTAGTAAAATTAATTGAATGAGATTATCTGTAATTTCATCAAAAAAATGATGACATTTTTATTTCGTGCCTTTTTTCCATTTTTACTGCAGTTTTAGCAGGACAAAGTAACACAAACACACAATTGCATATCATTTTATTAGAATATTTTAATTAATATTTTAGTTAGTAAAATTAATTGTTTCAAGTTTGCTATAATTGAATCTAAAAAAAATGATGAAATAATTTTATTTCATTCTTTTTTTCAATTTTTACAGCAGTTTTAGCAGGACAAAGTAATGAGGAAAAAAAAAACGTTTAATTTTTTTTCAATGCAATTTATATCCAGGAAAAAAAAATCCTGTTGTCAGGAAATCAATCCTGTCTGTTACAAAGGTCACACTACAGGAAACTCGATGAGTTTTTCAAGGGTTTGGCACATGTGTGTGCAGTTCCGTGCGCGGCCACCAGTGGGACCGGCGTCTGTCGGTGGAGGTGTGGGACTGGGACCGCACGTCCCGCAACGATTTCATGGGCGCGCTGTCCTTCGGAGTGAGCGAAATCTTCCGGCGTCCCATCAGCGGCTGGTTCAAGCTGCTGGCCCAAGACGAGGGAGAATATTACAACATCCCCGTGCCAGACCCGGACCTGCAGGTAAAGAACTGGAAACCGATCAGAGGAGAAAACATTGAGCGCCTGTTACCCAAAAAGAGGACTGGTGCATTTCGAGTCTTTGACCAGACAGCGAAGTTGCCACTTAGCGTTTTAATGTGCTGTCACTTCTCCTCGGGCTTGGCTCGGCCTTTATCTCATTCCAAATATTGACTTCCAATAAAACCAAGCTGCGATGACTCACGCCGTCGGAATCTTGTCCTGCAACTTTGAGTTTCTCTGAGCAAATAAAAACACAAGTGCCAAGAAGTACCGCAGCGCATGTTAGGGACACCTGCACAATCGAATGAGATCCAAGACAAGCGATGCATCCTTCCCCCATTCTGCTTTTACAAAAATAATAATTCTCCATTCTGATGGATGACGCTGTCAAAGGGGATTCATGGACTGGAATTTCAGACTTTCAATCTTGTGGTGACAAAATGCTGTGAGGCCTCCGCAGAGTGAGGAAGAGATTGACTTCACGAACACGTCAACAGTCCCAGATAAGATAAGATAAGATAAGATAAGAAAACCTTTATTAGTCTCGCAGTGGAGAAATTCCCAATTCACAGCAGCAAAGTTATGAATGGAAGAAGAGAGTTAGTTCATCATTGGCCGTGTAAAAACGACTGGCCGTTAGGATTGATTTGGGTCCCAAAATATGAAATTGACCATGTTTGAATATGTAGTGGTACCTTGAGCTATCGCTTTAATTTGTTTCCGTTCTCCTCACTGAAAACACTCATCAACTCACTGTACAAGAAGCGGTGCTTAGTCAGCAATTTTTCCCAGACAAGAGGCTTCAAGGTGTTTACTGTGAACACTCCCGGTTGAAGTTTACTGTGCAAATAAACACAAAAACGAGAGAGAAATGCACCTTGTGCATTTAAAAAGAGCACGTAGCATCATGAAAATGCTAATGAGCATCTTTGTTGCGGCGCGAGAACCCTGTAAGCGACATACTGAACACGGTGCGGCAACACATGTAGACGGACGACATGAGCGTACAGTCATATATTCCCAATCCTCTGCAAAGAACCGTTATCAGTGCCGTACCGCTGAGCGGTGAGTCGAAGTTTGTTGCGTGTTTGAACGCCATCTGAACAGGCATCCCTCCGCAGGAGCCCCAGCCAGACGGTGTCACGCCCTCGCCGGCTCAAGTCGGCCCCGCCTGCCCATCTGAGGCCCTCCCTGTGGCCCTGCCCCTGACCCCCACGCCCTCCTGTCCGCCCGCCCACTCCCACGGGCCGGGCAAGGGCAAGGTGGGCATCCACGACTTCCACTTCCTCATGGTGCTCGGCAAAGGCAGCTTTGGCAAGGTAAACGACGTCTTCCACTGATGGATTGACCTTCGTGCGCCGTTTCCGACGGGAGCTCCTCAGCGCATTGTCCCTCCCCCTGCAACGGTGGCCGATGATTTATTCAAGTGTGCGTCTTTTGTGGCGTCGGCAGTCGTGAGCTCGGGCCGGCTGGCAAACAGGCTCTCCTCCTGAAGGTGCTCCTTCCCGGGGGAAGCCTGCACTCTCCGTTTTCTCGTCGGAGCCCGCTGGCCCCCCTCCCCTGCCGCAGATGAGCCGTGATGAAGAGAGTGGCGTTTCGAGTCCTTCTGCCTCATCTCCAGCTCCCTTGTGCTGTTTCGTAACTGTCAGATGAGAATCTTAACAGGGGACGGGAGAAAGAGAGCTCAACTTACGTAAGATGGATGTTGAAAGGGGTGGGCTGGGAGGGAAGAAGCGAGACTTGAGGCCGCCGAGCGAGGGGAGGCGCACACAGATCGGAAAGGAGACGATTACTGTGAGGCGGCAAGTGACAAAATGGCCAAGAGGAAATGGAATAACAAGCAGGCAAGAGAAGAGGAGCTCTATGTGTGGGATTTTCGAACATTCTAATGCTTGTGTGTGCATTTTGAAATGGGGGGCGGGGGGTACTCTTCCATAGCAGGCGAGCTACTCTGGTACTACTCAGACCCGCTTTTTAAATCTTCAAATGACTCTTCATAGAGCCATTCGCAGACTTCCACATTCGCTAAAGTTTTTTCCAGAATTTTTTATGCTCAGGCCAAAGCAATACAAGTCGTGTTTTGCTGCCATCTTGAGGCATCTTGGTGCCAATGAACTATGTTGAAGTGAGTTGAGGAGCTTCATTTGGCCCAACATAGCGCTTTGCGGCCAAATGAGGAGAAAAGCTTCGTTTGGACAAAAGTGATGCTTTGTCCTCTTGTCACATTTTGTTGCCAAGGAACTATGGCGACATGAGTTGAGGAGTTTTTGATGAGGAAACCGCCCCCCCAAAAAATCCGACATAGTAAATCATTTTCATCCAGTTAATCTGACAGCTAAAAATGTTCATAAATAAAATACCCTTCTGTGGAGAATAAATGTAGTTTATCATCCAGGAAACGATGAATGGATGGATGGATGGATGACTAATGACAATAAACATCACTTGAATTTTTACAATACGACAGTGTATGAAAGACAATTAAAAAAATGTTTAAAAAACTTTAAATTCCGCAATAAAATTCTGAAGAGACTTTGTAGTTAGGAGTCAACACCACAAATAGCGTAGCGTAAATAAAAAAAGAGCATTGAACCAATATATGTCGTGCAATGGCACCAAAGCACTCCTTTTCTCATCATCCAAACTTTGGCTCGTACAACCCTCACTTCAACATAGTTCCTGTGTGCAAAAATGACACCAGTTGGAGCCAAGGCACTACTTTTCAATCAGACCGAGAGAATTTCAGGGGTTTGGATTTTTTTTTTTTTTTTTTTTTGTGACTCAGGAAGGATGAGTTGTTAAAAAAAAAAAAAAAGAAAGAAAAGAAAACATGTCAACATGAGTGCGCACGGCAAGCACAGATTATGCGTCCTAATAGCGGCAGCACGTGCTTGATTTTGGGGATGGCCGCCATGCACACGGCAGGATGACGCGTCGCGCTTCTGACACACTGACCACGCGACAGTTGGCACGTGCGAGGACGCCGAAGCCCTCCGGAGGGGGAAATTGCATCGTGAGTCAGCTCGGAGTTCATTGCGCTTTTTCTAACCCTTTGAGCCAAGGGCTGTTTTGTGTCGGTTTTACGACGGTCACAACATTGTGCCCATGAACGCCATCATTTTGAGCATCCAAATAAAACTCTGTTGGATTGACAGTTACTTTTTGGAATTGCCGACATGAAGCGAAATCGGCGACCGAATCCGATGAAATCCACCGTGGCGGTGCGGTCGCGTCGAATGAAATGTCCGCTTTGCGATCCCCTCCGCTCAGGTGCTGCTGGCAGAGGAGCGAGGCAGCGAGCGTCTTTTTGCCGTCAAGGTGCTGAAGAAGGACGTCCTCTTCCAGGACGAGGACACGGAGAGCGCCCTGGTGGAAAGGAGGGTGCTGGCGCTCCAGATGCGCCCCCACTTTCTCACATCGCTCTACTGCGCCTTCCAGACTGAGGTGTGTGTGTGTGTGTGTGTGTGTGTGTGTGTGTGTGTGTGAGATTTTATTTCGAGTTATTTCACCGGAATTTCCAAAGGGGCAGATGGGGTGAGTTTAGGATATCCCCCCCACCCCCCCCCCCAAAAAAAAAAAAACGGCCAGTCAGTGAGTTGAGAGGTGTGGCCGAGTGAGTGATGTCACAGGCTGAGGTCGATGAGTCCGCGCGTGAGCGTCGCGGCGTGTGCTGTGGCCTACAGCAGCTGCTTGTCAGCCTTTTTACTTTGTATTTTGTGTTTTGGACCGTTTGTCCTGTTCTGAAAACTGCATGAAAGGCGAACGTGGCTCTTCTCGCCCACCCGATGGATTCATTTGATAATCGATCAATGTTTGCCTCTCTCCATGTGTGCGCACGCTGTTTTTCCACAGGATCGGCTGTACTACGTGATGGAATACGTCAACGGGGGGGACCTGATGTTTCACATTCAGATCATCGGGAAGTTCAAAGAGCCTCATGCGGCGTACGTACGCGCGCTTATCTTCACGGCGCTTTCGCTCGTCTTTCGCACTTATCTGTCCGCTTTGTTCATGATTCCCGGCAACTCTAGAAAAAAAGTCCCGGGCTGGAGGAGCGGCTCCCTCCTCTCGCTAATCTCGCCTTCTCATCCGATTATCTTTGAACAATCATCCAAAACTCATTCCGAGCCTGTTGCTCCATTTTATTTTATTTTTTTATTTGCCTTTCATCTCGACGCTTGCGCCGCCTTTCATCACCCTGCCGCCTCTTGGTGTGTCATCCTTCGCCTTTTGATTTCCGCGTGTTTCCCGAAACACGCTCTGTCACGCAGGTTTTACGCAGCGGAGATTGCGGTGGGCCTCTTCTTCCTCCACAGCAAAGGGATCATCTACAGGTAAAGGCTGATTTATGTCAAGTTGGGGGGGGTCGTTCCTCCGCAGTGCGGCGAGCAAAGCCGCGTGGCTTTTGTCTTTCTTGGCAAAAGGCTCTTTTTTGAACGCTCGGATCCCAAATGAGTTGTGCGGCGTTTGGTCCCGCCTTTCCTCAGGGATCTCAAGCTGGACAACGTGCTGCTGGACAGCGAGGGCCACATTAAGATTGCTGACTTCGGGATGTGCAGGGAGGGCATGTTTGACGGGGACACCACGCACACCTTCTGCGGCACCCCGGACTACATCGCCCCCGAGGTAGGAGCGCCACGCGGGACAGTCTGTTGGCAACACCTGGGAAGGGGACCACATTCATTTTTCACCGCC
>NW_017805221.1:1451048-1456632 GCF_001891065.2 Hippocampus comes
CCCCACCCCCACACACACGCATTGGCATTCCCAAGTTCACCTATTCAGCTTTTGTGCCGAAGCAATGAAAGCGGTGCTTCGACAGCATCCTGTAATGTTGATGTGAGTTCAGGAGCTCCGCTCAGACACAAGTCATGCTTCGCAGCCATCTTGTGGTATCTCGGTGCCAAGGAACTACGTTGAAGTGAGTTAGGAGCTTCACTTTGTCAGAAGTAGCGATTTACTTTGTGGGATCTTGGTGCTAAGAAACAACATTGAAGTGAGCTGAGGAGCCCCATTCGGACAAAAATAGTGTTTTGCCGCCGCCATTTTGAATGACCCGTTGAGGATACATTCATCCAATTCATGGAACAAATATTCCAATTGATGGCAGAACTCTTGATCAGCGCAAAGCCTCACGCAGCATCCATGCCACACGCGACCATACAGAGCCGAACGTTGTCCCCTTTCCCCCTCGTGGTCTCCTTTCACCTGCAGCCCTTTGCTGCGGTTGCCCCCTTCGTGCCTCCCCTGCGACCTCGTCGGCGTGCTTTCGGCCACGAGCTGATTCAATGAGCACAGCTGGGACCCCGCAACACACACACACACACACCACCCGCCAGAGCGCCGCTGTCCTTTCACGGACCTCGTCTCACCGTCCTCATCTTGTGCTTGACAAGTGTGACGGATGAAGTGTGCGCAAGGTGCAGATGAAGTATTGGAAACATTTCAAACGCAAATTAATCCAGCTCGCCTGCAAACGCTGGGAAAAAAAAAAACGTCTTTGTATGATGAATCGTGTTTGCAGCACGGAGTGCGTGTGTGTGCGTGTGTGTGTGTGTGTGTGTGTGTGTGTGTGTGTGTGTGTGTCTTCAGGGGGCAACTGAAGGAGTTGAGACGGTGGGGAGAGACAAAATGGAGGACATAACTTGCTGTGCACGTCTTTGCTCAACATGTGGGGCCCCTGAGTATCGACTCTCTTATGTAAACACGCATTGATTCTGCTGCGTTTCGCATTTTGGATGCCGTACAATAAGCTCTCCCTAGGGGGCCTGTGGGCTCGTTGCCTTGTGACACGAACGCACGCAGACAAACACACACACACACACACACACACACACACACACACACACACACACACACACACACACACACAGACATTATCACTGCACTCATTCATATAATCACCCTCCCGATTGCAACACTTTTCGAGAGTACTCATGCTTCTCACTATGGTACAAATCCACGCACTGTCAACAAAAAAAAAGACAGACTCTACTAAAAGTCGCTCTCATTTAACTCCTTTACTTAAAGGTACAGTTTGCAGCAATTAAAAAAAAAAAAAAAAACTGTCTGCGTGACGTACCAGTCGAATATGAATTCTACGTGCATGTAACTTTAAAAAACAGTTGTGTGTTTTTTGAAATAAATCAATAAATAAGAATGAAGCATTTGGAGCTGGCAAGTGTCCAATGACCAGCCCCTTTTGCTGCCCAAAATGGTATGAACACTTCTTTTGCAATTGACCCTCCAGCCCCCCGCCCATTCCCCCCACCGCCCCCAAAATTCAGTCCTGCAAACAAACAGTCCCTCTCCGAAAATGGAGAGGCGTGGAAATGATCCCAGAAAAAAAAAAAGAAATCAAAAAGCAGGAAAGTAAAGTTCACGAGGTTGCGAATCTGCGGCTGCCGAATGACGAGTGCGCGCGGGTCAATGGATCGAATGAATGGCACCAAATATCTGCCTTCTTGTTTGCACTCATTCATCTCCTTTTCTCGTTTGATCCGAAGACGCATCTTTCACAAGTTTTGCCACCGGGAATCTCAAAGCCGCCATGCATACGTGACCATGGTTGAAATGCAAGCTCACGAGCTCTTCTTCCTTCATTGCAGATTGTGGCCTATCAGCCGTACAACAAAGCGGCGGACTGGTGGTCTTATGGAGTGTTGCTCTACGAAATGTTGGCGGGACAGGTAGCAATCACCCTTCTCCGGCGCCCCATTTCTTTTTGGGGTCATTCTTCTTCTCCATAAAGAATCCCATTTTTGAGGGCCTAAACGTAAACAAAAACTCGCCCGACTTTGCACACACATCGGGCCTGGTGAAAAAGTCGACCGTAATATATTTGAAACTCTCCATACCCAAATACAAAAAAAAGGGGGGTCTCAAGCTCCCCCAACAGAGGTTGAATTTCACTTCATTTATTCATTTTTCTTTTTTTTTTTCAGCCGCCTTTTGATGGCATTGACGAGGAGGAGCTTTTCCAGTCCATCATGGAACAGTGCGTTTCCTACCCCAAGAGTCTCTCCCGCGAAGCCGTCGCCATCTGCAAGGGGGTGCGTACGCCACATGCGTGATGTCAAACTGTCAAGAGATGTCAATCGGACTTTGGGCGCTTGCCGGTCGATGCAGTCGAACCTCCTTTTCAACTATGTTTTCGCCCCTTTAACGTTCACACTTCCAAGTTCCGATTTTTGCTTACAACGAACACCTTGATAAAGTCAACTTGATTATAACAACCAGATTTTTCCCACAAAAAAACGCCTTCGTTACGGCCAACCGTGGGAAGCCAACCGCGCGTCTTGAATCCGAGAAGGCGGCCATTTTCATTTGCTGACTGAATGTTGTCAGAGATGGAGGAGCGCGACACTTTTTTGTTTGTCTCATGTCGGAGAAAAATCCTTTTTTTCTTCCACTACACGTATTTGGAATTGACATGTTTATATTGCATTCCATGCTCATGTTTTTACATCTATAAATGTTCGTACTGTATTATTGGTTGGCGGCCACTGTTCTTGGAAATGGTCCCAACGAACTATGGTTGGAGCGCACGGATTCGTGATGTCCCTTGAGGTGCGTTGTCACGAGGTTCGACTGTATTGTCGCAGCGTATGTTGTCTCGCCGTCAGCCCATTAGGGAAGCAGAAAATGGATATTTCTGTGTTGATCTTTTGTGGGGGGGTTTTTTTTGTTTTGTTTTAACTTAAGCTGCTGACAAAGCACCCCGCCAAGCGCCTAGGTGGAGGAGAGGACGCCGAACGCGAGATCAGGGAGCATCCGTTCTTCCGCTGGATCGACTGGGACCGTCTGGAGAGGCTGGAGATCCCGCCGCCTTTCATCCCCAGATCGGTCAGTCCACCACACGGGAGCTTTTCAAATTTTAAATTTTTCTCAGTGTATTTTATTTGAGAGTCAATTCAAGTTTTTTTCATTTTCCGACCTGTAATACAGATAGGAAAATTGAATTAAATCCACTGTGAATCCCCTGCTGAATGGAGAAAAGGTCCTTAACAAATGGCTAAATTAGCCCTCAAAAGTCCTTAAAATGGGTAAATTGGCCCTCAAAGTCCTTAAAGGTCCTTAAATAAAGTGCGCGAAAGGGTGGGAGCCTTGTCTCTTGGCTGCACGGGTTTGCTTCTGTCTAAGTGGATGTTCGATTTATTTGTATTATTTTTTTTTCGTCTAACCAGATTTCAGCCTCTGTTGCCATGTCAATCAAATCTGCCCAGGAATGAATGAATGTCATCGCCATATTTTCCGTCCTCTCGGTTGCTCAGAGCAAAACTGTTCAACGAGCAAAACTCTTTCCCAATTGATGTTATTCTGCACAGTAAATGGTAGCAAGGACTTCCCAGACGCAATCCACATCTTCGTACCCCCATGTTCACGTCGCAGTTATCGAACTCATCAATGCTGCAAAAAAAAAAAAAAAAAAACTCCCCACTTTGGCCCGCAGCTGTTCGCAATCGCTCCGGAGCATTTTTTTTTTTTTCAAATTCAAATAAAATACATTGTTACTGTACTGGCCTGCGCCGCTGATTCTGAGGGACCCAGCCGGGCGGATTGGACGGACACGGCGACATGCAGGGGCTGAAATCTGATTGGACCAAAAGAAAACGTATCATCCACCCGTACCGGAAGCTGTACGCACAAGAGCAACAGCGCGAAATGAAGACAAAAGAGCGTCGGCACTGAAGGAAGACGATTCCTTTTGGTGGGCTGCTGCGATTTCCGCGTCGCACCGAATCCTCTGCTGGCTCCCAACAGGGCGGCAGAAAAGGGGAAAACTTCGACAAGTTCTTCACGGCGGCCCCGTCGGCGCTCACTCCCTCGGACCCGGACGTGCTGGCGGCTGTCAACCAGGAGGACTTCCAGGGCTTCTCCTTCCTCAACCCAGAGTTTGCCCCCTCGCCACTCACCGCGGTCTAAAAATAACCTCGCCAAGCGGGCCGATCGTCGGGGTCGATGCTGCCGGCTCTCGCGACTCCGTCCGACGAGCGGGGCTCTCGCGTATTTCATCCAACTTGACAGATTCAAGTAGGCCGACATTAGGGATAGATAGCCAGTGTTGTAGAACCCCGCGGAAGAGTCGTTCGGGGGAAATAGCTATCTGACTTCATCATTTAGCATGCGGACTGTGTAGTTGTTTTGTTTTTTTCCATCGAGGTTCCCAGAAGTATATCGAGCTGTTGTTCCACTGCATGTAGACAGCAGATTTATTGCAATTAGAGACTCGGTTAGCACTTGACAAAAGTTGCCCCTGCTGCACCGAGGCTGAAGACCAGATGGCATGAAGGTTCTTTCGATGACAGACACGGTGAAAGTTCATTCCTGCGTCATTCTCCGCATTTTTGACACCACCCCCCACAAAAAAAAAAAAAAACGAATATTTACTGATTGGACACTTTAGGAAAGCTTCACTGAGATCGTTTGCATATTTTCTTCTTTTGGTGTCAGAAGGGTCGTGAAAACGACAAATGTCATGGTGGACTTTTTAACTTGCGGAAAGCCTCACGACAGCTTTGCCAAATTTCTCCATCATGCCAATGTGGCCATTTTTTATTGTATTCATTTTTTGCTACTTTTGGATTTGTGATTGGATGTTTTTTTCACGATAGATGATTATTTCGGTCTTTTGGGGAGTGGGGGGCGTCAGGTGGAATCCTCCAAAATCATCACTTTGCAATAACAGCCACACGTGTGGACTGAAAAAAAAGAAAAGTTGGAAATTTACGGTTCTGGCCCAACTTCAGTGATTATTGTTGTTTGATTTATTTAATTTTGTTCTTATTGATTATTCATCGGTGTTTCATTTTAGTGTTATTTATTTAGTGTGGGTATTTTGTGACATTTTATTTCACTGAGTATATTATTTTTAATTTAAATTCAATTTAATTAAAAATATATGATTTATGTTTGTTTTTTCTTAATTTTCTATTTCAATTTTATTATTTATTACATTTTTAATTTGATTTCATTCTACTTTTTTTAATGAACTCTTAACTTTTAATGTTATGTTTTAATTGTATTTATGTGTCACAGATTTTTAGTTTTTTTTTTTCATTTTAAAATTTTATTTCATTTGAAGGAATTACTGATTATTTTGCTTTTTTTTTAAACATATTTGATGTTTTTCCTCATTAATTTTATTCCATTTTTTTAAATAATTTGATTTTTATGTTTTGGAATTTCTGCAATCTGATGTATTTAATTGTCGACAGACATTTCATTGAACTGCTCTGAGTCGTCATCCTCTGGGCTTGCTCGCCCTCCGAAACTGGCGTGTCTCTCTCTCTCTTTCTCTCTCTCTCTCTCTCTCTCTCTC
>NW_017805221.1:1456671-1506629 GCF_001891065.2 Hippocampus comes
CTCTCTCTCACACACACTCACACACACACACACACACACACACACTACAGCACACGTGCGCCTGCACTGAGCTCCCACGACCGGCTCGGAAGCCACGCCGCCATCAGCTGCGGGCTTCAAGCGCCGCCGCCGCCGACGCCGCCGCCTCTCTATCGTGGCCGCCTCAAATTGGGCCACTATTTTGAGCTCTGGCCATTATTTTTATATCTTTCAGAAGCAGGCCCAATTTATTTGGAGAGAGGATTTAGCTCGGGGTTTGTGAGCTGGTGCAGCTTTCCGGCGTGTCCTCATCGATGAGTTGTAATTAAAAAGCGCGGCTCCCTCGGAGCGGTTCAATATGGCGAGCAAATAATAGCGTCAGCTGTCATCGGGCGCGAGCTGAGCCCGGCCAGGTGGCAGGATGGAAAGTCGTTTGAGTGTTGATTCGATATCCTTCGTATCCCGCTTCCATTCCATCGCACCCATTTGTCCGCACAAGTAAGACGATTCGGCGCGCTCGTAGAAGGACGATATCGTTCCGCAACTACGAATGCCACGTTTGACCTTCTTGTGTGCAATTGAATCTTTGTCTTGAGGTCACCTCGTAGGCATGTGTGCCACACAAGTAGCGTGGCAACGCCTTTGTAGGTTTGCCTCCCTCGCAGCGACTTGCTTGCCAACGTTGTCCTTCTCGTGTGCAGAAATGTCTGACTTGTAAGAGATACCACCGCAGTGCGCTGAAGTGCCTTCATGGTCGGGACAATCTGGTGTAGCGCCGACTTTCAGCGGATATCAAAGAAACGCGCAAACGACTTTCCCTTATCTCCTCGATTGTCGTTCTTATCTGGCACTCGCAACTTTTGTCACACGCCCAGCAGCACCTTTCCAAATGATTTCCTCAACAAATCCCGGCGAGCCAAGCTTCACTGACAACCAGACTTGGGATCTTTTTCTTTTTCTTTTTTTTTTCCAATTTCTGAATCGTGCAAGCAATTCCGGTGGTTCAGCAAGTGACTTTGCGTCTCTATCCCCGCGTCTTGATTGCGAGGCGGGCCAACGAGCCGTCAATGTAAACGTAAAGAAGAATAAAGAGCAGCGCTGAAGCTGCCGAGAAACAAACGGCTTCTCGATCTGTCGCCTCTCTGCACCCCCCCCCAACCCACCTTCGCCCCTGACACGTCACCTCCCGCCTTCACACATACGCACTAAGTGCAACCTCACACACGTATATATATACACACACACACACACACACACAGAAGCTGCTGAGCCCTCAACTTAGCGTCAAACCGTTGCTGCCAAAGCAGCAAAAGCCCGTCTCGGGCATCTCACGTTTCCAGCCTCCTTCTGGTGCTCGCCCTCCCTCCCACCTTCCCTTCCAGAACACTGATGGGACTAATACCCCCTTAGAGATTCTAACAAGTTGACCTTCACATTAAAATCTCATCAAGTTTCCCCCCCCCCACCTCTCGCTTGGTCTGCCTCGCCGGCTCGTGTCCTGCCCTGCACTGCATCTCCCCTTCATCGCTCCTCCGTCCTTGGTGTTGTCTCTTCACGGGGTTCTTTTTGTGCTCTTGGCTTTTAATCATCCAGTCAAAAGGTGATGGGGGGGGTATTTGTTGTTTTTTTTTGGGGGGTGGGTATGTGCTGGTCAGACTACAGTACAGGCAGCACTGTGGAGTTGTGGATCACACATGAGTCTCACAGTCAAGAGGTCCTGGGTTTGAATCTGTTCTCGGGTGTGACCCTCAACCCGATATTGCAAAAACATGCATGTTGTAATGCAAAGTACACTCGTCCCTCATCGTTTGCCGGATCCCAAGCGGATCTGGAGGAATGTGACGATTGGTTGGGAGAACAGTCGGCAATGGAAGCCAAGTGAAGCCGTCGAAGTGGCAGAATGAAGGATTCAAACTCTCCAAGAGAACGTCTTTATTTTGTGTAATGCAGAACACTTTGGACTTTTCCTTGTAAATCTGCCGGATGTTGCTGCACCACGCCATTGAGGGATTTTGGAACTTTTGTGCATCCACAAGGTGACCCGCCTTATTCGGCACCTGAGGCGCATCATATGGTCGTGAAAATACGGTAGTTCATTTTTCAAAATGGTTCAGTCGTCCGAGTGTGGCAAAACGCTCCAGAAAACAAAACATTCAGGAATCACCAATGCATCATCATCCAAAGCGTGAATGATGCTGCAGAATGAATGACACACACTGGAGGCGCGAACCCAGGGGCCTTGACATGCGCTGCAGCAAAGACCGCCCCCCCCCCGACCCCCACCCCCATGCATGCAGCTCATCGCTCACTGTCATCCATGACGCCACTTTCATCCCTCTTCCTCTATTTCCATCCCTCCTCTCCTGCTCGCCATCCCTCTTGCCCTCCCCCTCGTGACAGTCGTGACACCCGAGGTCGGAGGGCTCCTGAGACTTTTGATATTGTTGCTAAAAAAGAGATGATTCTCTCAAGTGCACTCCAAATATAGACCGGGACCTCCGGCGGCCTCAAACGGGGCGAGGAGGATGCGAGGAAGGGAAAGAAGGACCGAAAGGAAGGAGAAGATAGACTGAGAGGGAAAATGAGATGGAAGATGGATAGGCAAGAAAGAAGGATACTGTAAGACAGGTGAGAAGACGGACAGAAGAGAAGATCCAAATATTGCTTTGTTGCCAGGAACTATGTTATGGTGCAGGGAGGCGCTTCATTCAGTCAGGCTGAAGCCTTGTGCGATTGAAGGTGCTTTGCCGTCTTCTTTTGGCATCTGTGAGTCATTGAAACATTTTTAGAGATGTGTCAATAGTAGATTTTCGCCATTTGCGGCAGGGCTTGTTCCCTTTTCCCATCGTGTTAGACAGGACATTGGCGCCATCTTGTGGCTCTAAAGAAAGCTCGGACAGCACATAGGTGAGTTTTTCAGTGAGTAACGGAGGAAAGGCTCTAAAAAAAAAAAAAACATGAACACTGTATGTGAACACTGTACCGGTCTTCTTCATATTTTCCTTGCTGTCTGGATCCCTGTGGCGCCATACTGCCTCCCACGGGTTCGTCTGTGTACTACAACTGACATTATGAAGCATGTTTTTTTGTTTTTGCTTATGTTTTCATATAAAAAAAAAAAAGACGTTGAATGATGAAATTTGGCATCTTGAAAGATGGAGGGAGGAAAGAAAGAAAATAAAAAGGTCCTTGACAATCCCCGTTGCGTTGACGTTGTTTGAATGAGTCACAATCAGATGAGCTCATATGCGGGCACTAGTTCACTTTGTCTTTGGGTCACGTGGAGTTTGGCTCCCCGATGCACCATGTCGCATCTTCACACACACGCACACGCATGTGAAATGCACACCGCACTCTTGAACAGTATGAAACACACACGCTCGCGCGCGCGCGCACACACACACACACCACTTAAAAAGCTTTGCACTACTACACTATTTGGTGAAGGCAATCATGAAAGGACATCCGAGCTCCCTCTCTCACTGGCACCCCCCGCCCGCTCTTTCTCTCTCTCTCTCTCTCTCTCTCTCTCTCTCTCTCTCTCTCTCTCTCTCTCACACACATGCATACACGCACACGCTTTTGAAGCCGAAGTGGCGGGCAGAAGCACATCGACACCGCAGTGGCCGCTTCGGATGGATCCAAGCAGGTCCGATGGATATGAGGCTGCGCTGGAGATGAACGAACGCACGGGGGGAGTGAGGACCGAGTAGAAGAGCACCCAAATCCCTCCAAGCCTTCCTGGTGCGTGTGTGCGCGCGCTCGTGAGTGTGCTCTCTTGGCAGCTGACGTGTGCACACGACTCTGGTGGCAGGGTGAGTAATCCCCCCTTTTTCTAATGACCATATTGTCGACGAGAGTGCGTGTTTTGGCACTTGACCCATGATGACGCTATACCCACCCTGACTTTGTCCCCCCCTCCTAAAAAAAAATGTGCGCGTGTGATGCAGCGTGTGGCACCCATGTTGTGTTAACAGGCGCACTATAAACGAGAGCGTAAATGGTGTGTGCCGATTCACTCACGTGTACGCACGCCGTGTTGAGGGTGTCCAAACTCCGCCTGAGAGTGCGCCTTGGTATGGGGGCTTGGGGGTTTGGGTGGGTGGGGGGTGGGTCGCCGGACTCGGAGCTGTCCTCCGGTCGATGCACACGTCGGTGCTGGCATATCGGCGACGAAGATGCAATCATGCACTTTGGCCAGGCATGTCGTCGGCGTGTTTGACTGCAGATTTGAGCTTGCACGTGACCCTCAAAAATTGACTGAAAAATGACATCACGGCATACCATAGCAGTCCTTACGTGCCATAAGCAACGTCATCAACCCAATTTTGGAAAACCGTTGGATAATGAGTTTAAAGTCAGTCTACTTGCATCCCAAACAATTATTCCATATCAACTCGCTCCAACAAAAAATGAAGACCGTTTTGTTTTTTTTCAAGCAAGGAAAATAACCCTCTCGAGTCTACTATAAAAATATACGTTATCAAAACAGTCATAAGTCAATTGGATGTAAAGAATTAAACAGGTTTTGCATCCCAATGAATTCTTGGTGGCTTCTTCTGCATGTGCATCATCTTCATATGCACTCATATTAGTCGTGCTTCACAGAGGATAAAGAACGTGTGCCTTGTGGTTGCACCGTTTGTGTTCAAATATCTGTCGCTTACCACGTCACATAGATGCTATTCGTCGGCTTTCGTGTTTCCCATTAGGTGTTAGAGAACCACACCACAAAATTGCAAACTGACAAATAATTCAGTTACCACACGCTCTTTCTCCGTGGCTGGGATTTAACAGAATAGGACAATCTAAAAAAGCCATTTCAGCATTTATCCTATTTCCTTTCGTTTTCAAGTTGGCTGGTCGTAGTCCTCATGAGTAAGACCATTCAGTGCACCCGTAGACCGACTAGAGTGCACGAATAGAACAACTGTGTCTTACTAGAACCTTTTTTCCTCCTGCCTTCCACTACTGTCTAACATTTCCGTCCGCTAATAGGACAACTACACGTTAGTAGCGAGGCAAAAATTGTGCAGTAGTTGACAACTGCATGCTGCTAGTACCACAAGCAACGTTATAAAATTCCCAGAGTTGACATCTCGTACTAGTGAGGTACCAATTCATTTTCCCGACCTGGACTGAGGGCCAGTTAAGAACTTTGATGTGATTGTGATGTATCAGGAGATGAAGAATACCTTTTATTGTTTGATTGAGCGGGAATCCCCCAAAAAACATGGTGCTGCTATGAAGCAATGATGAGAGACGGGTAGAAAAAATAATGAGGAAGTGCACACACGCCGCCCCAAAATTGCTGTTGAAACAGAGCAGAGGGCAAAACGACGATTGCATTTCCCATTGAAAACGGTGGCAAATGCAATGATGTTAATGCACTGACTGAACCAAGGCGTTCCCCCTGTGTCCTTTCGAAGTACTCCACATTTTGGTGAACAGTGTTCCCTGCTCCGGTATGTTTTTTGAAGTTTTTACAATCCACTTGCGGGGAGACCAACAGTCAAAAACACACGACTGCGCTTAGAAGCT
This sequence comes from Hippocampus comes, assembly GCF_001891065.2. Classification (NCBI taxonomy): domain Eukaryota; kingdom Metazoa; phylum Chordata; class Actinopteri; order Syngnathiformes; family Syngnathidae; genus Hippocampus; species Hippocampus comes. The sequence continues at coordinate 1,462,192 of NW_017805221.1, forward strand.
GCTGTCGGCCAAAGGTCAGCAGGCACCGCCTCATAAAGGCACATGCATGTACCATACGATGCTACTATACCAATTGCATTTCGGAACTTTTTGATGCCTGCAATTGTTTTGGTTGCTGAAAGATGTTTAAATGTGTGACTCAATACATGTGTGGCAATGGTAAAATTATTTAACGATATGTTTTAGATGGTCTGCATCGTGTCGCCGATACTGCACAAACTCCACAAGTCGCAAGCTCTGTTCCTGCTGCCGGTTCGCCCCCCCCCCGCCCCCCCTTTTTTTTTTAGCCATCGTGGCCTCTTTCTGTCTTCCTCGGAGAGACGACGAGGTGATGTCAGCCTGGAGACTGTGACACACGACAGAGATTGAAACCCTTTGGTCCCTCCTCCTGTGGCTCCAACCGATCCAATTCAACCGGCTCATTTCTTTCTGGGCCAGGGCGAGCTGGGGCCTGGTCTCACAAGGCCTCAGTGTGCACTGTTAACACACGTCGAGAAGGGGATGTGCCTTTGTTTCAATTCAGTCTCAATCTGGGCTGTTCCAGGCTTACCTCTAATTGCGATTTTCCGATCAGGGTTTTAGGCCGCCAATTTCGATGTCGATCGTCCATGAGTGTCATCGTCCGATAGCAATACCGATCATGTAGAACATCTGTCAACATTTTTTAGAGCTACAACTACTGATTTTTCTTCAATAATCAACGAATGTGTTGCTTGAGCATTGATTCAGAAAAAAAAAAAAACTCTCGCTCACCCACCACAAAAACGTTTCTCACAGACTAAAAAAAAAACGTAACAAAATCTCACACACTCAGAAGTTTTCTCACACTACTCCAAAAATTTCTCTTTAAAGTGTGAGAAAGAAAAGTCCTTTTTGGGTTTTGCTCTCTCGATAAAGAACTTGAGTGTTGTTACTTGATTCGCGTGGGGAGTTTTGACGCGTGAAACGAGCAGACGGCTAGCATGCTCGCGAACAACAGCGCAGCACGGCCCAGACGGGAAGATTAAAGGCGTCTTGTGTTTGAATGTTTGTGCAGCTCAGCAACAGCGGCGGCAGATTGATTACTCGTCGACACGACGTGTGAGATCAACACAACGATTTTGTTGACAGCATGGCCCCCACAACAACGGGCAAACTGCAGACAGCACATGTCCGGGGGGGGGGGTAGCGGATGTACACATTTAACATTCTCATGAGAATTGAGTCGGACGTCATGCAAAAAGTCACGCATGGCACTTCGAAAGGGTTACAGTCCCACTTTCTATTCATAGCCATTTATGTATTCGTAAGAAATAAGTTTTTGGGGTGGCAAAATATTCCACCCCCCCCCTTCATGTTTGTGGAGTGTGTTGCTGCTATTTTTGCAGTGTGTCGCTGCAGGTTATGTGCATGCACATGGACCTCACGCAGGCTCATCTTGCCGTAAAAGAATCTCTTCCATTTGCACGAGAACACAACATGTCGTGCTTTTACATTTGACACCGGACGAGAAACTGCTGTTTTAAAAATGTTTCAATTGTTTGGATTAAACATGTTGAAATCATATAGTTGAATAAAAAAAAGAAAAACATTCGCTTGAATTGAACTCGTCAAATGAAACCCTGTGAATCTTTTAGTTGGCAGACCGGATTGTAATGGATGAATGAATGGCTGGCCGGTGACTCTTTTGAAATTGTAGGCCAGTCTCTTGGGGGAAAATGGAGGAAAGTAAGAAATAAATAGCGCGCTGGCCCCAAAAGACCCCGGCCCACCGGGCATCTGTCCTTCCTGCCAGATGGCCGGCCCAGCCCTGCTGGCAGCGATAGATGAACCAAGATGTATTTTGGGCATATTTGGGACAGTTAATTGAATCACTGGTCAAGAAATGTACAAGACGCAATATACAGTAGTCACTTTCCGCACTATTGGAGCGCTAGCAGAAAGTTTGCATTTTGTCACGTTTGATCACTTGGTGACACTTTTACTGAAGGAATTGAACATGAGCCAAGTAGCGTCATTACGAATATGGCAGAAAAAAAAATACCAATGTGTTTGCGTCAAATGTATTTTTGGTGTATTTCGGTGGGCCTGGTTGAATGGTGCCACCCCCTTTTGTTTGTTGAATTTGTTGTGGGGTTTTTTCTTGTTTTCCAAAAACATCAAAAAACGACATTTCAGCTCTTATATGGGATGCAAATTCAGGCCAATTGTCATCTTGCGTTCGGCTGGTGAAAGGACTTTCCTGGATAAGACACTATCATTAGTAGGTGCTGAGGAGTTACGGTAACTGATCGGGGGGGTTTAACCCTGCATATTTTATGAACCTTGAGTTTGAACTAAACAAATGGATTGAAGTGAAGAAGAGGTTGTAAGAATAGCAGAGAAAATCGGTGCTTTTTTGGAACCTGCTTTCAACATGATGCGGTGTGGTTCTACCTGACTCACAATACCCGACGCCCGTCAGACTCATTCCAAAACGAGCATTAATACCTTTCCAAACTGCCTTTTCTTTCGGCAGCTCGAGCATTTCTTTATGACACGATGATGCAATCAACTCAATCAAAGCAAAGGAGGTAGAGCTGACGTGAAGCAGATGATGCCCGGTTGCACATCCAGCCGCCCGCAAATGTAAACAGACAGCAGGCTCTCAACAGTTTGCGTGCACGTGTGTGTGTGTTTGTGTGTGTGTTTTGAAGTGCTTTACCATGAAGTCGTCATCATGTGTTGGCTTCACGCTAACCTTTAACAGGATTGGTTGAGGATGATGTGTGATGACTTCATCTTTAGCAGTAACAAGGCGAGACAGGAGGACGGCCGGAGGCTGTGTGCATCCAAGTGTGCCTTGCTTTACACCCACCCACCCCCTCCAATCCTAACAACTTCCCTTACGTGACCCGCTCCAAATAAATGTGTTCCCCCCGCCACACACACACATGCACACGCACACACGCATATCCACGAGTCTCCTCTCTGTGCCCTCCAGATGAGTTCGTGCAGCAGCCGCGCGTTGACCATCCTGTCCACAGTGTTTGGGGCCTGCGGGCTACTGCTGGTGGGGGTGGCCGTGTCCACCGACTATTGGCTCATCATGGTGGAGGGCGTCATCCTGCAGCACAACCAGAGCATGGAGGTCAAGATGGCTCTGCATTCAGGCCTCTGGAGGGTCTGCTTCGTGGCCGGTAGGGACGGCTCAGCCATGCGCTGCTTGTCATGCAATATATAATGAATATTAAAAAAATCGACATACCCCTCTTCAAATGCTTTGTGTGACTGTGTGTGTGCGCGCGCGCGCGCGCGCGGCGTGTTTTTATATATTTATATAACGTTTCTGTTTTTCTTATTTGTTGCATAATCTAATGACATCTCGTGAATATTAACGTTGCTTTCTACTTTTAGGGGCTGAAAACGGAAGATGTGTTGCGTCAGAGTACTTCACTGAACCCGACATCGAGATCACCACTGAAAACACTGCAAACATTCTCAGTGAGTACAAACCTCGTACTGCACATTTGAAGTGGCAAGGACCCCTGCTGGCGGATTGCAGGTACTGCTGTTAGAATGTACGGTAATGTACGAGACTGTCGACATCCTTCATCTTCTTATCCATATCCTACTTTTTGTCCTCACACATACTACACTTCTGCATACTAGAAGAACTTACTCATAACTCCTGCTAGTTTTACTTCTACTGCCACCACTTAAACGTCATTTTTGTATGTATAACACAACAACGGTGACTGCTCAGACGACTACAAATTATACGACTCCAACAAGTAGCCTCTGCCGTTTCTACTACAGTCAACCCTCGGTTTTCGAACGTCTCTGTTCTCGACCAAATCGGTTTTCGACCAAAAATTTCGATTTTTTTTATGGCTCGGATTACGACCGAAAATCGGTTCTCGTCCAAACTGAGCACACTTGAATGCGCCACTTGACTCCTCTCGCCTTCCTTACATGAGGAAGTGACGCTTCCTCGTGTAGAGTTCCATTGTCAGCAGACGTGTTCAATAAAGTTTTTTTTTAAAGAGCGTTGTTTTCAGTTTTTGAACAAATCGGTTTTCGAACAGCCTTCTGGAACGGATCATGGTCGAAAACCGAGGTATGACTGTACTTCCACCTTTACTGCTACTTTGACGACTTGGACCATATGACTCCGATCGACAGACGGACAGAGAGAGACACACACATGGCACGTTCACGCTTTCCCGCCTCCACAGAGATGGTACGCACAGCGACGCCGTTCCCGATGGTGTCGCTGCTCTTCGTCTTCACCGCCTTCGTCATCAGCAACATCGGACACATCCAGCCTCAGCGCACCATCCTCGCCTTTGTCTCGGGGATCTTCTTCATCCTCTCAGGTGCCACCCGGTCGCCACCAATCGATTCGCTTCCCCAAACTATTGCGAGGTCACACCTCTTCAGCGGGTTTGACTTTGAAACACAGGGATCAACTTAAATCGCAAACAGCAATAATTACATTTAACGTGTATTTTTTTTCAACGGCTAATGATTATGACTCCCCCCAAAAAAATGAAAATCCAAGTTGCAGTTCTTCAATGCATTCTATACAATAAGAGTGTTGTGCCTGCCAACAAACGGCGACTATGACCCCCCCCCCCACACTTGCCAATCCAGTCGTCACGTGATTTTTCTGCATTTTTGTAGTTCACCCTCTTGAACGGCAGGTGGCGGTCACGGCCCCACTTGCTTCCTGTTGTCAGCGCACTGAGCAGTGACAGATTGCAGCCCTTGAGCTCCACTTGTTTTTTTTTGCAGCACTGCAGCGCTCGCTGGAACATCAAACAGCATCCCAGGCTTTGCTGATAAAAACAGACGAGTGGGGGGGGTGCAAACTGAGTTTTTATGTCATTGCATTTATATAACGCGTCATTGCAACCATTAAAAAACTTTTCGATACATACTAAGTTGATCATAAGGATCAATTCAATTTTTTGCTTTTCTCGTGGGCGTGTTGCTTTACAGTGCTTACCCAATGTATGGATTGGACCGGCATCAAATGTAAGATTTATGAATTCGTTTCACAGCATTTGCATATTACCAACATCATTGAATGTTTCTGTGATGCAGCCACGTGGCTTGAGAGTGTAACACAGTCATCAGCAGTTGGCAACAACTAAAATTTTACCCCAAAGCCGAATATCTCTATAACGTTTTATAGTATTTATCTCTAAAAATGGCTGCAATAGCGTGCGTCCATGTGTGTGTGTGTGTGTGTGTGTGTGTGTGTGTGTGTGTGTGTGTTCCTCATTTTGCAGTTAAAATATATATATTTCCAAGTCAACATACATAAAAAAGCTAAGTTGCCTTTAAATGTTGCAATGCAGCCTGAAATTATTCATGCTGAGAGTATGCATCTTTCTTTGAATATTGAACAGTCGACGCGGGCCATATGTTGTCTCTCATGCGTGGAAATGTTCCTGGAAAGAGACTTTGAATGTTGCATGGGACAACGTTTTTTTTTGTTTTTTTTTTTTTAAAGCCGAGGTCACTTTTCAAACAGGAAATCCACATTGTACAACATGAGCCGATGTTCCGCAGAACACGAGTCCAAAACTTAGCTTTCAAGTCCTCAGCTCGTTTCTGTCTGGAATCCATTTCCAGTTGAGTTCTCCTTGGTCATTTTGTCCAGATGAACTTTGCTTTCCATTCAAACGCTTGATGCTGATGCTCGTTGTCGTTCCCGTGTCCTCCTTCCCGTGTTGGTTGTTGTTGCGGTGGCCGCGTGCAGGCCTGAGTCTGGTGGTGGGCCTGGTCCTCTACATCTCCAGCATCAATGACGAGGTGATGAACCGCCCCAGGGAGCCCGAGCAGTTCTTCAATTACCACTACGGATGGTCCTTTGCCTTCGCCGCCTCCTCCTTCCTGCTCAAAGAGGTCGGTCAACGTTATTTGCCCGCAACGGAGTCACAATTTTTGCGGTGTTGCATTTGAGATGGGCCTGTTCTTTGTTTGTTTGATCCCGAAAGCCCCGGGTAAATTGCGACACACACAGACTGAAATCTGATTGGGTAAAAAATTAATACAAAATAAATACGCTGAAATCAAGAAAATAGATCAAAAACAATTTCTTGAAATAAATGTGTTGTAGGCCAGTGCTTCTGATATTCACATGGCCTCCATATGACATTATTGTGACCACTTACGCAGTCTAATCAGGTCCATCTGTGTGTGTGTGGGGGGGTTGCTTGATGCAGTTTGCTGCTGCTCCTTTGCTCTTCCGTCCTGCGACTTCCCTCCCTCCACTCCTCCCGTTATCCGCATCACTGTTTGGTGCAACGTTACAGTTCAGCGTGGTCGTCCTTCTCGCGCTCGGCTCCCGCTGCTCAGTTTCTCTCCTTTTCTATCCCGTTCACTGCTCCCACCGTTTTCTTCGCTCATTAAGTCATGAGACATGCACAAAGCAGTTTAATGCGTTTGGGCAATCTCGTTTGCAGAGCTGTTTTGTTACAGTTTGCCAGTATAAGCCACAACAACACAATCTGTAAGAATCAATACTGGGGCTGTTTGAAATATCCAAATGCAGACAACAAAGACAACAGTCTTTACTGTATCTCTATTTGTGTGTGTGTATGGGGGGGGGGGGGGGATTGGTGTTAAATGTGCAATGGATCAATTTGCCCACTAGGAGGTGCACCAACACTCCGAATCCGGGATTCCCGATGCCTGGGCGACATCTATAGTGTCAGAATAAATGAAGTCATGATGACACATGACGACTACTTTCTACCTCTAATTCTACAAAACCACTTCTACTGTACCACTACTGCTACGGTGATACTATGACTGCCACCTCTACAACTCCTATTTCTGCCAATATTACTACTTGTACTTTTCTACTACGACTTCGACGACTGCTACTTCTGCGACTACACCTAATACCATTTCCGTTAATATTTTTACCATGCTACCTCTTACACTACTACTACTGCTACTATACTACTACAACTGCACCACTACTACCACGACCATAACTATTCTACCACTGCTGTTATTACCTCCGCAGCTACTTCTGCTACTTCTAATGTACTATTGCAATAACAACTACTATAGCAGGGGGTGTCAAACTAATTTATGGTGCGGGCCACATTTTAGTTACCGTTTCACTTGGAGGGCCGATATGACTGAAACAATATTTCAAGAAGTCAAAAATAACTGTTGATTTTAGTAATGAGAAAATGCTTCCAATAAATGTCTTATTTATGACATATGATAATTTAACATTTTGGTAGACATTTTAGAAAGGTTCATGGATGCTGACATGTTTGAGCTACTTTCGCGGGCCACATAAAATGATGGGGCGGGCCAGATTTGGCCCCCGGGCCTTGAGTTTGACACCTGTGTACTATACCATTACCATTAAAACCTGGACCACTACTGCTACTTTTTACACTACTACAGCTTCTACTATTGCTCCTACGAATAATAATCGTAATCAATGATAAGGTTGGCTTTGTAGATGGCCCACCACAGCCCGTGAGTGTATCTTGACCCCCGTTTTTGGGTGTTCAGGGCGCAGGTGTGCTGTCCGTCTACCTGTTCATGAAGCGCTACGCAGAGGAGGAGATGTACCGCCCCCACCCCGCGCTCTACCGCCCCCGCTTGTCCGACAGCAGCGACTACAGCGGCCAGTTCCTCCACCCGGAATCGTCGTGGCCGCCGCCCAAGCGAGGCCGCAGCACGTCGGAGGCCTCCAGCGACATTTCCATCCAGCTCAACCAGCCGCCGCCTCCCCCGCCCAAAAGCGGCGCCCAGAAGGGGGGCCATGTCAACCCGCCGTCCGGGTCCTCTTCTGGGGGGAGCTACCCCAACCCCCCGCTGTCCGCCGGGTACCCCGCGCACAGCCTGCCCAGGTCGCACTCGCCGCATCTCCAAGGCCAGGCCCTGTCGATGGCCGTGCCACCCCCGCCGGTGCCGCCCCCTCACTACCACACGCACATGCACATGAGCGCCTCCCCCTGTTAGGAAAAGGCGCAGACTCCTTTCCGTCGTGTGGAGAAATGGCCACAAGTGCAGCGTCCACAACAAGGTGACTAAAGTTTGGCAATAAGTGTTCAAATGTTCACTAGGAGAAAGGCAACGTCAAGCGAGTTATTAGTGGGCGGGGGAATCGGAAAGTGATGACATGGCTGAGGACGCATAAACTTTTGTACGTAGCAATTTCAAAACGTGGATGACGTGTATACCTTTCCACAAAATTGGAATGTGATTTAACATTTCGTACACTATCCGTCACACCTCCGTCGCGTGCAAGTCGGATTATTTTGACAGCGAGTCAACAATACCGTTGATGGTATGTGAAAGTTGTCACCGTTTCAAAAAGAAATGCAAGTGGGTTACCGTCCCAATTATCAACAACTTTATGTTTTGTATATTAGTTGAAATTATTGTACATAATCTTGCACACTGGACTTCATGTACTGAAAATCAGAATGGGCATTTTGGACACAAGAAGAAGACAAAAGGAGGACTGACGCTTTTGCCTTCTGCAATTAGTTGCTGATGACATCATCACCATTCTCTTAATGCAGTAGAAAACATTTGCCCCCCCCCTCGACTTCTTTCCACCTCAGTGCGAGTAAAGTGTGCCACTCACTGCACTTAATTTGAAGGATGAAGCGTCAATTGCACCCTCTACTGGCAACTTGGTGCATTGCCCCCGGACCTGCTTTGTGGGCCGACGGTTCTTCATTTGGAGGCCCTCGCAAATGTTGCAGATATTCTTGAAAGACCAAATTCAAGAGCATTTCAACCTAACCATACGATCGGACAACATTGTCAGAAGAATTCCGTCGACTTTTTTTTCCCCAACATGACATTTTCAAAGCAAGTCGGTCATGCTTTTATTTATAGCGAGGGGTGTCCTCGGTTTATAATGTATAGTATGACATAAAAACATTTCACATCGTCTTTTGTTTGCCTTTTGGCTGCTCCCCCGTGCAGCCGCACCATACGAGTGAATACAGTGTTTGGTCATGTGACACATGCTCAGTTACAGCCGAACTTACTGTTGGATTTGTTAGTTATCAGAAAATCGCACTTCCAATGTCCCCGGCCACATTTTATTTCCTATTTTCCGATTGGCTATAATGAGCGCAACTGAAAGTTTTTGCCAGGATGAACACAGGCTTCCTGAAATGTGTTCAACGGCATCCTTTTGGCTTGCCCTCCTGTTTGGATGGCAAACCAAATATTGGTGTGCAGCTGGCGGATGAAAAGGAAACATTTGAGTCAATTTAACTTCTTTTTTTTTCTTTTTTTTTTTTTTTTAATAGAGCCGTTTCTAAAAACAACCACACCGGAAACATGCAAGGGTGAATTTGTGCTCGTTCACTTGGCGCAAGCAAATGTGATGATATGTATTTGTGAAAAATGAGGCGACAAAAATAAGCCAGCGGCCATGAATGGATAGGGCGAGCATTGGAGAATTCAAATTTTTAACAAAGACACATTTCGACATTGGCTAATTTTCTATCGATGGCCCAGAATTTGTTTTTCCATGCAAAGATTTATTTCTCGTCTATTGCAGATGAGTGAGCGCCCGCATTGTGTCATATCCGGGCTCCGTACGTAACTCCGTTGTAAACTGAGGACTCCCTGTGCAACAATATCATATTGATGATCGTTCTCGACTAAACCAGAAAAAAAAGGTCCATTTCCTACTCATTCCATTGCATGTTTTGTCTTCCATCATCCTGCTACTGGTGAGAGGAGAAACGCAAGTGCCACACTATGGTCGAAGATCTGCACAAATGGAAGCACAGGGTAGAAACGTTCTTAAAAATTATCTGACTCGTGAAGCATGTAGCGAAATAAATAAATAAATACATTTTTATTATTATTTTTTTTTTAAGCTCAACAAGTTTTGTAACAAGAGACGTTTATGATATGCACAACTTGTTTTTGTCAAAAACAGAGAGTGTGGTTCCAATCGTAGCTGGAAGCTGTTACCTTACTTCATGCGAAAGTGGGAAACGACTTTATTCATTTTATTTCAATTAATGCTGTGACAGCCTTTTGACATTTTCCCTGCAGACGCGCCAGTACTTTTGTTTTTGTAAGATGTTTTTCATTGAAATATCAAGCTGTCATTCTTTCTCAAATCAACATCCTCTTGTTTCAAGACCCTGTAAAGTAAATCCCGAGATTTGTTTTGAAATACACGAGATGCGTTTGAAGACAATTCTCGACTCCAATGTATTTCTAGAGCGCTTCCAAACAACCACCGTTGTGTACAAAGAGCGAACATAATTCATAAAACAACAAACAATAAAAATGTCATGAATAACAAAGACAGTACAAAGCGCAAAAACAGTCCAACTAAAAATCAGGTCTCATGCGGAGTCAAAGGCCAAAGAATCAAAATGAGTTTTAAAGATGGCCAAATGTCCAACGGGAGGTTATTTCAAAGAGAGGGAGCGGCATTGGAAAAGGCTCCGTCCCCTCTGAGCTTCCGCTTCAAAATATAAAAGAGCAAAGAGGAGGCAAAACCTTGCGCAACCGCATTAGAGCGCCTCGTCGTCGTAGCAATGAAAAGCTCCGCGATGACCCAGTGGGATGTATTCCAGCCACCAGAGAGAGGATGTAACAATTTTCCGTGGCTGAAAAAAACATATAGTTATGTGTAGCATCCATTTTTCCAGGTCATAGAAATGGTACAGTATTTGATTGACGGTTGACAGATGAGCAGGGCGTGGTTTGTTTACATTCCTCAAACACGTCCACAGCACTTGACAGCAGAAAGAAAGGCTTGATTTTTTTTTTCCTCACCATTTTAAGCCTCATTTTAAATCCTTTTATATCCTCGTTTTCTTAATCATTCAAATTTGACGGGGTCGGTAACACTCTTCTGTGTGGTATGCCAAATTCATGACACGTATTTTCACTTTACAGGGACTTAAAAGATCATATAAGTGTCACTCTGATGTAAATAGTTTGCCTGTCAGGATTTGCTTCAAACGTGGAAATTGTTGATGCAAAAATCTGCTTGTGGCATTTTCAGTTTGATTGTCGACAAATCTTTAAGACACATCATGACTTTGTTTTTTTTATTTTATTACCACCGTGATGGAACTGAAAGACGCGGCAGAACATGTGTCGTAATGCGGAGAAAGAAAGAAAGACACGTCACAGAGATCACCGTCATCATTTCAACCTTCAGCTCAGAGCATTCCGAATCTTTTCATGCATGCACTTACACACGTTACGAGCCACACTCGACAAAATTCTGCTCTCGTCTCTGACCGCTCAGAACTCCACCATCATCCTTTTGCGTGTGGATTTCATCTGACATCTTACCTCCTGTACAAATCCATTTTCATTCTGAACGTTTCAAAACATTCAAAAACCATTCAGTGCCTCTTATAACCCCCCCGTCCCTACTTTCCTTTCCTACAGACAACATTCTATATAATACTGTAGCTGTGCTTGCTTCTGCACTGTCTTCTTGACATATATATATATATATATATATATATATATATAGCTAATTTGCTATTATGGCCTAAGTGAGGCAGTACCATGCCGAAGTTACGTGACTGAAAAAGTGCGTGCTGACACCTTCTGCAGCTAAACATTCAATAAATCTTCAATCTTTGTGCGCCCTCTGATATTCTTCTCTTCAATAAACAGCTGAAACGGATGCAGGGAGTATAAAAAGTCTGCACACCCCTGGTCAAATTATTACTTTCACTCTCAAAAAAGATAAAACAAAAATACTTTGGTTCACATGTTACATGTCACAGTAAGAGTGGAAAAGTTGAGGGTTTTTTTTTTTGGTGGGGGTTGGGGGGGGTCTCATTTTTAATGTCGCAAAAAACTGACATCTGAAAAGTGGTGTGTCGCTATTCAATTTTTAGCTTATGATCATAATCCTGGCTGTGATTTCTCGGCGGAGCATTTTTTGCTCGCAACACTCACTGTTGTTATGTCGCACCGGGTAAACAGCGACATTGTGCGTCACTTTGCACTGCATCCGTGATGAGACGACGCATCCTCGGGCCAAAATTGATCAGTGTGTGTTCTTTTGTCAGCACGCGTGTTGCCACGTGCGGTCGTCCCTCAAAAAACTGGATTTGTAGCCCCTTTTAGTTTTCTACGTCAGCGTTTTGAAAGAGCTTTGTGAAATATCGAAGAGAAAATGGTTGCCATTGATACGATTCCACTGTAAAATGCACAATAGAGTAATAAATTTTGTGCTGCGTTTAAAAAAACAAAAAGTCACTGGACTTCCAAAAGTCTGCATTTATCCAGAATAAAAGGATTGTGAATTCCTGTTCCTTATTGCATCATAGAACCAAGGTGAATCACAAAAAAACGAAAACCGAAGCAGTAACATCGGTTGATGACAAAATGTTGTGGGCAAATAATCATTATCGTTCATTTTTATTTCAATTCGACCTTTGTTTTGAGAATTCAGCTCGGGTCAATTACTTCTTAGAGCAGGTTTGACTATTTTCGTTTGAGTTATTTCATTTGTGTCCTTGAACAATAATGAACTCGCTGCATGGGCAGCCCAGAATTCGTGTTACGTGCTCCCTGTTACGTGCTCCAGTTTATAGACAAGCAGCACCGTATTGAGCCAACGTTCGAGACGTTTGAGTTCTGCCTGGCTGACTCTGTCTCCATCTATACCACAGGTGTCAAAGTCCGGTCCTCGAGGGCCGCCTTCCTGCATGTTTTTTGATGTTTCCCTCCTCCAACACACCACCTGAGTCGCACGATCAGGATGGTTATCTTACAGAGCTTGCTGATCATTTGAATCAAGTGTGGGTTGGAAGAGGGCAACGTCAAAAACATTGCAGCAAAGCGGCCTTGAGGACCTGAGTTGCCCACCCCAGTTCTTGATGAATGTTTACAAATAAGAACACCCTCACAAAGGGGACAATAAAGTGAAAGTTGCTTTCTAAAGTGGTGAAAGACGAGGAAGCCACATCATGCCCAAAAAAGGTGAGGCGAGCCAGCGTTGGGGAGCGTTTCGGGCTGGCCATGCAAGCAAAACAAACAAAAAAAAAAAAAACGACAAATAACCCAGAAATGCTGACAACATGTACTAAACTTGAATCAACTTGAAATTGACCCCTGACGAGAAAAATGTTCCCTACTACTGCCGCCATCTTTTGTGTCCACAATAAACAAACGGGCTACATTGTGACTACTTTTTGACATCGCCATTTGGCTCGCTGTGAGTGTGCGTGTGATTTTGACTTGTGTCCTGTTTTTTTTTTTTGTATGCATGTGTGTCGTGTATGTGTGCGCAGTGCGGAGTTGAGTGGATCTCTCTTTTCACCATCGCCATTACTGCATGAAAGAGCTGTCACTCCGAATTAGCTCGCTGTGGCTTTCCCCACTTCTCCCCCCCACCCCTCAGTGTGTGTCCGCGTGCGTGCGTGCGCGTGCACGTGCTGGGCAGCAAAGCCATTTTAGAGCCATTGAAGGTCATTGTCTGCTGGGTTTTGTGCAACCTAATTGTTTGTGTGCGTGTGTCCTGCAGCAGCTCAGCAAGTGGCTCCATTTTATTAAGTTCACAGGGGTGACATAATTCAGCCTCCACCCACCGACAGCACTGAAGTCATTCGACTGACTGAACGCTCGTGATCGCCATGACAGATAAAGTCGGTGTGTATTGATTGTATCGCGATTGACTGGTGATTTTCACGCGCACACGCACGAACACAGACAGACAGAAAAACGGCGAGCTGCTCATGTGTGTCAGCAACCCGACAACGAGACGTTTTGCTGTGCCATTAGTATTGGAGTTGAGAGTCGTTTGACGGGGACAGGAAGTACGAATATTAGCGGAAGTCCTGGGGATAGATAGCAGTCGAATTCACAGTATTGTATAATCCCGAAGGACTTGGAAAAAATCATTTATTTGGGGGCTTTGTTGTTCACTTCCTGTTTTTCAAAGAATACAGATTGTTTCAGATGTATTTCGGTTGTTGAAAAGTGTCACGGCACGGTACGTGATGCTAGCGGCTAGCAGCTAGCCCTGTTCGCCGACGAGCAGGCGAAAAAACACAAACAACGCAGCAAAGGCAGCTTGCGTAGCTTTGAATTTTTTTTTTTTGTTCACAGTTTGTCTTTTGGGGAGTTCTGTTCTCTACCTGAGCGACCTTAAGATATGACCGATCTTAAACGACAATTCTAATGGTGCCAAATGACTGAAGCACAGCCTGGTTTTGTCTCGTCGCCTATTTGGGCAACTTCAACGCGTTGCTCCCGGAGCCCAAATAAGCAATGCAGTGATCCTCCAGCATGTTATGAATTCTGCATTTTTGTGGTGGTCATCCTGGTGGGACTTGGACAGTTTTTTAAAGGGGATACATGCTCGGAAAAAACCCGTTTGCGAACTATTGTTAGACAGCCAGCAACTCGGATTTGAGTCTAAAATATTTGGTGTCTGTTGTTACGACATGCGGCATGAAGAATCCGTGCTCAGTCAGTGACGTGTGCACACACACACACACTCGCACCTTTTTCCCCACCACGTCTCACCACTGCCCGCTTGCTAAAATGATATTTGAATCAAATTCCTTCTGATCTGACCTTAAACTTCTCGTTTTATTACACATGTGCATCGGATCGGTGTGCGAGCTCCCCCTGGCACCCCCCACCCCACCTTTCCCCACGGACTCCTCTTCTCCTTGCCCCCACCACGACCACCACCACCACCATCATCATCAGCATCATCATGTGTATCTCCTCCCATCCTCTGGCGGAGTGCGACGCGCACAGAGCAGCTCTGACATCCCGCAGCAGCCTGCAGGTAAGCCCGCGTCCCTCCTTTCAACGCATCCGATTGCAACGCGTGTGTGCTCGATTTTCAATGCGCCTCCGTCCGTCCGTGCGTGTGCATGCGTGCGTGCGATTTTGCCGCTAGAAACGCGTAGCCGATTGCACCGCAGCTCGGCCACCTTGCACTCGCGTGTTTACGGGCTCCAATTTAGTCCGTCGTTCGGCCACAGTGAGGAAAAACGTGCCCGATGACAGAATTTTTTGGATTATTTAATGTACAACGCGGGGACTATAATTAGCTGCGTCAATTATGCAAATTATGTCCTTTTAATAGCTTATTGGGAGCCCAGCTCAACCACCCCCCCTATCGTCTACAGCCCCCCCCACTTACATCCATGTTCACTAATCTCATCAGTGCCACAATCGATAATTTGTCGATGTTTCAATGTAATTTGTGTGCTGCCAGGCGTCCATTTTGCCCTCCCGCCCCCATTCCCTCTTCCATGCCCCCCACGAGTAGCCAGTGCAGGCAGGGGATGATGCATGTGTGTGTGTGTGTGTGTGTGTGTGTGTGTGTGTGTGTGTGTGTGTGTGTGTGTGTGTGTGTGTGGCTGATCTGTTAAGTGAATGCACCGCAGTCTGCATCACTATTCACGAGCTTGGCACGCTTGCAGCCTCCTCTGTGTGCTGGTGTATGTGCACATAGACCACCCCTGCCCCCTCCCCTCCACACAAACACCCCACCCCACCACCGCCATCCCATCCTCGCCAGACGTCATGTTGACGATGACCCACATGATGTTCATCTGAGGCATGGTTGTTTGTCCACTCATAAAAATAAAGTCCCCGCTGTTTTGCACCGATTCCTCTTATCGTTTTCATGAAAGCACATGTGGAGAGGAAGGTGCGAGGGGATGTGTGCACTGCAGCATTCAGGGGACCCCCTGCTCCCACACCCAAAAAAAAAAAAAAAGGAAGCCGCAGCAGTCAAGCACTTGTGTGTGCGTGTGTGTGTGTGTGTGTGTGTGTTAAGATAAGATCAGAAAACCTTTATTTGTCTCACAGTGGAGAAATTCCCAATTTACAGCAGCAAAATTCTGAAAAGGAGAAAGTAGAAGACAAAAGTGTGTACTCTGCTATAGCACGCCAAATTGAACCATGTTGGCGTGTCCATCAGCACCTGCTGTGACTCAACGTGTGTGATCCCACATCCTGGATGCAGGATGCACCAAATTTTCCATATTTTTCTCCACAAATCGTGGCTGGAGACATTGATTTACGCCAGTGCAGAGGGAGGGACCTGTTTGCTTTCTTTGTTGAAAAGCAGCGCAACGTTACAAAACGTGTCAAGTGAAACCAGAGCTGGAAACAAAGTGAGCCTGATTTTTATGGACTACTGTAGAGAAACTGAAGCTGTTCGGTTCTCATGGATTTACACAATATGGTTGTGTCGGCTACCCGGCACTAGTAGACATGCACTGACGCTAATTTGACCACGTGGCAGAAGTTTCAGTGAAATCCCAACTGCATGTTACATGCTGTCTGAGTATGAACGCTAGGGGGCACTATGTTAAAGGGGTACAGAGATAAGAGGCGAAGAAGAACATTTTGTCATACAGAACAGACAGTTAATTGCCATGCATTACCGACGTTAAAAAAAACAAACAAACAAAAAAAACACAAATTACAAAACATAAATAAAACTAACTTGTATTTGTTGGTTCTTGGCGCGCTTTTTAGTATGCCAAAACATGAGTTGCGGAAGAGGTCTCTTTAAAACTAATTGACAAACTGTAGGCCTTACAAATTCTAATTCAGATGAAAAAACTGTTGCTTTGGTTAGCAACCGGGTTAGCAATTCAGAACACGAATAGCTTTCGTGTCATTGCACCATGGGGTGCACCAAAATGGAGCCTGCCCAATAACTAAGAGGGAGAGGGTATGACCGAATGATAGGAAGCTCAGTCGCCTTTTGCACTGCCCTCTTTTGGCAGATGAAAAGAAAAACATAAGAGCACTCTCTTATGCTTTTCACCCCTCCCACTCACTAGTGGGAGGGGTGAAAAACACGACAACCCCACACTGTGCTCCTGTAAAGGGAGCACAGTATGCTGTTTTTTTTTGGGGGGGGGGGAATTTAGCAAACAGGCCTAAATGATGCTTGAGTCTCTTAAATGAATGCAGAAATGGACCAGTCACTGGAAGAAGCTTCATCTTCTCACGCATTCATTACTGTTCTCAATATCCTGTTGGGGGGGTGTTTCCTAAAGCGCCTACTGAGGGGTCCTGTCAAAACCCCGATGGATTGATTGATCAAGTGGTGTGGTGTGTCCCAATACTTTTGTCCACTTAGCATCCGCGTACACGTGGCCTTGAAAGACTCCGTCTAGGGATTCTGGATTGCCGCCAAGTCGATGATTACACTACTAGGTGACTCATTCCAGTCAACGGTAGCCCACTCAGCTGGAATGAGACGATTTACCGGTACTCATGTCGCGGACTTCACGACGGACAGCCAAAACTTAAGCTAACAAGAGCAAGCTAACAACATAGGTCTGTCTCGGTCGATTCGAGTATGCCGACTGGACTAGTCAGCATGCCTGCGTCATACAGGATGAGTCGCTCGTGCTGTTGAGCGCAAGTCGACGATACGTGCAATTAGCTCTCATTCCTTCGTGAACACGTCGAGGAGGCCACGGCGGCGCCTTTAGCATTTGCTGATTGTGCCTCGTGGGTGTGCCTGCTCGGAGTCGATCCTAAGAAAGAACATCATTCATCAAGAAATGTCATGATTAGTTGCGGCCTCTGTGGGGACGAGTGATTTCTTTCAATCGAACAATCACGATCAGAATTGATTTTATTACGGTACGTTCACAATAAGGAATTTTTGGGAGGGGGGGTGGGGGTCTGATCGTCCAACATAATGACAAAAATAAAATAGGAGTTCACTAATAAAGAACAAGAAGCAAAGCCCACCAGGAATCTGATCTTCCCGAGTACTTTTCAGCCTAAGTGGGCTTCCGCATGCATATTTATGTCCGATCATCCAAGAGCACTATTTCGGGAGCCTCTTAGACCAAGGTGTGAGTGTCACCGCCTCCTCAGGCGCTTGTGCTCCGACAAGCGGGGACGAGGTCACATGCAGGCGGAGGTGGACAGCGAAATGCCTTTTTAAAGATGACCTCTCTTGCCGTTGTATCGTCATCACGTTTGACAGTGCCGGCGCTTTGAGGCTTTGTGCGCTTGTGCCCGCGCGTTTGCTCGCGCTGGTGTTGAGCTACCTGCGTGGTGGGCCCGCCCGTAGATATTTGTGCGTCTGCGGAGCTTTGTGTCACGATTTGGAGGAGAAAACGTTTTATCAGACAACACACGCCTCCATTTAGCCGCCCGGCGCCGTCACCCGCCAGACCCAATTTCCATACTTGCATCCGTTGCGGGCCTTGAACTTGTAATCCTCCCATCCCTAGCGTGAGCCTCCGCAGCCGCGCTCGCACCTCTTTAGGAACATTATCTTCGGCGATGAAAAATTAAGGTGGCGGTACGTTCACAATAAGGAATTTTTGGGAGGGGGGTGGGGGTCTGATCGTCCAACATAATGACAAAAATAAAATAGGAGTTCACTAATAAAGAACAAGAAGCAAAGCCCACCAGGAATCTGATCTTCCCGAGTACTTTTCAGCCTAAGTGGGCTTCCGCATGCATATTTATGTCCGATCATCCAAGAGCACTATTTCGGGAGCCTCTTAGACCAAGGTGTGAGTGTCACCGCCTCCTCAGGCGCTTGTGCTCCGACAAGCGGGGACGAGGTCACATGCAGGCGGAGGTGGACAGCGAAATGCCTTTTTAAAGATGACCTCTCTTGCCGTTGTATCGTCATCACGTTTGACAGTGCCGGCGCTTTGAGGCTTTGTGCGCTTGTGCCCGCGCGTTTGCTCGCGCTGGTGTTGAGCTACCTGCGTGGTGGGCCCGCCCGTAGATATTTGTGCGTCTGCGGAGCTTTGTGTCACGATTTGGAGGAGAAAACGTTTTATCAGACAACACACGCCTCCATTTAGCCGCCCGGCGCCGTCACCCGCCAGACCCAATTTCCATACTTGCATCCGTTGCGGGCCTTGAACTTGTAATCCTCCCATCCCTAGCGTGAGCCTCCGCAGCCGCGCTCGCACCTCTTTAGGAACATTATCTTTGGCGATGAAAAATTAAGGTGGCAGTCTTTTTTTAAAAAGCAGCTAGCCCAAGTACACCGTGTGCCTTCTTGCCTCCTATTTTTGGGTCACGAGGGGCCACGAGCACTCACCAGATATGATATTAGCCCTTTAATGCCTGACCCATCAGGGAATAGCCAAATCTGATTTTTGGGAACTGAGATGTTCTTTAATTAACCCTTATAACAAAATCCACCAAAATATTTTTGCCATATCATGTTGTTTTAGATATTTGTCGTATCCCATTTATAAGCACTATGTAGATTACATCTGAAAAAGAAAATTTGCGGAAAATCATATTTTAAACCTGCAGTATCAAATTTGATACAGATGATTCACTGTAATATAAAGAATGAGTTCCATCATAAAAATGCATGTATCAAATATGATAGAAATGGCATTATAGGGTTAAGGATAGCGGAGTCATCCAGTGATTCCCCGCAAGTCCTCACAGTTTCCCGTTACGACAGAGAGAAAAATCGGCAAACATCGGTCAATCTTGTGAACGTCTTATGTGAGTTGTTGGATGTCCAGAATAAACAAAACGAGAAACAATCGGCAATAAATCGGATGATTTGGCAAATATCAGTGGATTAATCCGTCCAGCCCTACGAGAAACACGTCCGAGTCGTGTTTTAAAATTTTTTTTTTTTTAAACAAAACTCTTACATCGTGTATGACGTTGTGCCGGTGTCCCTAATGTTGTGGCCAGTGGCCGACTCCAGCTCGGCTGTGCGAACGTCGCAAATGGCCGCAGTCTTTGTGTCGTGTATCTCGACTGATATTCACCCGCTCACACGGGGCTAAATCATGACCGATGTCCTCATGAATTCAACACGCAGCCGACTTTGTCGATGTATGTGATGAAAAGCTAACGGTGCGGATGCGATGATATTCAAAGGGCCTACGGGACAGATTCTCGCGCCGCGCAGGACCACTCACACTCACATTCACGCCGATCGAAGATTTAGTCGTCGGCGAATCTAAAAAAGTAGAGCTCAGACTCGCCATTCACTATTTGTGTCGACATGAACAAATGAGCACCGGATCGACTCAAATTGGCTACTCCTTGTCGTTTTGTCAAAAAAAAAAAAAAAAAAAACATGTCGTAGCCCATGAAATCAAAATGCTCATTTGATCAACATGCTAAATGGTTCTGGGTGTGCACTTTTCGCTTTGGCTGCACCATGCAAAAATGTAGCTGTCGTGGACACTGGCGTAAAAAGTTGCTGCTTCTTTTTTTTTTTTTCCTCGGAGTCCGTGTGAAATTTGAAACAAGAGTCCGAGCTGTAGAAACTTTATGAATGAAAAACTGAGGGAATCTGTTGCACATTTTGGGTGAAGAGTCTGTGCAAATAGGCTGACGGGGTTTTAAGGTCAGAATCAATCATTGGAAATGGCCCATGGGGGGGTTTGACGATGAGCCTGAATGACTTTTGACGGATGCTCTCTTTTGGCCTCTTTAACTGTCATCCGGTCGTTACGCCAGCGGTCTTTCCAGATTTGATCAGAGTCGTACTGTGGCGAGTTGAGCTCACCTGGGAGCGTTCATCACTTCTGTCCAGCGTCCCAAGTTTTGCAAATTCCTTCAGTTTGTTGCTCGGACGGCATTTGAGGCCAACGGCAAAGTGACGATAAAGGCGTCGATACGCTGCTTAGACGGGTTTTATTGACAGACTGCTTCAGAATTGAATGCTCAATGGCCTGCTAAACACTCCCATCCGCGCACAAACCCTTGCGGGTGTCGCTCGCGAAGACAGCGGGCTTCACACAATGCTGCACCACCCCAGCCCACCCCCGTCACAGCCGTACATGCACGAGCTGAAAATTCTGATTCGATTGTTAAGGGATTCAAATAAAAAAAAAAAAAAATTGCACCATTTGACCCGTCCCAAAATGTCTCAACCTTGTGTCAGTTCATCGATATCGACGAGGATTGCTCAAATCCTTCTCGAGGCTAAATCCGAAATACCAATTTAAGCACCAGAATGTTTAAAATCTTTTTTTTTTTTTTTTTTTAATCGCGCTCTCTTGTCCTTTCACGCTCTCCTGCTCTCACCCTCTGTTAATTATTGGAAGGAAATGGGAAGTGCTGATAATTAAATGGCAATTATGATCTTCCACGCAGGGGACTTTTGGTCGGGGGAATCATAAGTAAGGTCACTGGAAAGGTCACGCGCATGGATGGGCCTTTTTGGGAGGCCTTGGAGATAGATAGTGCAAGCTTTCGAGATGGGTATTCTCCTTTGGGAACCACTTTATGCTGATCGGGATAAAATGTCATCGTATTACGTACACACACAAACACGCTCGCGTCGTTTGCTTCCACGCAATGTAAAACGAAGCCACACTGCAGCAGTGTCGCTTGACAGTTTACATAATAAGGAGGCAGGAGAGAGCGCTACGAGTATGACGAGGACGTCTGGCTGGGGGGTTGGGGGTGGGGGGGAATTCAACAGTTTCCAACGCAGTGAGGAACAAACGCGCCGTCTTTCGTCGCATCTCTGAGGCTGAGGAGTGTGGGGGGAGGGGGCGAGGGTAGGGGGCGCTCGCAAGGCAAACGGGATGTAACCTATTTTGCTCACGATGCCATATTGCGTCATCAAATATTAACAAGGATTCATGTCGGCTCACTGCATGCGTGTGTGCGCCGTTGTGTCCGATGCGTGCATTTTCTTTGGAGGTTCACAAAGCAAAAAAAAAAAAAGAAAAAACACTGGAGGGTGCTTCTCATCTGTGCCAATCGCGTGTTTTAGCCAGTGCGCATGCGCTGCTCGGGAGCATCTGTGTCGCAGTCGACACACACACACACACACACACACACACACACACACACACACACACACACACACACACACACACGCACACACGTGCGCATTAAACGAACATGAACACATGATCATGGTTTAAAATGTCCCCCCTCCATCCTCAATTTTTGCTCTTTCTCTTTCCGTTTGCTCTCTTGTCTCCCTCCTCCAAAGCTCCCCCAGATCCTTCGCTCTATGCTGATCTTTGGAATTCAATGTTGCCATGGTAACATCGTCGGGTTGGTCGATTTCTCCCCCCCTTTTTTTTTTCCCCCCCATCCTCTTTTCAGACGATGAGATGCAGCACAAGTCGCGCTCAAGTCATTCCGCCTTTTAGGCTCCAATGTGTCAGTCCATGCGTTCCAATCCACAAACAAACAATCTAGTTCATGGAAATAGCCGCTTCTGATTTGACAACTTCATATCTTAGGAGGAGTCTCCAAGATGAGAGCTGCGGAAAATGATCACAATCGAAGCTGTCTCAGAATCTTCACATTCAACAATATGCTCATTGTTGCGGTGACGGCGCAAGTGCGCCGCACGACATTGAGAGGTGTTCCTAATATTTGGGTGATCTTATTGCGATAAACGATGGGGCAAAATGCTCCAAGTTCGACGTGACTGCAGTCGCCGTAATGGGTGTGTTATTGTCATCGAGACGTTTAGTTTGAATGAATTTGGTGGGGATGGCGACACTGTTGGCGCTCAGGTGTCGCTGCAGGTGTACCTAATGTTGTGACCGCCGTCCACGCAGCTTTTGTACGGATGCGAATACGCAAAGAAACCTTTTCCAGCTAAAATCGAACCACAGATTATCGCCATCATGCGAATAACGTAACTCGCTTTCGGCATGCGAACATGTCCTTTGGCTCCTGCTCAGTGCAGGGGCGGAGATATGCTATTGTAATACGGGGCAACATTCCTTTCAACCCCGTATTGCCAAACATCCGGCTCATTTCACTGCGCTCCGAAAATTGGTCCCGACCAATCTCAGAGCAGTTTTTCGAGCACATTTTTCAACAGGATGGCCACATGCCGTCACTGAGTGAAATCAAACAAAACTTGGTGGATTCATTTATTCACGTATTTCTGATGAATTATTCAAGTAAAAACAAAAACAAAAACAAAAAAAAAAAACGTCAGCTCGGCAGCAAATGCTAACGATCAGTTTGAAGATGCATTTGACATGGCGATCAATTGAGAGCGATGAGGAAATGAAGGCGCGTGTTTTCCTTCGAGATGAGGCGCTGTCTGATTTCATCTGCATGTTTAAAACGGCCCCTTCTTTCTTTCTTTCTTTCTTTCTTGCTTTCTGTGTGCACAGCTGAGCAGTGACGGTGGATGCTTTGGTGCCGGCTTCCTGCTAGCGGAGGAGCGAGCAAAGGAGAGCGCGACGAGTGTCCAAGACTCAGCACTCCGCTGGCACCGGCGACTCTAGCGAGAAAGGCAGCGGGAAGGAGCGAGTGAGAGAGAGAGAGAGAGAGAGAGAGGGCAGTGCACCGAGGAGAGAGCGAAAGAGAGTGGGGAGCGGCTGAGAACAGTCGATGGATGCTGTCCGGTTTGAAGGGGCAGCACGTTCTTCACTGACGAGGAAAGGAAAGATTTCAAAATTGAGTCGAAGGATAGAAACTCGCCGTCAGGTAAGTCGAGTTCTTCGCTCGCCCCGGATTGAGTCTCAGAAGCGTGGAAACCCGGCGGACGTTCGGGAATGCGTGTCACACGTTTGGGTCGCACCTCGGGGACATTTTTTTTCCATGAAAGGAGCGGCCGCCGGCCAAAATATTAGGTACACCCGCTAAGTCTGCCTTCACAAAGACGATACTGGTTTCGATTGACGTCGTCAGGATGCATTCAAAGGTCCGGCCAAGTGAATTCAGAGATTTGGTTCGACTAACTCTGTCGTATTCAAGTGTGTCATTATGAAGTCGTTACACTGGGGAAGGTGCGGCATGATGCCCTTTGCAGTGCCACATGAATTGCCCCGCCTCCACTCTATGAGAAGTCCGGCGCTTTTGTTCGCATCGATGGTTAGTTGGCGCACTTGCGACATGCATTTAGTAAGCTAGTTATGCCTAAACTCCGAAAATGCATCTCTCCTTTGGATAGTCACTTGCGAGCGCCTCACTGCTTGCTGTGAGTGTGCACTTGACACGCCGAGAAAGGCGGAAGAGCGTGGGGGGGATTTATTGATGATTTTTCTTTGAAAGTCCGACTTGACCGTCAGCATGGGGAACGGGGCTTTGGCCAGAGAGCGCCTCGTTGTTGGCCATGATTGCAGGCACGTCACACAGAAAAAGATGGGAGAGCCAGGATGGGGAAAAAAATGATATATGTCTGATTTGACAGCCGGCATGTGGATCAGGGCTTCGGGCTGGCGTGGCTGCTATAGAGTGCCTCGTGGTTTCCCATGAGTATGAGGATGTCAACTTGCAATTAAGTCAGTCGAATAAGGAAATAAACACGGAGGAGGAAGGATTGGGAAAAAGCTCAACGACAAGCGTATGTCCTTTTGGGCTGATGTGGCCACTTTAGAGTGCCTTGTTGTTGGCCGTGAGCGTGCACACCCTCATCCACACCCGTCAAGAGCGATGAGGACAATATGACTGCAGTTGTTAAACTGAAACAAATGTCTGAACTCACGTGACAGAGTTTTCACATAAAGCATGTTCAGGTTTCTTGTCGCGCTGTTCGTTGTTATTTAAATTTGTAAAGGCGCGTCCTTCTTGACCGAAAGGGATTTCAGCAAGGATCTTGTGCACGTGTGCGGGTGTTTATGCATTCCTCTCCAGTCTTGCCTTCCGAGTTCTAAGGGGAGCGGGGTTGTCAGGGTTATGAATATGGAGTAGCCGGGCAGGGTGCGATCTGGAGTGTTTCGCATCACTTCTGGCTCGTTAAGCCGAGTCAGCAGAGTCAGCCAGCTTTCCTTCCAAGGACACGTCATCATTTCGGCACCTCACTCCTCCTCCTTCTTCACCTCTCAGCGTCCTCCCCCCTTCTCTCCCCTTTTCCCCTTCTCATCTCACCTGCAGGGCCGCAGTGCGCCTCAATGAGGTGACGAGTCCTAAAGTGAGATGATTTTCCCGTCCCTTGTCATTCTTTCTCTGGCTTCTTAACACCAGCTTCCCGGCGAGCGCGGCAGCCACGTTTGCCAGAAACGGAGCGTGCCGTCGGATTTGGGCCATTCTGTGTTCAAGTCGTTGACAGTACGATGCGTTCTCTGTCGACCCGTCACGTTCGGACGGGGTCCCCCGCCTTTGTCGCCTTTGCAGCGTGTTTGGCACCCCCAGCAGAGTTGAATGAAGGTGTCGACGTGGCTTGACTTTTGTTTTCCAAGGCATGGTGTGTGAGAAGGGGATCCAGATCCTCCTCACCACCGTGGGGGCGTTCGCCGCCTTCGGCCTGATGACGGTGGCCATAGGGACGGACTACTGGCTGTACTCCCGGGCCCTCATCTGCAACAGCACGGCCAACGTCACGCAGGACGACCCTCACAACAAGGACAAGAAGGACCCCGGGGCGCTCACCCACTCTGGACTGTGGAGGATATGCTGCCTGGAAGGTACGGGCAAGATGCTACCCGACGTGACGCGATTGGTGGCAACGAGTGCTTTGGTTGTCTGGGTGAAGGCACAAGGCAACGACACCTGTCACGACTCCAGACTAACGTTTTGCACTTGTGTGCCTCGCCGTTTTTTTTCGTTGGTGCACCAGCACAAAATGTAGGTGTACCCAAATTCTCCACTGCCTCGCATTCAACACTGCAGTGTTAGGGTTAGGGTTGGGTTTAGATTTTTGGAGTTGGGGTTGGGGTTTGGTTTATGGTTAGGGGTAGGGGTTAGGGTTCGGGGGTTAGGGTTAAGTTTAGGGCTTGAAGTTAGGGTTACCGTGAGGGTGTTCGGCTTAGGGGTAAGTTTTAGCGTTAGACTTAGGGTTCAGTTCAGGGGTTAGGGTCTAAACCCTGACCCTACCCCCCTGACCATAAACCTAATCCCTAACGCTAACCCTAAACCCAAGCCCTAACTCCTAACCCCCTAATCCTAAACCTGACCTAAACCCTAACTCTAAACCAACGGTAACCCTAAACCTAAAACCTTAACCCTAACCCACTAAACCTGTCCCTAACCCTAACCCAATCATAACCCGAAACCTAAAACCCTAGCGGTTAGGGGTTAGGGTTAGGTTTAGGGGGAGGGTTAGGGTGGTTAGGGTTAGCATTAGGGGTTAGGGTTTGCAGTTAGGGTTAAGGGTTAGGGTCAGCGTTCAGGTTCGGGGTTTAGGGTTAATGTTAGGGGTTAGGGTTGGGTTAGATTTAGGGGTTATTGGCTAGGGTCAGAGTTAGAATTAGGGGTTAGGGATCGGGTTATGGATTGGTTAGCTGTTAGCCTTAGGTTTAGGGGTTAAGGTTAGAGGTTATGTTTAGGGTTTGGGTTAAGGTTAGGGTTTAGGGTTCATGTTTAGGGTTAAGTTTTGGGGGTTAGGGTTTGGGGGTTAGGGGTTAAGGTTAGAGGTTAGGGTTTGGGTTAAGGTTAGGGTTTAGGGTTCATGTTTAGGGTTAAGTTTTGGGGGTTAGGGTTTGGGGGTTAGGGGTTAAGGTTAGAGGTTAGGGTTTAGGGTTAAGGTCAGGATTGAGGGTTCAGGTTTAGGGTTAGAGTTTGGGGGTTTAGGGTCAGGGGTTAGGGTTGGATTAGGTTTAGGGGTGAAGGCTACAGTCTGAGTTAGGATTAGGGGTTAGGCTTTTAGGTTTAGGGTTATGGTTGGGTTCGGGTTAGGGTCGGTTTTAGGGTTAAGGGGTTCGGGTTAGGGTAAGGATTTAAGGTTCGGGTTTTTGTCGGGATAGGGTCAGGTACAGGCTTAGAGGGTTCGGGTTAGTGTGAGGGTAACACGTTCCTTTCCAACGCGTCATCAGCATCCAATGGCAGCAAGCTTCGGTGTGCCGGTTCTGGCCCGCGGGCCGTGAGTTTGACACCGGTGCTTTAGCCGCTCAACGTGCGACCCCACTGATGTGCACCTCCATCTGCTTCTTCACAGAGCAACATTGCCCAGCGACAAAGGGAGGGCCCGCCAGCCGTCCCACGTCTGTCCATCTGTCCCTCCGTCTGTGTGTCTTCATTCCACCACTCCATCTTACCTCACAATCCATCAGCGAGCGTGTCACCGTCGTGCGTGTGCGCTTGTATGTATTTACTAACACCACACGTCGCACGCGTGCCTCACTAACGTCCCGCTTGTTGTTTGATCTGTACGCCGGCCGAGGAGACGCCGGCGCTGATGTCAGTGCTTTCGGCTCTCTGGAGGACGCCCGCCGTTCTCCGTTTGTCGCAGTTGGCCTTCTGACTTCTTGTTCTCTTGCTGGCGTGTGCTCATCACTTTTTAT
Source organism: Hippocampus comes (assembly GCF_001891065.2). Lineage (NCBI taxonomy): Eukaryota > Metazoa > Chordata > Actinopteri > Syngnathiformes > Syngnathidae > Hippocampus > Hippocampus comes. The sequence goes on from NW_017805221.1 coordinate 1,489,311, forward strand.
TCCGGCCCTCTCTCCCACTCTCCGTCTTTCACATCTCAGGAGTCAAGCGAGGAGTGTGTTCGCAGATCAACCACTTCCCGGAGGATGCGGACTTTGACCACGACGGGGCCGAGTACGTCCTACGTAAGTCAAACGGCTGCTCTTCGGTCTTGCCGCCGCGAAGGAATCAACACGTGACAACGTGGGCTAAAAAGTCACGGGAGATGGTGCGGCCTCGTTGACGCTCAAGGCCCCACGGCGGAAGCCTTTGTGCGCTGGGATACGCCGCACGTGCGCACACAAGCTTGTTTACGATGTTGCACAGGCATCTTGTTGGCATTTTGCTGGCATTTTCTCTCCTGTGGCCTACTTGTTTCCTGTGTGTGTGTATGTGCGTGTGCGTGTGTGCGCATACGCACACATGCTTTCCCATGTCCCATTTACATCCAACTAAACTGAATTCAGAAGCAATTCTTTTCGTTTTTTTGTTTTCTTTTTTTCAAACAAACATAATAGAATTTAAAGTACATTTTGTGTCATCTGCATCAATTGAATGACCGTTGCTCATTCTGGTGTGTCCACCTTGGCCACCGACTACACCGAGACATCACAACCTCTCCCTCAGCTCATCAGTGCAGCATGAGTATCTGTCATTCGACCCGGGAGGCAAAGATTATATAACTGAGTCCTGTAATTTGTGTCAGTCTATATGTGTTGCTCCACCGTTTGTGCTCAAGCTGTTGCTTCAAGGGTTCCACCACTGCACCATAGATGCTATTTACCGGCAGCATTAATTAAGCGAGCAGCCTGAAGGACTAAGCCATGTGGTCGTTTTAAACACATGAACGACGGTGTAATCCTCTTTTGTTTAAGGATGAGTCAATGTCAACTGTGTTGTTCAGCACTTCTTCTTTGGCTTTGCAGGCGTGGTGAGGGCTTCCAACATCTTCCCCATCCTCAGCGCCATCCTGCTGCTTTTGGGAGGCGTGTGCATCGCTGCGAGCCGTTTCTATCGGAGCAAACGGAACATCATCCTGGGGGCGGGGATTCTCTTTGTGGCCGCAGGTAACACGAACGACTCGCTGGCGTTTCAGCACACTCGAAGCGTCCTTCTCCAGTGTCCACTTGTGGTGACCACACTCTCACTGCCTTTTGGCTTTTGTTATAAATGGATGGTTTGCTGTTGGTCATTCCTTTTTCTTTCTCTCTTCAACGGGTTGTTGTTGCACTTTGCGGTACATTGCCACTCAAGCTCTCCCGTCTATGAAAAATAAACGTCACGGAAACAGTTGGAGAGCACCGGTGGAGCGAAAGGCGCACCCCAGGGAAGTTAACCATGCGATGGTATTTTTTCAGGTCTGAGCAACATCATCGGCGTGATCGTGTACATCTCGGCGGCGCTGGGCGACATCTCCCCCAAGAAGGACGAGGACAAGAAGTGGCAGTACTCGTACGGTTGGTCCTTCTATTTCGGCGGTCTGTCCTTCATCATGGCCGAGATGGTGGGCGTGCTGGCGGTCAACATCTACATCGAGAAGAACAAGGAGCTGCGCTGCCGCTCCCGCACCGACATCTTCAAGAGCACCACGCACGCCATGCTGCGCCTGCCCAGCTACCGCTTCCGCCGCCGCTCCCGCTCCTCGTCGCGCTCCACCGACCCCTCCCGCTCCCGAGACCCTTCGCCGGTGGGCGGCGGCGTGGGGAAGAACTTCGGGCTGCCCCCTTCGGCGCTGCTCTCCCAGGGCCCCATCTCCGTGTCCACGCTGCCCAACCCACACTCGCGCTCCCACGCGGCGCTGGCCGCGGGCGACATCTCGCTTTACACGCTGTCCCGCGACCCCAAACTGGGCGGCCTGCCGCCCATGTACGGCACGGTGGACCGCGCCACGCTCTACCAGCTCCACAACTGCTTCCCCAAGGATGGCGGCGGCGGCGGCGGCATGATGAGCGGCACGCTGCCCTCGCTCAAGTCCCACAACCCTTCCAACTCCTCCAACTCCAACGTGCCAATGCCCAACTCGGTGGGCTCGGGACCGCCTCCCTTCACCTCGTCCACGGTGGACAGGGAGCGAGGGATGGGCACTCTGGACAGGCTGAAGGGAGACAGGGAGAGCAACTCCAACACCCTCAATAGGAAGACCACACCCGTGTAAAAGCAGGAAGTAGCCGTCGTCCGGCTCAGCTGAAATGTTCATCTCTCCCTCCGCGACGAAAAGCAGAGTGCAGTCATCACAGAGCGATCATAACAAACAACCACAATGAACTCTCGCAACAAAACTATTTTGATATTTCCACGTGCTAGAAATGATTTATTTTGTTAACGATCAACATGCAAACTAACCTTGGGCTAACTACAAAAAAAAAAAAGAAAGAAAATTGTGCAATATTACCGCTAATTTCGCAGACCTGCGTTAGCGTCAATTGTTGTTGTGATTATGTTTTGCGTTTGTACGAGGGATGGGCAGAACAATCCATTGGTGTCAATTCTGGCATGCCTCGTGTCTTAGTAGCATCCTTTTGTTTTTTTTTTTGTCAACTACGCGTACGACTTCTGGCCTCGGCGATACAACTAACATGCAATTATGCACTACTAGAATGTGACGACACATACCTAGTGGGACATTTCTGTCACGGTGGAAACAATTGCCAATAACATTCTACTAGTTGACCTCTAGGGGCTCCCTTTCCATAGATGGCGCATCTGCAACGGGGCGCAAAAAGCGGGCCCTGATTTTTGTTGTCATTGGAGATTTTCCAGGTGGGGGTGACACAAGAACAATTGGGGGCGGGGGGTTCCAAGTGCCTACTACACAGCACAGACGTGCTTGAGACTCGAGTGCACGGCGAGCCCGCCGCAGGACTGCGAGGAGCTGCTTTGATTGTCCATGATTAAAGTCAGCTGTGACTATTCCCGCAGTGGCGCAGACCTCCCTCTCTCAGATCTGATGGAATGACCCTAATGCTTCACGAAGAGTGCAGAAATGTCAACTATTGCACTTTTACCTCTGAGTAATATGCAAAAGTTGTCCCATGGGGAAAAAAAACAAACTGTGTTCGTCAGAAACAGTCATCCACCCTTAATTCTAATGTGCTGCATTGTCTTACTGGTGAGCACACAAGTACACGGATAAATGCTTTCCATACGCTACTAGTATGCAATTACAGTTAACAAGCGCGCAATTACATGGAAAGTACGTCGAGAAGTGTAACTTTTCAGGAACCCATTTGACATTTCCAGCAGAACCACTTTGGCGCACTAGTAGGACAACTGCGTTACTTGTAAAGTGAGACTGTGCACTAGTAGGCAACGGTGTGCTTCTAGTACTCCTGGTGACGATGAAGTGACACGACTTGTACTAAAGATCTTGCGTGTGTCACTTGTAGTGCAGCCGGCACTGCTAATTCTGAAGGCGCCGGGCAGATTTCAGTGCCGTTGCGAGACCCAGAGGCGGAATAATTCAATTCAACGTTCACATACATTGATTGAATGAAGACAATAGATTGTTCGGAATAAAATAATCCAACATCCTGGAACAAAAATGAGTAATTTGGACAAAAATTGAATTGCCCCCACCCTCCAAGTGCCAAAGAACTTGCAAAAGCAAACACAAGTCAACTCATTTGCTTTTCTGTCGTGACTGAAGGAAATGTTTTGGAATGAGTGCTTCTGAGCTCGCTCCGTTGTCCGAAGTCAACGTTTCCATCTTGCTGAATTTTACTGTGACTTTGGTTTTTTTTCCCCCTTCTAAGTCAGGGGACGGCAAACAGCGTGTTCTCGTGTCCAGCATGAGTGTGCACAAAATCTCGCTCTGAGTGAATGATTTCTTTGGACTCGGCGGCTACGAGTACCACATTGATTTTGTTGTTGTTTTGTTGACCAGATGTGAATACTGTAAATTGTCTTCCAATATTAGCAGGAAAAAAAAAAACCCGAAGACGTGCAACAATAACGACTCAGTTTTGGCCTCTGTTCGTCTTCGTTCCATTCCGATCCGTGTCGACAGTACTTCTTGTAGCGCTTAGTCATGTTGAAGATGTTTTGTTCTTTGGGCATTAACGACAACCTCGAGTTTGAGACGGGACAAAATAGAAAATATGTACAGTACCAGGGAAAAAAAAGGAAGAAACCCCCCACCCCCCCACCCCAGAATCATCTCTTTTCTATCAGTCCCAAAGTGACACACAAAAAAAAAATAAAAATCAAGCATCATGTAAATGTGGATTTCGGAGGGTGATTAAAAAAAATCTACATTGTAATTTATGCATACATATATTTGTAAATGCTATCAAGAAAAATGAGCTTTTGTTACTTGGACTCTAACTTGGTGGTTTACCTCATTAGCCTCCCCACCCCTGTGACCTTTTGACCCGCCCCCTTTCCCAAGCACCTCCCCAAAGATTCTTTACACTGTGCTTCCTCGCTCCTCTTCCCTTGAACCAAGGCGATGAGACTGAAAGCGGCTTGACACGCTCTTCTTTTTTTTTTTTCTTCTCTTCTTGAGGATTTGACTGCTGCGACATGATGCAACCACCCAAAACAAACGAAAAAAAAAAAGCCAACGCTTCCAGCTTTTTGGGAAATTCTTTGGCAACATTCTGGGAGTTAAAAGTGGCAAGCGTGCACACGGAGAGCATTTAGTTGGGCAATTTGAATCTTATGGAGTAGAGACAGCGACAACTGAGTATGGTTTATCTAAATGTGTGATCAACTCCAACACTGTATTGCACGAAGTTTATAAAAAACAAAACAAAAACAACATTGAACAATCAATGCCGACTTTTGTCTTTTTTCACTTCAAAAATCATAAAATCCCAAATTTTAATGACAAAATGTGAATCTGGATTGTGTTTCATGATCCCTTTTTTGCTTAAGTCAAGGTCGTTGCCTGTTTTTTTTTTTTCTTTAATACTTATGGATTCAATGAGCATGTTTTTGGAATGTGGGAGGAAACCGGAGTACCCGAAGAAAACCCACGCAGGCCCAGGGAGAACATGCAAACTCCACACAGGGAGGCTGGAGCGGGGATCGAACTCACGACCTCTGCACTGTGAGGTCAACGCGCTAACCACTGGACCACCGGCCACTCCCGTGTCCAGCCCACATTATATAAATACAACCGAGATCGCATGTCACAGATCCCGTTTCTGCCCAAAGGGAGCGCTCACCAACAAGACGGATACGGCTTGCGACACTAATTATCCCGGCGGGAGGTGTCCGGGCTGTTCGAGCCCTCATGGGGCACTTTGGACGGCACTTGGAGAAGGTGCACGCACGTTGAGGTTGAGTGTGGAAAAGTAAACGATGAGGCACACATAGTTGAAATTCACGGATAAGGTTTCCAAACAGCAATGATAGCCTAATTATAGAGTTGGAGTAGGGTCGGTGAGGCTCTGCAGGCAGAAAGGTCACTTGTAAGGTGAATTGGAGGGAAAATTATTTTTCATGTTTACTCATGGGGAAAAAAAAACACGCACGCACACACACAAACCAGAGATATATGTCGTAACAAGTTTTGATTTTACCAACCAGTCAGAGGACAGAACCATGCCGATGTGATTGAGGATGAATTTGAAATCTGACGACAGTGCCGTTGCTCACAATGTTGACGTTTCCTGATTCTGAAGGGCCTGGGGCAGATTCATTTGGCATGGCAACACAATGAGGGCGAAATCTGATTGGCCAAAGCCACACGTCCGGCGACATGCGGCGGAAGCCGAGAAATGCCCCACAATAAAAAGGACAGACGCCACACAATACGCCGTTTGATGGAACAAAGGTGAAAAATGATCCAGATTGTAAACTGAAATATGAAGGACTAAATGTTATGTAAATCGTGGAGCATCTAAAGTAAGCATCGACAGTTGTCAGAAACTTTCCGATTGATAAAATCAGACTTTTTTCTTTGCTATAAAATCCCCAAAATAAACACGACAGCCTCTCCTCTAAAATACATCAAAAATATAAGATTGCATACCTGTTGGTGAGATCTGCTTCATAGAGTGGAAACAATCGAGACACAATGAGGTATTGAGTCATCACTGTTTAATGCTAAGCTATGCTAATTGTTGTGCTTTAGAAAAACGGTGTAGAAAAAAAACTAAACAAAAGCTGAAGCGACGTTGCCACGTCCGCAGCTGCATACTAGGTGGCGCTGTTGTTGTGTGGCAAGCACTTCTGCCAGGAAGTGCCGGGAAGCGAAAGGACGAGGAAAAGGACGCCTCCCAAAATGAGGACGGCGCCCGCTGAGCCCGCGCAGGCCGCCGACCACGCCAGCCGGTGGTGCAGCGGGACGGAGCGGTCGCTGGACAGTAAGGCCAGCACGGACCGGTGGAAAATCAGGACGGAGACCAGGACCAGGACGCCTGCACGTGTGCGGCGTTAAAAGTTCATCGTTTGGATGATGCGAAGTGGTCGGGAGAGGGCGAGTTCTGACCTGAGAGGATGAAGCAGAAGGAGGCGGGCTTGAGGAAGAAGGCCACGCCTTTGCTGAGCGTCATGATGATGCAGATGGAGCCAGTCACCATCAGGGTCAGACCGAGCAGAGCCAAAATGGCCGCCGCCAGGCTCAAGTCTAGCGAGAGGGACAACTGGACTGAAACATCACCCACGTCAATGACGAGCGCTTCAGTTGACTTGCATTCATGCTTTTTTAAACCCTACTTGCAAACCCTAACCCAAGTCGGGAACCCTACAGATAAACCCTTACCGGAGTACTGAACCCTACTTCTGAGCCCTAACCCTAGTTCCAAATCCAACTTCCATACCCTAACTCGAGTTTAAACCCCTACTTCCGAACCCTCACCCTAGTTCCAAATCCAACTTCCGAACCCTAACCTTAGTTTAAAACCCTACTTCCGAAGCCTAACCCGAATTTTGAACCCGACTTGATAACCCGAAACCGAGCTTCGAACTCTACTTCCGAACCCAAACTCTAGTGTCAAACCCTACTTCCGAACCCTAAACCTACTTCTGAACCCTAACCTTAGTTCGAAATCCAACTTCCGAACCCTAACCCTTGTTTAAAACCCTACTTCCGAACCCTAAACCTAGTTCTGAACCCTAGTTCTGAACCCTTGCCCGATTTCCAAATTTAACTTCTGAACCCTAACCCTAGTTTCAAACCCTATTTCTGGACCCTAACCCTAGTGTCAAACCCTACTTCCAAACCCTAACTCAAGTGTCGAACCCTAATTCCAAACCCTAACCCTAGTTTTGAACCCTAATTCCAAACCCTAACCCAAGTTTCGAACCCTACTTGTGAACCCTAACCTGAGTTTCAAACCCCTCTTCCAAACCAAGGGGTAATTAGAAATATTAGGGTTTGAAAATCTTTCTTTGAAACCCTAGTCCTACTTTTAGCCCTTACATAGAAACCTTATTCCTATTTCTAAAATCTATTTTGAAACGATAACCCTGCTTTGAAAGCAAAGTTTGAAACCAACCCCTAGTTTTAAACCCTACTTTGAAAACCCAACCCTAAAAACCTTATTCTACTTTGCAGCCTTAACTTCTTCTTTTTTTTTTTTTAAATTCCAATTAATTGAGGAGTGAGTTGTTCGATTTAGGTAGGGATTAGCATTTTAGAGTTAGCATTGTGCTTGGTTTGGGAGTTCATTCTAGTTTAGGTTTGAGAATACGAGTAAAAAAAAAATGCGTGCGGCACTGATCCATGCATCCCCACCATTTTGCCAATGCACATTCTTTGTGCCGAACGCTTCCTTGGATTTGATGAGCCAAAATGGCGGCGTTTGCGCAAGTGGGCCACATGCCGATTTGGCTCCACTTGAAACAGACTTTGTTGGCAGGTGCGACATGCTAAGCCCTTGCCGATGTGCGAGTGTGGGCCACCGATGTCATCATCAGTCCTTGTTAGCTCCATGCAAGCATCTCATGGTGCAGAAAATTGACAAATCAAAGAATGGTGTCTGTTCTGATTTTTCGTTCTTTGTTTTAGTGTGTGGGGGGGGGGGGGGGCTGGGCAACCACCGTTTCACATTCATCTTACTCTTGTTTGTCGTCTTCTTGAACACGACGGCGTTTTCCCCCGAGGTGAAGAATTTGAAGTAGGTGCAGTTGGATTCTGTCGAGGGAAAAAGGAAAGTTTACTGCCACGCACGTGCGACAGATCGCTGCTGGTCTTGTGCGATGTGCTTTCTATGCATCCATGCGCACACTTTGGTCCTTCCAGGCATCATTTCTATTTATATCCCAGTGTTGAGTCGGAATACACACACTGCACATATGGTGAGGCCAGCCGTGGAAGGAGGTGCTAATATTTCATTACTGTACTTCGGTAGATTTTTCAGACATTCGTAATTTACTTGAGTAGGCCTTTTTATTTTTCATGTGATTTTTTTCACATGATATGATCCATTTCTATGCTGTTTCGACATTGCACTGGGACACGCACACGTACGTCGGACAGAGTACCCGCAGAAAAGCCACACGAGCGCGGGGAGAACATGCAATCTCGACGCAGGAAGGCCGTGGGCGAGCATTCCAACCCCGCGACCTCTGCACTGTGAGGCGAACGTGTGAACCGCTCAACCGCCGTGCCGCCATGTGTGTTTCAATTAAGATCAAAGTTGAAATGGCGAACCTTTTATTTTGCCTTGATATGTTTCGATCTGGGGCGGCCCAGTGGGCCAGTGGTTAGCACGTCGACTTCACAGCGCAGAGGTACCGGGTTCAATTCCAGCTCCGCACTCCCAGGGTTCGATTCCGGCTCCGGCCTTCCTGTATGGAGTTCGTATGTTCTTCCGGTCCCGACGTGGGTTTTCTTTGGGTACTCCGGTTTCCTCCCACGCTCCAAAAACGTGCATGGCAGGTTAAGGGAACACTCTCAGTTGTCCCTCGGTGTGAGTGTGAGCGCCGATGGTTGTTCGTCTCTGTGTGCCCTGCGATTGGCTGGCAACCGGCTCGGTGTGTCCCCCGCCTACTGCGCGAAGACAGCTGGGATAGGCTCCAGCACCCCCCCGCGACCCTCCTGAGGATAAGCGGATCGGAAAATGAATGAATGAACAAATGTTTCTGACACTGGACGTGGTGTGACTAGAAAGCAGTCATGTCAAGATCTTGATTGATTGATTGTGATCTCGGGGTCTTATAGAGCACCCCAAAAAAATCAACAACAGGGTTAAGGAGGTTGGAGAGGGATCTGAAGAAGAGGAGGAGGAGTGAGGTGAGAGCGCAGATGGAGGGCCAGTGGAAGCTGGAGAAGAAAGAGGGAAGCCGCAGATGGTTCAGGAAACAAGGGATGGTGGAGTGGGAGTGTGTGGAGGGGACGACACGGGGAGTTAGTTCATCGGGCATTAGACCTGCTCTCCCTTGGTCCCTCGCTCTCCCGCTCCCTCGTTGCCCTTTCACTATATTTAGAAAAAAACTGTGAAGTAGACAGATTCCACTGGGCTTCTCGGCCGCACAGTGACAACTCTCAACCACCCGGCATGACGAGTTGTGCATACTTGTGCGCGCTGTTAAGGAATACTACAGCACACACACACGCACACACAGTCCATGTCGACACTACTCATCAGCTTGTGTGCGATGGCGCTTGCTCATTACGCACATATTGCGTTCAAGACGCCTCAGACGCTCAGCGAGTAGCGATGGTAAGACGGGCAAGAAAACAGTTGCTTTTTTGGCATCAAAAAAACATGGCGGGGGCTGGCCGCCATCTGCCAGTGGCGCGAGGGCGTGAGAAACATGGTCGCGAGCGGAACGGCTGCCACCGCACACTGTCGCATGCGCGCACGTAGCACAATTGCGCGCGATCAATAGAAGCAAAGCGTCAAAACAAGAAAAAATTTTGTTCTATTTAAGTAGAGCCCGACCGATCAAGATATATATCTTGTTTTTGAGGCTGGTGCCGATTGCGACATTTGACACGACCGGTTAATTCTCAACTATAGCATTGATAAAATCGCTTCTTCTTTTGGGTTCCTTGACACATCCTACAACAAATAACACTGTAGTCATTTTCTTACATTACAGCAAGGAGGAAAATCTGCAAAAATCAGCAAATTTTTTTGTTGTTTTTATGTTGGAATATAATAGCGTGTATAAAAAAAAAAAAAACGTGGCTGATTTTTGATGAGCCAATCGCCCAATTTCTTCTCTGATTAATCAGTCGAGCTTTAATGACAGCCTCAGCAAATCTTTGTTTTTTTTTCGGCGCGAGAATCCTAAAGTCGACCTGATTCTTGTCTCTCGCTGGGATTGCATTCTCTCTTTATGATCTCAGACCAAAATCCAACCCTGAGACAGACGTGCTAACCACCGACGCGGCGGACCGATAGGCCGTATTTTGTTCTGACATCTTATTGAAAAGTCTTGCCAGAAGAGCGCAAGCTTTTCCGGCCGCATCGTATCTGTCGGCGCCGGTTACGTAATGCGCCATCCGCGCGGCTTCCCTTCGCGCTCCTTCCATTGGACGACTCCGTTGCCGTTCTTTGCGAACGATTGAATTGGCTGACCTAGATGCAAATGCTGTACATACGCCGCGTGTTCGCACCCCCCCCCCCACCCCGCGTGGAACGTTTCCAAGACAAGCATGCGTACGAGGCTCACATTCGGTCACAGAATGGGATGGGCATTTCTTCTTTTATGGAGCCTGCGGTGCATAACGCCGTTTTCTTGATCATTGCCAGAGCTTGCTGAAGAGCTGATCGTTTGAATCGGGTGCATTGGAGGAGGAGGGCTGGATAGGGGCCCTGGAGGACTCCCTTCGTTTAGACTGGCACAGGTGTCAAAGTGCGGCCCTCGAGGGCCGGCTTTCCGTGTCTCCCTGCAGCAACGCACCTGATTCAAATCGTCAGGATCATTATCAGGCTCCAAAAAAAGCTTTCTGATGAGCCGATTATTTGGATCAGGCGTGTCGCAGCAGGGAGACACGCAAAACATGCAAGGACGCCGGCCCTCGAGGACCGGACTTCCATACTAATGCTTTAGAGTGTTCCATTCTCCTACCACGCATGTTTTTGGAAGCGGGAGGAAACCGAAGTAGCAAGAGAAAGCCCACGGGGAGAACATGCAAACACCACACAGGGAGCCCGCAGTCCGGAATCCAGCCTGCACCTCTGCACCCCGAGGCGAACCGTGCTCACGTGACTCAGGATGTTTAATTACAAACACTGAGTAGGTGCCTTGTGGTCACCATGGCAACAAGTGAGCTAGCATTCTACGGGCGAAGTCAAAGACATCGTCACGTCTCACCTCCCGGTAGTTCAGCTGGACCGCAGCTCGCCCTGTCGGGGTCCACGTCGGCCACCCACAGGGTGCGCACGCAGGCCTTCCAAAGGCCGTAGTGCGCCAGCTGGCATGTCTGGTTGCCGCCAAAGTCCTTGGGCTGCGCCAGCTCCACCCAAAATTCGGTGCCCAAGGCCAGCACGGTCAGCGTGACGCCCACCGCGCACACCAGGAAGGCCAGCTTGATCTTGCCGTCCTGGCTGTCGCTCAACTTTTGGTTCCGTCTCTGAGCACGTCCGCCCTTCAGGGCGGCCAGAGCGCCTCCTTGGCCACCGCCCGCCGCCCCCACGCGGCCCTCCTCGTCCCTGGCCACGAAGAAGTTGTTCCACATCTCAGCTTGGGGGTATTTAGTTTGAGTTTAGCTTTATAATGGTGAATAAATAAAACTCTGCTACTACCAAGATAGATTAAAAATAAAAAATAAAAATCACTAAAAACACAAAAGACGACCAAAAGGTATAAATGAAGCTTCTGTCCAAGTATTTCCTTTCCTGCAGTCCTCTGAAAAAGAAATGCAACAATAAATAACACAGCAAAGATCACAGGTGTTCAATTCAAGGTCCAACGTGTTCCGCAATCTTACTAACCAGCCTTAAAAATGACACTAACCAAGGGAAGTTTATCTGATTTGATCATTCGTGGGAGCATGTACTGAGTAAGTTAAACAGGAGAGGGACGAGAAAGGATCCCTGCGGAACACCACATTGAAAAATGACAAGATTTGAATTTTCAAGACAGACGAGGATGGAGGAAAACCTGTTCAAACTCCCAGAGCAGGCATTGGTGCAAAGGCAAAGGAAGTCGATCTCGAGGGCCTCATTGGAAATCCATAAAAGCTCGACTCCGTGGATGCGTCAAAGCATGATTAGGCGTTTTTTTCTCTTACTGACTCTCCATTTTTCAAAGGCTTCAAGCAGAACAGCAAGCTGAAGCTTTATCACTCTCCCAACTAGAAAGCCAGAGAATCGTTTTGTCTACATTAAAGTGGTTTGGCGCCGTGGGGGGGGGGGGGGGCTCACGGTGAGTGCCGCAGTGAACCACCCATCTTTTATTGTCCCACCGCAGAGCTCAGACCCGAGTCGTCCCACTGCGTTGGGCTCGGATGCGAATCCCCTTCTGATCTGCGGGGATAACGCGATGCCACAAATACCCGCCAGCCTCCATCACATGGCACGGCCCAGGCGGGGGCCCGTGGGAGCGGTTTAACTCGGTGGCAGATGACCCACGCGGGGATGCGAGGCAGGTGATAATGCCAGTCTGAACAAGAGCGCAGGTCTTTTTAATTGACCCTGCTGGGGGAGGGGGGGGGGGCTTCGACAGGTCACAGGACAGAAGCCCCCTGCCCCCATCCACAGAGTTGTTGGATCACTTCATTCCGAGCTTTGCGCCAGCAGTCTCAAAGGTTTTATTTCGGCACTGGAGCACATGAGCCACCTGTTTGTCATAACGCTGGATTTGGCGATTCATTCAGGAGAACGGCAAGCGCGTTACATTGACGTCATAACATGCATAGAATGGAATCTTTCCCATCGTGAGATCCAAGACATGAGCAGCGGGGGTTTAGCTTTTTTTGGTGAGGTGGCATATTCGAGTCGGGGTACGCGATGCGGACTGGCGTAATAATGAGATCCAATCCAAGAGCTGTCAAGCATCTTTGCTTCGCGAGACGAAAGCGACGCAAAATTTCATGTTCAAAATAATCATCTTGGTCAGAAGTGAAGTCATCTTTAATATGCCTTGATCGGAGCAAATATAAGTTTTGACATGAGTGATAGATATGGAATAAGAAAAAATGATTATGATGCAGTCATGCCAGTAGTAATGTTAAATCTTCAATTTTGTAATTTCATAGGTAATAATGCTGTGCTTGAATATTCCTTGCGAATAGTTCAGAACAAATATTACACTACTAATAATCTTTTTAAAAAATCTTTATTATGCACACCACACTGCTAAAGCTGCTTTGAGTGCTCACGAAACAAAATGTTGAGTTTATTTTATGACACGATTGGTTTCTTTGTTTTGATGCCGGGCGGCACGGTGGATGACCGGTGAGCGCCACCGTCTCGCAGTACAGAGATCATGGGTTCGATTTTGGGTCCCGGCCTTCCTGTGTGGAGTTTGTGGTGTTGTCGTTGAGCCTGCGTGGGTTTACGCTCACGTTTTTAAAATCATGCATGGTAGTTTCATGGAACACGAATTGTCCCTAAATGTCTGATCCTGGGACTTTTGCAACTCTGCGCGTGCGTGCGTGCGTGCGTGCGTGTGTGCGTGTGTGCAAGAAATCAACAATTGGGAGAGGAAAAAAAAAAAAGAATTCTGACCTGTGATTTGGTACTGGGTTGAGAAGAAGACGCTTGAAAATTCAAAGAGCAAAGGGGTGCTCATGGCAGAGTTAGTGAACAGGAACGAGAGAGTGACAGTGCGAGGAGGGGGTACATAACATTCATGGAAAGTGAGTCGAACAGGGGAGGGGGCTGCAGCCCGGTTGGCTCACACGCTTCTTCATTCAATATCCGACGATGTGCGTCTGCATGGGTGTGTGTACCGGTAATGTTAGTCGCTAGTAAGGCGAAGTGGCGCAGGGCGATCACACACACGCACACACACACACACACACACACACACCCTCGCTGGCATACGCATGACGTGACGAAAAACATGTCTGTCTGTTTCTGTCACACACTCGCCATGCGTGCGCGCGTCTATTTTGGACGGGGCACCTGTTAACGACATTAAGTGAGAGCGAAGGAGGAGCCGCAGCGTGTGTTCATGCGGCTCGTCTTACAGCAGCGAGTTGAGTGATTGATCTGCCCAACCATGTCTCAATAAGTTAGTGTGGTTAACGATTGAAATACTCTTGGATCGCGTCACATGGTTGATCTAACTCTTTTGCGCTGCCCCTCGGTTATTTTGGGTGTCATTTCACTGGCGGCCATGAGATGCTGGGTTACGGTTATGTTTTGGCACAGTGTGTACATATGAAAGAGGAATTAGACTGGTTTTGGCTGAAAACGATCGGATGTGAAATCCTGATTAATCCTGCTTTTTAAACCTACAAAAAGGACCTTTCCCAAAGTGTCTTGTTAAAATGATCAAGGGAGAACTCAGGGCTTTAGTTCAGCCCCTGACGATAAAACTTTCCCCATATAGTGTTCCTTATCATATTGTGTGTATAACAAGGGAGCAAGAGTTTCGGATGGTGTTGAGGAGACAAGCAGAGAACAGGACAAAACAAGCTCCAGGCAACTCCTTTCCATTGCAGCGTTTTACTTCTCTCTACTTGTAATTATGCAGCCGCTCTCGTCCTCTCGCCCGTCCGTCACTTGACCGAAAAGGTCCATGCGGCTACAGTCGCAGGCCATCAAAAATGCAGCGCATCGCTGATGCCCGTACCCGCTCTCTGCACTTCGCTCAAGTCTTGCCGTCAGCAGGACGGACAGCACACGCTTCAACAGAAGGCATACTTCGACACGTGTGCGCGCTGCATCAGATATGAAAAAGATTGAGCTTTGTTCCACGAGTACAGCCGTGCCCAGCGGGAACCGATTTCGACGTTTTTCCAAAAAGACAATCATAGATAAAGACGAAGACAATTCCACACCGTGTATTTAAAAGAAGCCCACAACTTGCCACTAGCCTAATGCTAACACGCTATGCAAAGCTAGACATAGACATGCTTCACAGATGGCCTTGAAGGTCAATGCGTCGACGAAACATATCCAGCCAATATGAGGATAAGGGCAGGCTTATATTCTGTATCCGGCCATTTTGCCACTTTGTCAACTGAAAATGACCTCAGAGTTGCTCGGGGCACAGATAACAACCGATCACGGCTCAGCTTCAGAAAACAATTGAGTCGTGACTGGCCGTTACCTGAGCCCTGCGCAATTGTATTGGGTCACAATGTTGCGTCTGAATCAAGATCCAACGAGGGAGGCGTTGCCAGCCCGGATCAACAATAAATAACCATATCTGTTTTGTACTATCATGAATTGTATTATTATGAAAATATTGCGACGTCACATACTGCATGCGAGGGTATCAGACAGCGCCACCTTGTGGGCATCATGCTAACTACGGGTAATCTCCTAAACAACTCACCAACAGACTATTTTGATGAGTTTAAAACTATATATATATATATATATATATATATATATATTTGCATGTTTTGTCTTAATCGTGATTAGGACGTGATTCTTGTAACGTTGACTTCTTGAAATGAGTTCTGTAACACTTTCTACACTGAATTTATTGAATCAATTTGAATTGAGCCTTCACTTTTCAATGATGTAACATGCTACTGAATGTCAGGAAAGTACCGCTGGACATTGTGCAATGTGTACCTTTTTCACATTTACAAAATAAATATTTCGCATATCGACATCGCCATTACTGTCTATATTATTCTGTCTATATTCGTGACTCCTTAACTGCAGTCGGACCTCAAACATGACTTCACTGTGCATACAAACGTTGGGGAGGGCTGCTGGGTGCATTATCATTGATCATTGTCATGACCACAAGTCAGATTTTTTTTTTCTCTCCTTCTGCACTTGTTTGGCATGAGACTATATTTTCACCGCCACGAAGGAGAAACCGGCAACACTTGAATGTGTCTCATTCTCTTCCTGCTTCAATTCAAAAATCCCTCCAGTCCCCGACAGATGCTGAGCTTGTGCATTTTTCACTTGCTCCTAATTTGGGTGTAATTGCGACTAAAGCATCTTTTTTTTTCGTGACTGCAACTTAATTCTAGTGACTGCCCCCCCCCCCCTTTGCCCCCCAGCCTTTTTCTTGTAAAGAAATTTTCAAAATGGGACGAATATGTCAAAGGGGTTACTTGGAAAGGAAAAATATGCGCATCCTTAAATAGGAGAGTAAATAGGAGAGTGATTCATCTACGTTGGCTGGAGTTGTGCCAGTTAGCAGAGCTTCCAGTACAAGACGAGGTGTAGGTTTAACTCATGTGTTTATTTGGTCTTGTCAAAGAGGTGAGACTATGCACACAAATGAAACAAAAAATGAATTAATCACCGGGTCCAAACACAAGTGACAGTTCAGATCTTTGCGTCAACAAGGGACATGAATGGCAATGCGAGCCAAAGCACAGGAGAGTGAAGCCTTTGTAAGTGATGAAAGAATTCATTAAGGAAGGGCCGGCCGGATTTGTTTCCTTGTCCAATTGTCTTGGAATCATCCCAGTAAGGCTTTTGGTCAGCGAAATCCCCAATAAATAGGTTTGAGTGTTGCTGATAAAAGAAGAGGATCAACCGGGGAAAAAAAATGGATGGAAAACTTCCCTTGACTGTAGTTGGTGTTATTCTACAGGCTGCGCACAATGTGATGTTACAAGCTGGAGCCAGCGAAGCTACACATAGTATCGGAACAGTAACATTTGACATTCACACGACATGCTCAAGCGATCGTCCTGAGGGGGGGAGGGGCAGTAGTCTGACAAAAACAAACAAATCCAAAAAAACAAACAAACAAAAAAAAAAAAAAAAAACAAGTTGGTGCAGTACCCAGACTGACCTGTGGGTGGCAACAATGTGCCACAGGGCTTCCACACCACCAGGAGCCAGCGAAGCTACACATAGTATCGGAACAGTAACATTTGACATTCACACGACATGCTCAAGCGATCGTCCTGAGGGGGGGAGGGGCAGTAGTCTGACAAAAACAAACAAATCCAAAAAAACAAACAAACAAAAAAAAAAAAAAAACAAAACAATGTCTCCTCTAGTCTTTCTAATGGCGGTGAAACTCAATTGGACGTTACAGCTAGTGAAGAAGAATAAGAAGTACGAGGCGGCCTGACCAAAAAAAAAAAAAAAAAAAATGCCCTCATCATTTTCTTCCTCTTCATTTCCATAGAGCCATCTTAATTCCTTCTCGAAGTTCCTTCCATTTAAATACAAACGTTGACGTGTTACACCCCCCCCCCTTGCCAAAAATGACATCTCCGGCTCGCAAAATATAAAAACTGCTGACCCCACCCTGGACCTATTAGAACACACATTTCTCAAAAAATTTTAGACCCTCCCGCCCCCCTCCCTACCTAACAATGACAAAACCCCGACGACCAG
>NW_017805221.1:1506731-1522509 GCF_001891065.2 Hippocampus comes
CCCCCCCCGTCTTGCCTCCTCTACCAGAAGTCCCGGCGGTGATACGCATCAGGGTCGCAGTACTTGGTCACCACTACTCTGTTGGCAAATTTCCTTCCTGTCAGGCCTTGCATGGCTTTCTGGGAGTCGAACACCGACATGAACTCCACAAAGATCTGCAGGGAGACAACGCAATCATTTTAATGGAAGTGGCACTTCGACATTTTCTAACTTGGAAACTTTAGATTTAGATTTAGATATCCTTTATTTGTCCCACACTGGGGAAATTTACAGCCTTCAGCAGCAAGATTGTGGGTAGAAAGAAGAGAAAAGAAAACACAGTTCAATTAAGTGCAATATAAATACAAACATGGATAAGGTCACCTTATCCTTTGACATGGGAATTAACGGCTATAAACCAGCAAGTGACAAAAATGAAGTCTGGCTCTTAAAAGTTCAATACAGATGTGGAAAAATCATTTTCACATCATCCAGACCAGAGGTGGCTAGTTAACATGTGAGATCTGACCAAGAACATCAAACCCCTGTTGTGGAAAGAAAGAAAGAAAGAAAGAAAGAAAGAAAGAAAGAAAGAAAGAAAATATTATTGTGGCTGAATTTGACTTAATTTGTTCTTTTTATAAAACTTCAAAACTTCTTTTTTGTTATGGCGATATTGTAGCTCCAGCTGTTTTCTTTCAAGATCCTATAATTTGTTTTCAAATCTTGAATTGGCCTGGCCCCAGCTGACCTTACGGAGCTCCTGCCCGCTGCCTCAGGTCTGCGGACCAAACACTATTGGAAGTACCGAGAACGAAGCGGAGGCTCAGACGGGATAAGATAAGAAAACCTTTCTTAGTCTCACAATGGAGAAATTCCCAATTCACAGCAGCAAAGTTAAGAAAGGAAGAAGTAGAAGAACAAAATATAGGAGCTGCTGTATTATTTTTGCTTGATGTATTGCACTTTGTATACAGCGGCGGTTGTTTTAAAGTTGAGTTTTAATAAGATTATGATCCTTTGTTCTGCGGTGTGTTAAGGTAAATTTGTAAGCAAAAACGGGGTGAGCAAGGGATCCGGTCTCACCTTCCCGGTGCCGGGCACTTCCAGGCCGTCGACGGGCCGCGGGATCTCGATGCTCTTGACTTGGCCGTACTTGCTGCACTCGTCCCGGACGTCTTCCACGATCTCCTCGTACTCTTCATCGTCCACCAGATCCTCGGGCGCCACCATGTTCATCAGGCACAGCACCTCGGTGGGCAGGCCGCCCATTTGGGTCACGGTGCTGTTCAGGCCCGGCACCTGCAGCGTGACGGGCGTCTGGTTGATGCTGGTCTGCAACGACACACGCACACACACACACACAAAAAAAAAAATTGTTACAACGCGCTCCAAAAACACAAATGGGAAGGTGGCTGTCTTTCTAATTGCTCATTTGCGTGAAACATTTTGGATGGATGGATGTTTTATTTATTGATATTGTATTGACTTTTTAAAATCATGTGCGAATAGATTTGTTTATTCATTTTGAATTTTTTTTTAATGGTGTTCATAGCTTCAACGGTAAAAATGCCACAAACTATGACAGTAAAATAATGTAATTATTTACACTCACCTTACATTACCCTAAAAAAATAAATGAATGTCGTGTCCCCAAAATAAAAAGACATTAGTCTCTCTCAGTTGAGATGTGTTACTCTTTACATTACTTGCTACTTTCCTACTAGACAAGGCTTTGGCAACATTTCACTGTAATGGGTAAATATTTTGTTCCAATGAATTTGTTCATCCAAATTTGACTTTGCTTATGGTTGAGAGGCTCGAATGATCCAACACTGAAGATGTAAAATCCCAATGATGATGACGTATCTTTTGCAGCTGTTCACTCATTAAATGCACAGCTTGGCAGGGAACTGCAAACGACATAAGACTCCGGAGTACTGCATGAATGAATGAATACGCGCAAGCCTCCACCCAGCTCTTGTCACATACCAGAGTGGCGTTCTTAGATCCCACACTGGCTCGCTGCACCAGGAGCTTCTTGTCTCCTAGCTGCATGCCATTGAGCCCGGCGATCGCCTGCAAAGAAGGGACGCCTTGAAAGTGGTCCGGTCACCACAATGGGTACCGCCCCCGCCGTTTGCGCGGCGCTCGTTGGCTACCTGGTCATTGAGGTTGACGTCGACGTATTCGCAGAAGGCGTATCCTTTGGACAGGCCTGTTGCGCTGTCCTTCACCAGGTTGAAGGCCTTCAGGGGCCCAAAGGACGTCAACAGCTCCTTCACCTGGGGAAGAAAAACAGCGACTTCACGATAACACCCACCGAGCGACCGGGTACGGAAGCCAATGCCACTGAGCATTTCAAAGGACAAAGAGCGTCGGACGACGGGGACCTCCGAGCTGGATAGCGAACAAACGCTCCAAAACAGATTTCCACAGAGGTCGGCCGCTTTACGGTCCGCCCACTAACCTGGTCGTCATTCAGGTAGTTGGGCAGCCCGCCGATGAAGAGCTTGTGGGCTGAGTCGGGCACCACTGTGGATACCACTCCTGTGTTGACAACAAGACCTTTGAGGACAGCAAACAGTGCCAGCTCCCATATATATATTTACGCAAATGGTGTATGAATGATGCCAACAGGAGTAGTAATAGTAAAAACCATTAATTGTCTGTGTACCAGGCACATAGACACTGGGGTTCTCGCTCATGCCCGGCAGTGGCTGGTAATCGTGTGGACGGCGAATTTTCAGGCTCTGGCCTTGAAAGATGATTCCATCAAAAGCCATTGCCTGTGTTGTCTCATCCACTGAGCGGAACTGGAAAGGAAAGAGGGCGTCAATCAAGGTTCGCTTTTAAAGACACGTGCAAGCAATGGCAAAAGACGACCAACCTCAAGGAAGGCAAAATTCTTATCTTGGTTAATCTGCACAGCAAGCACGGGATTTCCCGGGGCCTGAGTAAGACCACCCAAACGCATCTGAGCGTTAAAGAAGTCCATCATTGACTCCTGGGAACAAGAAGAGCAGAAGAAAATCACATACACGTCCCATGATATCAAAGGGTGGACTCAACGCTTAGACGCTGCTTCGTGTGGCACCTCAGTGATCCCGAAGGGGATGTTTCCCACATAGAGCCTGCGAGCCTGTCGGGTCATCTGGCTGCCCACGACGGGCACGGGGGTGGGAGTGACGGCCAGGCCGTCCGGAGTCATGGTGGGCAAGAGTGCCGTCGCTGGAATTTGGCCCGCAGCTGTGGATGCAAAGCCCATCAGTCCGCTTGCAAAACATACATACTTGCGGTGCTAGCTTGACTTGCTGGGTTATTGATTTATTTTGTTTTGCTGCCAAAACTGTGACATACAAGTGACTTTGAGGCACGCCCCACTAGATGATGGCAGTGAACTTCACGACAATGTGACACAGTACGGCTAACTTGTGTTTTGTGTAAACATCCCCCCCCCACACACACACACGGAGGAGCACAATTAATTAAAAACTGACAGAAAAAAGTAAAATATGTTATTTTTGGGTCCTCTAACAACAACAATGCAAGTTGTAGGGGAGAACATTTCACTATTTTATAATACTTTGTCCCATTATATTTGTTCAATTTCACAAAAGAGAAAAAGCTGCAAAAATTTGACTTTTTTGGGTTGTGAATGTCACCATCTTCTTATGTTGCAATGTGTTCAAAAATTAAAATCACAAAACAGGCAAAAAGTGGCCAAAGAAAAATGTTTCCCCTTTTAAAAAGAACAAAATTGGCCATTTTTTTAAGAGCGCATATGGGCCATTGAAATCAGAGTTCTTCTCCATTACAATAACGTACAGCGCTATTTTCTTCCTCAAAAGCTCTCGTGTTGTTGTCGGCGAGACTGGCATGTCATGGCATTTCCCTTCATTTCAATAAGGGGGAGCTTGATTTGAAATACGAATGATTTGAGGTACAAGTGAAGTCAGGGAATGAACTCAACTTTCAAGCCAAGGCACCTCTGCAGACTTTTGACAAACAAACACATACAGGCACGGGCACTCCCGAGCAGGCAAGGGCGCTACCTTGCATGGCTTTGTACTGCATGGGGCTGATGTTTTCAAAACCAGGTGGTGGCACATCCCAGTACTTCTTCACCTTGATCTTCTTCTTCTCGCGGTGCGGGGAACGGCTGTGGGATACACACAAGAGACTCAAAATTAGGCTGCGAGGGTTCAGTGGTGGGAAAGTCCATCCAAAACACAAACACCACAATCTGGAGGCGTTCATGTCAAAACAAAATACTGCAGGTAAAATAATACATTTAAAAATCACACACAAGTCAGTTGTTTGTACTTCCGTGGGCAGGGGACATGAGATTGTGGCACAACAGAGCAGCTTTGTGTTCAATTTGCTGTATTACCTTGCAGTATTGTCCTGTGGGTAGCTCGGTGGTGAGCTGAAATGACATTGGAGGGATTTCACAAAAAGATTCTCTAACAGTTCCACTTCGAAATTTTCTATGGAGTCACGGCCCGACACAACTGGCGGGATTTCTTAGGACAGGCTGGGTCAGGAACACGGTGCTCCCTCTTCCCGCCACTAATCGAGAGCGCCTGGAAGCTTCGATGCAGATGAAACGCTCTGTGGTGTGCCCAAAGTAGGATGACTCACTACTAATCCACTTTTAGTTTGTTTTTCACTGTCATCATTTTTAAGATTATTACACAGAAATCTGGTTGAGCCTGATCTGATCAAAAAAATAAAAAGACAAAGAGCAAAGAGGGGAAAATATCAAGCACTGCAACTCGGGCTACCATTTTAACATCTAGAAGAAAATATTCTGAAAAGTCAATCAGGAGTGGGGTGCAATGGGGTGTATTTACTCACCTCTCCCCATTTGAAGGAGGCAAAAATTTGTGCAAATTGGGTGACATCACACTCACTGAAGCCTGCTGATTGGTCAACGGGAAATTCTTTATTTGGGGAGAGGTCTTAATTATTCAGTGCTAATGAAGTGGTCCACACACTGGGTATGTATTCTGAGCAAAGTCCACATTTGTTTTAACAAAGCGTGGTAAAAGGCATAATGTTTCACAAGCGTTGCGGTGATTGACTCATTGATTCAGAAAGGGCCCCCCCACCCCCCAAATAAAGCCCATTAGATGGGCAGAAAGAATTTGCAGGTGTGAATTTGCTGCATCTAAAAATAGCAGATGCTGCATTTAATGAAGATGCAAAATCCCCAAATTGAAAACGACAGGATGCATGGACGTGGAGAGCGCTTAATGCCATCAACAACAGAGTCTCCCATCATGTGTAAAATCACTTCTTTCCCAGAAGAGGAAGTGAGAGAAAGAGGCCAATGCAGACAAAGTGCGAAGGAGGCATATTGATACGCTTAATTGAATCAAGAGGAGCAAAACCTCAAACGACAGAAAAGACCGGCTGGCGTTCGTGGGCTGCGACAGATGTTCCCAGCGTGCCGGCCCACTCGTGGATGAAGACAAAGGGGCTACGCACCTGCGTCTGTGTCTGCGATCCTTACTGTCACCACGGCGATCCCGGCTACGTCTGTCCCTGTCTCGGCTTCGCCTCTTCCTGTCTCGGCTGCGGCTACGGGAGCCGGAGCGGCGGTGATGCCGGTTCTCCTTGTCCCGCTCAGCTGGACCACAAAAAGGACGGATGGTGAAAGCAGATAAATTGTTTGACAATTGTGCGATGAAGCTTGAAAAAAATGTGACGTTTGAGTCACATTTTAAAGGCGCAAAAAGAACAGCGTAAAGTAATCTGAGCTAATTGTTGCTTTCTGAATGACCATTACCATAACCTGTATGACTGAGAATCTGCAGAAAGAACAAAAAAAAATTGTCTTTTGTTGATCAGCACACTGGTCATTCCTATTGCTATTTTGACATTGAGTTAAAAATGACTTCGGGAATTATGCGATTGACTAATAACAATGTTTCGAAAGGCAAATTCGTGCAACATATTGTTTTTATAAAGGCAAATTCGTGCAACATCGTTTTTATTGTTAAAGAGGCCAACACAACGGCTTCAGAGTAACAAGTTACCCCCCCCCCAACAATGGAATGTTAGCAAAGCTATGGGGACACGCTATTGACAGCATAAAAGCCAGGGCCAGAGCCAAAGTTGGATTAGTTTTATTTCTTTTCACTGTACACCAAGACCACCAAAACAAGATTTACCTGTTGGCCTGAGTTAAAATCAGCACACCTGTGATGGGATATTGTTATTTCCTAGGAAGGTTGTTGACGTTCTTTTAAATCACATAGAGATTGGGAGATTTTTTTCTTGCATATTGATACTATTAGTTTTCTACCTTGTATTTATTGTGAGAAATCATTCACATGGTGGGTATCTTCACGTGACCGAATACCGTTAATTATTAAAAGTGACATCTTAAAAACGAACTTTTCAATGTGAATTTACCATTTCAATATTATGGGGATTGTAATTTGCGTACTTTCAATCAAAAGGCGGTGAATGGGACTTTTTAGCCAAGTATCTGCACTACCACTCGAGTACAGCGTGAGCCGCGAATCGGCGACAAACGAGCCAGTGTGTTTTAATGACCATGTTCCCTCTATTATGAATCGGTTGAATTCACTTGCTGAAAAAAAACCCCGCAACGCTCTTAAAAGTCGATCTGCTGCAACACTAGCAAGCGGTCCCATTTTGAGTCTCCGGCGAGCGACTGTGATGCCCTTACCTTCCAGCAAATAGACCGAGCCCGAGTAGCCTAGCGTCATGGCGGCAAGACAACTCAACGGCATCGGCAGATTCATAGCGCGCCCCGAACGTGTGCGTTGCTCACCTTGCTTGTTTTCAGACAGCTGCCGTTCAAATTCGTCGAAGTCTGACATCTCTGCAAGCTTCGGCGGCTTTCCGCGGGTCTGCGTTATTCGCTTAAAAAAGTGCTCCTCGAAACCGCCCCCCTCCCAAAAAAAGGTTGCACGCGGAATTTAGCGACGACTGGAAACCCACTATAGAATTACTAGATTCTGATTAGCACAGAAAAGAGCAGTGGGTTTTATTTCTCAGATGATGGGGAAAGTCATCGGAGGAAAAAAAAACGTGGGTTAGCAAAACGAGCTAGTAACAAAGTCCAGCAGGAGGAAAAAAAGGCCTGGCGCAGCAGACTCTAAAATAGCTTAGCTTAGCGTGCTAGCACAGACAACGGAATGAATGGGGACAATTCAACTGCACGCCAAAAACAAACTTCCGCGGTGAATTGGCCGACCCGAAAGATAAGTCGGCCGCCTTCAAATTCCAAAAGGCGCACGCCTTGTGGGTTTGGAGGTCGGCGAAGAGTATGAAGAAAACAGTGTATGCCCGCTTTTCTTTCTCCCTCCGTCTCCCTGGTCCTCCTCAACACCGGAAGCTGATGAATGGCTTTCCGGAAAATGGCCGTCAACTCTTCTTTTGACATTTTATTATATTTTATTTTCGAAATAAACTCCAAAGAAAGTCACTCTTTTCAGTTCGTTAACGTTATGGCTTTTTTTTTTTTTTTTTTTTTTGCTACGAATTGGGTTAATCTGAACGTCACCCTATTAGCTTCACCGTGATGGCCGGAGCATATTGCGCCAAGTGTGATGCCTTTAAGAAACGCTACTGTTAGTCTTATGAAGGCCATTTGGCATTAAAATAAACAAGTAAATCATACACTACGTATTATTTGATTTTTATTAAATTCCATATCGTTAGTAAAATAAAGTGTAATGGGAATGATTTCAACTGTATCACACATTCGATTTTGTTTTTTAAAGATGTATACATTATTTTTACGTGGATCACAAAGGCCATCCACACTTATTTATGTTAAGGTTTTATTTTTACATCACACGTGGAGGGCGTGGAATTTACGGAAAACGATCTCCATATCAGACAGAAGATGACACAACAGACTCTATTTTCGAAGACTCTGTGCACTCGCCGTAAAAACTGACGCCTCTACGGCCGTGTATGAAAATGTCAAAAGGAAGAAAACTCCGTGCGTCCAGTTAGACTGCACCTTGCACTCGACTTGCACATGAAAACAAGGCCCCATGAGTCACATGTTTATGACACACGTTAAAAAAAATGTAAATAAATAATCACAAAGCAGTTTTACCATGGCAGGGGCCTGATTTACCGAGATCCCAGAAAGCGGGTGCTAAATGCTTTGATGGTCCCACCATGGAAAAATTTGGGAGAGTGCCACAAGTGTAAAATGAAGTTTGAAGTGATGGAATTGGAAGTGTTAGTGGAAGAGGCGTTCAATATTTTGTTATTGTTGCGTTCGGCTGTGCTGCTCAGTGCACGGCGGGCTTCAGTAAATCAAGCCCTAAGAGAACAAAATACTTCTCCGTGCCTGCGGACGTCCTTCCGTCAACCCCTCTGGTCGTTGACCTGGTTCTTGTGTCAATGTCTGAACCTGTAGGAAATGGGCAGGAGTAGGTTGTTCTTCTTCAGGGCTTGCACCCTGCTCCTCGTCTCCTCGTCCAGCGCCGTGTAGCAGCGTCGAGCATAGTCCAGCAGCTTCTCTTTAGACGGGTCAAACTCTCCCACCACGGCTACCTTCTCGGGAGCCACCAGCAGTAGCTCGGCGATGGGTGTGGTGGAGGCCACCGTGTTGCGGTCCACACCGTGAATTTGGAATGCCTTGGACATGTTTTTTAGTCGTTGGTATGTGAGGAGGATCTTCTTGTAGCGGAAAAGCACTCCGGCTGCGTCTTTTACTGAAGTACGGAACAGAAGAAGAGGGTTCGTTACAGCAGTCAAAAGGGAGTCTCCAGGAGTATTTTCTTTTGTATTCCACCAGCACTGATTTGAAATAAAACAATCACGATGCGCAAGGAGTGTAAACTTTCAGCTTGAACTTCAGAGGCTGTCCTGTCCTGTCGTGGTTCCTTCTGTGCTATTTGCTACTTGTCTCTTCTTCACAGGGTGTAGCCCAATGCACATAATATAGACAGTTCCCGACTCCTATGTTACATTTCAGGTTTGGATGAACCTCTGCGATGCACAGGGATATGGTCCGAGCCCTGCTGTGAAGAGCGAAAATCCACAAATCCATCATTTGTAATTGCATATATTCCATGTGATGGAGGTAAAGCACTTGTCAGTATTAGTTAGCATACTAGCATAAATAACATGCTCGCGGAAACTGATGTGGCATCGCACACAGGCTAACAAACGCTTGCACTAGCCCTTTACACAAACAGTTTTAAGTCACTAAATTCATCCTTTCACGCACAAAATTAAATGTAAGGGAAAAGAGACCATTTTTAACGGCACAGTAGACTATGAAAACCACTTTGACTTTGCACAGGCGGTGCATTCAAAGAACACCAACAAAACAGGGTAATTATAACGCAGACCAAAAAAAACACAACACTATTCATGAATTGGACATAAAAAGAACAACAGGATTCCACCAGATGGCGCCAAAGTAATTTTATACATAATATATTTTATATTTTTGTGACTTTGGCCAAACCACCAGAACAGCAATTTGACAAGATTTTCGGCAATTCCGTGAATTTGTGAATGCCGAACTACAAATATGCGGTGTTGCAGTGCGGTGAATATAGACTCTTCTGTGGAACTGTTAAGACAGCAAATATAGAAGAACACCACGTTGAAATGTGTGGAATTTCACAATAATGGAGAATTCCATATTGAGAGGTTTCCAATTAAAGCGGAAGTTTCACACCACTGTGGTAGTACACAAAAATTCATAGACCAAACTGTATGAAGCGCGATCATCATTTCTTACCTCTTTGCCTCTCTCGAAGGCCCCGGAATATCCGCCTTCTCTTTAAATGTTGTTTGTTGCTGTCGGTGGGATCTTGCATGGCACCTTCTCCTGATATCATTTCCGCCTCTTCTAGGAAGCCATCATGCTCCAAGTACTCATCCGACTCCCCCAAGAGTGAAAGCGAATCTGATGAAAGAATGAAAAGACAAGAGACCTCAGCTAGCGTTGCCCGCCTTATTGCTAATCCTCCACCTTTGGCACATGGCGTTTTTGTAAACAACTGTCTTTTCTGTGGGTTTCTACAGCATCATCATTTAATGTCATGCCCTCACATGTGGGAAAGGAAACACATTACAAAAAAATCTTGTTGGTATTCGGGGTGGGGCGGGGCTAGAAAATAGGAATGTCATTTTCATGCATTTCAATGAGGGAAAATGATTCGCGAGGCGAGTTAAAGTCGTGATGATTTACCTTGTTCAATTTGTATTACCTGCACGCAAGTTTCGATGGCCGTTCACATCATTCATCAGTGATCTCGTGGCACGGGTGGCGTCGCCGCCACTGACTGAAGCGGTGCTGAGGCCTTGCAGGAGGGCCGCGGAGTGTGACGGGCTGAACAGGGCATTCATGGAGGCCATCTGATTGCTTACTGGATTGGAGACGAGGTTTTTAGAGGGAGCCGCGGGTGGCGCAGCGGGCCTGCGTTGGATAAATTGGCGAGAGGGAAAATGCGGCGAGTCCGTCTTCTCTTGCTCTATGAGAAGAAGATGCCAGTCAGTAAGGGAGTGCTGCAACCTCGCCCAAAAATGTATGGAAGGCCATTTGAGCATTGATTGCAATATTCTTGAAAATCTTTGGAATGAGACAATTTGTCGGACTGGTAGAACGAGGACAAGGCGCTCGTAGAACAACTGTGTCTTCCAAGGAATGTTTTTTTTTTTCACAACTGTATGACATTTCTGCACACCAGTAGGACAACGTTGGCATTCAAGTATGACAATTACAGTGAGGCAGAAAACGTGACTTGTAGAATTTTAGAGCATTCCTAGTTGTACGATGAACTTCATCCACACGACGAGAACAACTTTGGCATGCTAGCCATACAACTACATGTTACTAGTGAAGCAAGCCTATTAGAGGGTTTATCGCTTTCATTATTTATTTTATTGTTACTAGCTGTTGTCGGGTCTAGAAGTAGGGGGGATCCGATAATTGCCTGGCCAATTTAATCAGTCAATATTAGTTATTTCAACACCAGCAAAAACACATTTTTGCTTTTTTTTTTTGAACGCAAGACAAAGATAATGACGTTCAAAAATCCTTCTGTCCCCATTAAATCGTTATGGAAAAAAAAGTGACAAGTAAGACACAGTTCTTCGAGCATACCGAATTGCCAAGAGCAAACTGGTACGTGAATATCAAGTTTATGGGGTAAATGCTCAAGTGGCTTTCCATAGAAGTGTTCTCAGACTAACCAGAAGGACGATCATCCTCTCTCCTTCCCCTCCAAGTGAACCGTCTTGACTCGTACCCTGCAAATGCCAAATTGTCACAATTTGGGTGGCTTTACAGTTGAGCTGAGTGATTAAAGCAAAGAAGAGAATGGAAAAATAAAGAGCAAATCTTTATTAGAAAGCGCCAAAAAAAATCTCTCTCTCTCTCTCTCTCTCTCTCTCTTCTCTCTCTCTCTCTCTCTCTCTCTCTCTCTCGCTCTCTCTCTCTCTCTCTCTCTCTCTCCTACCTACAGCGTTAGCATCATTGCAACCTGTTGTATGAATTATTATGAATTATTGTGGAAAAAAATCGGAGATTTCATTTTAAGGCCATAACTCCTAGCACTACTATTTGATATTTTGTCACTTGGAATGTTCTCCTTACCGTCACTGTATTGACCCCGATCCTGACGCTGACTCTTTGTGGACGAGATAAAACAGTCGAGCTGGCACCGCAGAAAGTCCCGCTCCTCTTCCAGGTCTTCAATTCTTTTCTGAAGCCAGGAGTTTTTCTCCACAGAAATCTGCAGCTGTGTCCGTAGGTTTGTGATCACCATGTAGGAGCTGCTGACGTGAGATGGGCCAGCAGATGGCGCCGACTCTGCCAAGGATTGAACATTGGCAAAACAAGTTGAAGGTCAAATTAAACATACTGTATAACTAAAAGAATGACATGGTATGTATTTAAATCATCCTCATGACTTTGCCTTAGGAAGCTTAATTCTAACACACGATGCAAATGCTATAGACAAGCTAACGATAAGCATTGATGCTGTGGCGTTACAACCCCTGAAACACATGTAGACAAACACACAACAATTTTGAAAGGAATATATTCTTTCTCCGGCAACATGACAAGCGGTCACAATCTTTGTGGAATTTTCTAAAAACAAACGAACAAACAAACATGGCCAGAGCACTGCAAATACATCTCAAGCCCTCCATAACAACTCAAATGATTAAAATCTACTGCCCACACCACTCTCGTCATCAATAACATTCCATTCAAGTTATTTAAGTCAAGTTTTGGGGGCCAAGTGATGTTGTTTGAGACGTCATGGTCATTTTAGCCAGCTTATTGGTTGATATTTTTATCTGAAACTTGTCACGTTACTACTTTATCCTGTATGTCTGAACGACACTTACCCCTGGTGGCCACAGCGAGCACACAAGAATCAACAAAGTGTGGGGCTGGAACGGATTATGGCATTTCCATTCATTTCAATGGGGAACGATGATGTGACAGTCACCTTCAAAATTTTGGCCACTTTGGTTGAAAAATCCTGCTTGCTGCTCAAAGTTGCTCTCCTCCAGCGGCATGGCTACTTCATAACGATCTTCGTTTTTTAGAACTTCAAAGGCAGGAAAGAATAGGAATGAATTATTTCAAAGGGACCGTGTACAATATTGTGAAGATGATTATCTTACTCTGCGGCTGTGGAGTGCCTAAATGCTTCTTGGATGTGGCTGCGGCATCAGACCTTCTTCCGTTATCCATCACCAACATCTAGAAAAGTGGAACAATATTTGATTAGAGCGAATTTGTTCTTTTTGTTGGCTTGCATTTATTTTTAGCAACACATATTTTACCTGAGGTGATCATATCCTGAACACGTGGAATGCAATCCATTACAGGAGCTGTGTTAAAAAAATATAAATAAAAACTGCCTTTACTCAACTCAACTCACACGGGAAATAATGCTGAGGTTTGATTGAGACGTTCCAAATTATCGTTCAAAAATGTGTGAAGATTGTAATGTAAGTTACATCTTAAAGAGTTGTCAGGACATCGTCATGAAAAGTGTTTCTGGTATTTGATTTGATTTATCCACAGTAGACAGGCAAAAAAATGTAACAACTTTTAAATAGGGTTATAAAAAAAAAGAAAACAATAACTTCATCTCAATCATTCTCTTTGTTCTCGCTTTATGCATGACTCGAAACTCAAATATAATGACATGTTTTGTTTTTGTTTTTTATAGTACAGATGCAATATGCTAACGAGCTGTTCAAAACCAGCCCGTCATAACAGCGAGCAACCATCGAGCTGTGAAAATAACGTCAATCACCCCAAAAACGTTTTTCTCCACTTCAGTCTGTCTTTCTGGAAATGCATCGTCCCATTTCTGTTGCAAAGGTGCCAGTGTGGGTACAGTACGTACCGGATGAAGGCTGGTAATAGGCTTATGACAGACATGTAATAAGACGTCGTTATTACTCTGTCATGTCGCCATCTCGCGAGCCCCTCCGCTAGCTAACAAGCTAACAATAACAATATTATTATTGCATGCTGGCAGACGTCATTTCCGGTTATAATCGAGTCAATAGTCAAAAAGGCGGGGCTTTCAAAATCATTTTTACATGATTTAAAATTTGACACTCCGTACCTAAAGTGAAATACAACAGGAGACGTATGAACTACTCTTGCCTCACTTATAACAAGTTGTGCGGAAATGTTTGGGGCTTTTTTTCAAATTCGCCTGCGTTGGCGCCGGTGAGTCACGACAGGTCGAGCAAGTGACGAGGTGTCAAGTTTCGGTTTTTTTACTGGTGACTCCGGAGTCGTTCTTGCCGTGTGAGAAACGATTCGTGAAGACGTTCGCATTACGCAGTGAGCAAATCTGGATAACTTCAAGGTAACATTTCGAGGATGAAAATGTTGCTTGTTTGTGTGGTTGGTCCCCCCGCCCCCCCACAAGTATTGATCTTGGACGATTTCGGGCTGTGCCGTGTTGTGATCCGGGGCTGACTTTGTCACCTGAAGCTCATAGGACAGGTGTGGCACTTTTGACCGTTTTGACACCAAGCCGGTGTTCCCGCATGTTGTTCCGCCTGCTGTTCCGTTTAAACACCTTTGCACCATCTGTACGAATTATGATGATGATTACTTGTTTTTTATTCATCGCGTCAGGCAAATTCACTTGTCACCGCGACGAGCTTCACATATACATAGAAACGGCCAACAAAGTAAAGGTACAAGAGGAGCAGCATTAAGGAATCTTTGAAATGGAAATTTGGTTAATACATGTGTAGCGTCCGAGTTTAGGGGCTTTATAAGATCTCACCAATTGTTTCGCTCTGTTCTGTTCTGTCTAAACAAACAGAGTGGACGGTTAAAGCTTCTTGCTCTAACAATACTATTGTTACACCAATAATCACAAAGTGGACATAACAAACAGATCAGAGTACATGAACCACTGTTGACCCTCCACATGTATTCGTAATAGAGAGAACCCTGAACCAAATATTGAACAGATTATATTTAACTATAATTTCATTTCGGAGGTAGAATTTCATAATCTGTTCAAGTGAGAATTTAGGCAAGGTGGCCAGCATTACAAGAAGCCTGTGACAAAGATAAATATTTTTGCCCCCCACCCCGCTGTTTCCTAATTTTAGGATTAGATTTAAATGTACTGTATGATCTTCCCGTTGCAGGACTTTTTTGTTTGTATACCGGTTGTGTGAATATTGCGACAATTTAATTTCCCGCAAGGAATGATCTATCCCTCCATCCATCCACGTGCTTAGCAATGGCCCCCAAGTACGACGGCCTGTCCCACTGCAAGCTGGCCCTGGTGTTTGCGGTGCTGATGGACCTGCTGGGCGTGACGTCCCTGCTGCTGGGTGTCTTTGCGCCGCTGGAGATCCGAGGAAGAGACTTTGGGGATTTCCTGGTGTACTCGGGAGCCCTGTTGGTGCTGCTGTCCTTGGCAGGCTGGGTCTTGTGGTACAGCGGCAACATTGAGGGCTTGACCTCCAGCAAGGAGCTGGGGGGCGCCATGGGCGGCGCTGTGGACCGCCTGGCCCGATCCCTGAGCAGGAGGATACGGCTCCCCAGGACTCACAGCAGTCCCACCTAGACACGCGCACGCTGCCTGAGGCAAAGGAGGGCCACTGTGTACAAGGACAAACGGCAGTTGCAATGCAATATGTTGCAATGCGTGTGTGTGTGTGTGTGTGTGTTTTTAAGGCTACAAACACGTGTTGCATGATATTCTGTGTCGTCATCATCAAAAGTAAAACAAGCCAAAACTGAAGCTTGGGAATAAATCTTATTTGTAATTTTAATGTACAAGATTGCAACTATTCTCAACAGTTCCTGCATGTTGGAGCCATGTGCACAACTGCATTTAAATACTGCATAAAATAATCATGACACTCCCTAAGCTTCGGAGAAGATATTAAAACAGTAAAACAATCAAAAGTTCCAAAGAAAAACATAATCATAGAAATAAATAGAGATGTGCTTCCATTCCATAGAGGTGCGGAGGTATTTGCAAGTCGAGTAAACCTCATTGACAATGTACTGCGAGTCCAAAAACTGAAGAAAAAAAAAATATATATATATATATAGCATAAAATAATCATGACACTCCCTAAGCATCGGAGAAGATATTAAAACAGTAAAACAATCAAAAGTTCCAAAGAAAAACATAATCATAGAAATAAATAGAGATGTGCTTCCATTCCATAGAGGTGCGGAGGTATTTGCAAGTCGAGTAAACCTCATTGACAATGTACTGCGAGTCCAAAAACTGAAGAAAAAAAAAATATATATATATATATA
>NW_017805221.1:1532172-1535373 GCF_001891065.2 Hippocampus comes
TATATATACACACACACACACACACACACACACACACACACACACACACACAGTATATATACTTAGAAGAGTGATGCTCTGGTTCCAGTTCATAGTTTACAACAAAATATATACAGTACGTGCCAGATGAATGAACAATGTTGCGGTCATGTTTTCCTGTTCATAAGCAAAACATTTGGAACAAGTCATCAACTTTGAATGCAACAAACTGGCAAATGTGGATCTCGGTGAAACTCCAAGCATGACTCGTATGCTATCAAATAAAAGGCAGAAGGACAAGAAACAGAAGTTGGACACATTTGCATCAAGCCGGCAGCGGCGAAGGCACTCGAGGCTACTTTTTGGGGGATTAAGGAGTGAAAAGATTTGAGAAAGTCTGGGGCATCCGGGACATGTCAGAGGGCAGCGCTGGGCACGGGAACACTGGGATTTTGCCAAATGATCATGTGACTGCGCTCGAATCGCTGCAGCGTCGCCTGGAACAACTCCACTGAGCCGTCGCTCTCGTCGTCTCCTGCAGACGTGAGTAAAAATCAGTCGCCCTCCCCGGCAGCAAAAAACCCCCAAAAAAGTCGGAAAAGCCACAACTGTAATATTTTCAGTCCTTCCACTCACCGATGCGGAAGTTGATGTAGCCCTCGCCTCCGCTGAGGATGAGCTGAGAGCTCGCAACGTTGCTGCCACTGGTCGACATCAAACAACCTGAGCCGACACAAAAATGGCACAGAAAATCACAATGAAACGATATGGAACTGTGCGATGAACATCGGCAGCATCGATTCAAAATTGACCTCATAAAATGACAAAAGCAGAAAACATTTTGGATGCAGATCGCGACAGATGCTTTTTGCTAGTCGACCGGAACAGTTTTTTGGGTTTGTTTTCATCAACCGAACAGGGGCCAGAAAAATGCTGATGTCGTTGAGAAAGGGCAGAAAATTTGAAATCGAATCCTGTTGCTCACGTCGTTTAAGTTGCATCGTCAAGCAATACTGATTCTGAAGTTGGTCAAATTAGGCTGACATGGCAACACATACAGTATATGCTGAAATCTTTTCTGGCCTGAACGCTCACAACAGAAACACAAAAAGGCCAAAACCGCAACAAGACTCCGTGGCATTAAAAAAAAAAACAAAAAAAAACCTAATGACCTGGTGCGGCAATGATGAAGCGGACAGCTTGTCGGTGTCCGTGGTAACACAGCTGGGCTGTCGCAACAGAGCAGTATGGGATGGAAACTGCTTCGGACGCTGTGAAAGACAAAAACAAAACAAAAAAATTTAAATGGCTGCCTTCCAGCGTCTGACATGAAAAGTATGAAGTCGTACAGAACGCTTACTTATCGATAAAGGGATGGAGACGATGGCACCGCCCGCCGTGCCCACCCACAGGCGGCTCGAGATGACGGCAAGAGAGGAGATCTGAAGAGGCGAGAGCTCCAGGAAAGATTGACCTGCACACACGCATTGAGAGGCACGACGAACCAAGTGCAAAGACTTTGTTAATCAGAATCAGAATCAAATTTATCCTTGGCCAAGTATGTACAAGACACACAAGGAATTGACTTTCCCAGTTAGAACCTGTCCAGAGGGACGTAAAGAAAAGATTGACCAACAGGGGGAGACAGAACGGGAACCCTGGCGGTCCGCACGGCGCGGATCCATATTTTGGATGTGAAAAGAAAACAATGGGGACATCCAAAATAATTGATTTTCATGCGTCTGTGCTTGGGTCAAACTGATTCATCAGCCTTAATCCGTCAATATTCGCCCTCTTCAAATTGGGGAGGTGGGGACCTCGATCCGTTTCCTTTCCACATTAATACATTACAACATCAAACAAAAGACAATTACATTCTAATAAACATTTTTTAAAAAACGACATTTTTTTTGCCAGCTTTTCTCAAATGTCAGGTTATATACACTTATGTTTATGTATAAAGTGTATTTTTCCCCCACTGCAATCCGGATGACTGTCAGATCTATGTCTCGCTAAGCAAAAAAGAGGCTTTCTCCTGGAGGCCACTTTTATCCTGTTTGGAGGAAATCAAGACCTGGATGGCAGGAAATGTCTTGAATTTCAAAACTTCAAAGGTTCACTGAAAATCGAGGTCAAGAGTTCCCATGAAGTTCACACAGTTTTAAAGTGAGCTCTTAATGGCCGCCGGCTTTTTCGATAAAGGAAGATGCCGAGATTCAACTTCAGCGGTTTCCGCTGGAGAAGAAAGCACACGCCCACCTAATGATTTGGTCACCAAAGCAGCAAAATCCACTTCCTGTAGCGGGCGTCCAGTGGACCAGTCAAACAGTCTGAGGACGGAGTCAAGTCTGCAGGACGTCCAAACGCCACTCCCTCCGGCACACAGGAAGCGAACTTGCTGCTCGCTGCGCTCCGAGACGGGAAAAATGTGCTGGCGAGGCAAAGAACACGGCGTGTGGATTCCAAGTCAACCCGGCCTTGAAAGAGACTCCCCTCCGGGCCGAATTACCTCCACTTTCCTCCTATTAATGTCGACCACGTGGACTCGGTTCCAATAGCCGACCCACAAGCGTCCGCCTTTAGCGAGGCAGCAGCGAATGGGCTGCACGGGGTTGGAGCCCAACGGCATCAATGAATGTGACTGCAGGTTCCAGCCGCCTCCAAAATCACACAACATCACTTGAATATGTCAAGCGTGGCAGAAACGTAGTCCATCATGGAGAACGGACGACGGTTTACCGGAACTACTGGAGAAGAAAGCCAACGTTCCGTCGCCTAAGCCGGCGATGACTTGACCCTGGGAGCATCTGTCAAAGTCAAGTGCATCATGTTGACAGGAACGCATGATGATGTCACGGGAAGTATAATCTAAAAAAAAAACTTGCACTCACCTGAGTGAATGAACGCTTTCGGAGAGGGAAACTGAGTGCAGACAGCGCCCCCTATCTGCAGAGGCTGCATGTATCACTATACTGGAGTAGAAAAAACGATCACATTATTTGTTGACTGCAGGTAGACCAGAGGGGAAAATGTTTTCGAAAGGCAACAACATGCAAAATCAACCCCTCCCCCCCCAAAAAAATGTGTGTGTGTGTGCATGTGTATCTTTATCTATATTCATTTACTGTCATGCCCTCACATGTGGGAAAGGAGTCATGATATGCTAAAAACATTGAGATGCCGCCGCCCCCCCCCCATCTCTCTCTCTCTCTCTATATCTAT
>NW_017805221.1:1537757-1561592 GCF_001891065.2 Hippocampus comes
AAAAGAGATATATATTGGGTTGTGATGTCGTACAAAAAGTGAATCCGGACAGAGCTGCTTGTTCAGCATGCGTTTACCTTCCTTCCTGGGTTCCAATCCAAACAGTTCCCGGAGAGTCCCCTGACATAAACAGAAACAGGAACGCGTCAGAGGAAAATCCCGCCTAGCCGAGCGGCGCTGATCGGTTTCCAGTAAAACACCGGCGCGGCTGGGAAGAAACTAAACAAAGTTGGGGGAATGTTTGCGAGGGGGTGCGGGCACTGACCAACGGGGGGCACGGCACAGATGCAGAGGGCAGGAGCTGTGGGGGGGAGGCTGAACTGATCCAGGACAGTGTTGGGTCGGGCGGGGTCAATCACTGAGACGGCACTGCTGGAGGCGGGGCCAGAAACTACCCACACGGAGCACTGACCGAGTTTGGAAAAGATGTTCATTAAGGTTGACCGCTGGGATGAACGAGCGGGAGAAACTTACCGTTGCCTCTCCCGAGAGCTCCGGCGGGACCGCCACCGCACAGTTCAGCTGAAAAAGAAAGCGGCGTTTGATGTCGAAAGGCTGTCCGGGCACGGCGTCTGCATGAACGCGCCTCACCTTTGCGGTGCAGTCTCTTTGGTCTAGGAGTCGAAGCTGCGTCAGGACCGGCACGTCTTGGGGCTCCGGGACCGCTTCCTGAGATTCCTACGGCCACAGAGGATTGAGGACATGCACGAAAAAGAAGGTTCGACTGGGGCGGCCTTCCCCTTACCTGAGTGTTAGCCAGGGGCACGCTCCAGCCGTGCAGCTGACGCTTTCCGAGAGTTCCCCAAACGTGCGAGCGAATTTCCCTGTAGAGTTCCCTCCTCCTGGCGCGAGGTGATAAAACCGGAGCGGCAGATGATCTGGGGGCGGGAGCATTGGCCCAAACGGGAGCCATCAGAACTGGAAAAACATGTGCCAACGTAGCTCACCGGGCGGGGAATTGCCAACTGTTTTCTGCTCATGTCTCACGAGGACAATTCAGCTTCCAGAATGAAGTCATTTTAAGTTTGGCTCAAACTTCCTTTTGAAAGACAATAACAAAATCAATTATGTGGAAAATGGAAAAATTACATTTACCATTGTTTTCATTTATTTGATCCAATCATTGTTAGACGGATTCATTGTCGTCAAACAAAATAACATTGGTCAACTAAACACATTTATAAATGTTTATGAATTGATTGATCTATTTATTGCAAACAACAAAATAAAAATATGATTGAAAGAAAACACTTCAAACATTTTACTCTTAAAAAGATTGAGTAATAGTTCAACCGAACCCTTTTTCGTCGTTTTCTAAAATAATTTCCCAATGCATTTATTGTAAACAATACCATAAAAAGAGGAGGAAAATGACAAACTCGACTTTAAAAGTAATCATAGATTTGATCAAATAATGGATTGCTGACAATGAAATACTCAACATTATGAATTCTTTTTCATTCATCTGATGAAATAGTTGCTTTAGTCATCATTGATTTATTGCAAAAACTATTGCAAAACTTCAAATTATAATCAAAATGTCATGTTAACTTTCTGCACCCCCTACAGATTGAGGTCAATTTTTTTAATTTGATGAGGTCGTGCACCTAACGTAGGATAACGGCAGGGCGATATGGCCACAAACACAAAACGCTCGCTTACTGGGCCTGACGCTGACCGACTTCCTGTCGCTGTTGAGGCGGCGGCAGAGGAGGGAGAGCGACCGATGGGAAAGCGGCGCGAGGTAGGATCAACGGCTGTTTGGTCAGGCCAAAAAAGCGATTGAACCTTTCAAAGAAAACAAAACCCAGATCAGACGAGCAATTGAGATTGATAACCCTGGCGATCCAAAGTGAGGCGTCCATTTTGACCCCACAGCCCAAAACAAAACTTACTTGGCCCAAACACTTGACCTTCTCTCCTCTGAGAGCCTTTCTTCTTTTGTTGCCCTACGCGAGAGGGGGGAAAAAAAGGAAAGGCGACTTCAGTCACGCGGTGTCAAAAATGCCAAGTCAGACATGAGCTCAGAGGAGAAAACGGCGCGTTACCTGAGTGTCTGGCTTTGCCTCATTGCCTCCTGCAGTTCAAACAGCCGCTGTTTGTACTGGTTCTTCTCCATGACCACCCGAGCCATTTCCGAGCGAGAGAAGTGCCGCATGGAGGTGGCTAATGAGGCCTGGATGGAAAGACGGATGCCAAATGTGTACCTTGACTTCTCAGTGAAACTAATGACGAGTTTTTTTTTTTTTGGTTAGTTTTTTTAGATAGAAGCCGTTGATCAGTCAATTATTTTGTTTCCCGTTGAGCTGCGAGCACAAGATGGTGGCAGCAAATGTTACAATAAGCGGCAAAACGCCATCAATGAGCTAACATAGCTAGCATTGATGTTGCGGTAACTATCAACCTTCAAACAAATTGTACTTGAACACAATCTACAGCAAAATATTCGGAGATCATATAACAGTACTAACAGGTGCATATTCTTTATCCTCTGTGAAAAACTATGAACATTATGGCAGCTTATTTGTGACGCTTGTTTTATCATCAAAT
This sequence comes from Hippocampus comes, assembly GCF_001891065.2. Taxonomy (NCBI): domain Eukaryota; kingdom Metazoa; phylum Chordata; class Actinopteri; order Syngnathiformes; family Syngnathidae; genus Hippocampus; species Hippocampus comes. Next base: position 1,540,308 of record NW_017805221.1, read on the forward strand.
CTTTATTATATTGCGCCCTGGTGGGCAAGGCGCGTTATTATTATACATCTGGAAAAAAACCATCAATAGCGTGTTATTTTTCTTCTTAAAAGTCAAGGTGCCACTGGATGGCCAATTAAGTGTACGGTAAGAAAGTGCAATTAAATTACATTTTTACAGTTCTCAGTCAATTTTAACAACAATCTGTTCTTACATCAGGATCCGACGACTGAAATGTCTCCAGTTTTTCTCGAAGTCTGAGAAAGGGGAGGAAAAAATATAAATAAATCACCACACGAGTACAACATAAAACGCGACACGAGCCCACGAAATAAAGTGCACACTGAGACCTTTTAAGTTCCTCCTCTTTCTCCTTCATCCGGCCTTCGACTCGTGCCGCCGTTTCCCTCAGAGAGGTCACTTCCAACTTGAGAGCGGAGCGGTCGTCCGTCAGCTCCACCACCCGATTTATCAGAGCCTTCCGGGCCGTGTCGACCAACTCGCTGAAAGACAAAAGCGAGGGGAAAAGAAAATGAACACTTGGCGCATTCAATTCCTGTGGACTCGAGGGTCAGCTGAAACCCAACGCGGCACTCACTGGGTGCGTTTCAATTCCTCGTACTGAGAAAGAATCTCCTCAAACTGGTCAGCGCTGCCTAGATGAGGGAGAAATCAAAGGGAAGCTTCAACACACCGTGAGGAGCAGTTGCTGACCTTCATGCATTTGAATGGTGCAAAACCCCCCAAAACAAGGATGGTTTTATGAAGTGATCATTCTTCCACATGGACTCAATGTGGAAGTAAGGAGACGCAATAAAAGGAAAGAATGCATAAAAAACAGAATGTCCAAAGTTTGTCATCATTTCAGATGGGAGATCAAAAGTGTGTTGTGTACCAAAAGAGTACGTATCGATGCTGGAATTTTACCGAGCCTTCCTTTGCTCAATTGTGACACGGAACAAACGATAAGAAAACAAACACGCAATGAGCGCCTTCATCCGTGCGCTCCCGATGGCCGTCAATCAACGTGCAGTAAACGGCCAATCAACTCTACACTGTAATTCAAGAACACCCCATCACTCACCAGGCCAGGCCCCGCCTTTTAAAGCTACACACATTCAAAGTCACAGATGCAAAGGTAGAACCTGAGGATGGGGAGCCCGCAAAAACGATACCTGCACCCATCATGCAAGTCATATCAAGTTTTTAAGGGGAGGAGTTTTTGTTAATAGCTACCTCTGATGCTGGCCCCTTGGTCAACACTGTCCACAAAATCCTGACTTAGCTCCGACAGCTCGGAAAAAACCGAGTCCGTGTTGCGTAGTTCCCACTCCATGCTGTCCTCGTCCAACTCCTCCTCCTCCTCCCCGGATTTTTCCTGCTTCGCTCCTCCCGTGAGTTCTTCCACCTTGCCCTCCTTGAGCTCATCCTGCAAGCTGGTCTCAGGAGCTTTCGTGTCGGGTCTTGCTGGGGTACTGACAACATAAGCCGAGCGGATTTGTACACACTGTGGCTTCCGCGGCGGGCAAATCGCATCCCAAGCTTTCAGGGTGAGCTACCTCGTATCAGCCGAGGAGCCGTGAAACTGTCTCAGTTCAGGAGTGGAGCTTATGATGTCGTTGACAAAGCGATCCGAGGCAGACTTGATAATATCGGCCGTCTTCTCTTCTTTGGCTTCCGTATCTTCCAAACACAAAGTACCAGAGTTGGAGTGCGTTCTCTGCTAAAATCAAGCCAGACGCATCCATGAGTTGGCGGCTCATAATGTACAGGAAAAAAAAAAGTTTCTGCAATTTACCTGGGAGCTGGAGTCTGCTAAGACTTGGTTGAAGGAAAATTCAGCATTTTGGTGCCGTGTGTGATTCCTGAATGCATCCCAAAAAAACAAAACGAACAAACAAAGAAAACAAAACAAAACACACATTAGCAAGCTTTGTTGAGCCCCACCGGTTACGAAACACTGTGACACAAGCACGACCCTTGGAGGTAAACTGTTTCACCAGCACGACTAAAACTGTAACACGAGAGAACTGCATGCTACGATTGTCAAATATAACATCACCACAACCTCAGGGGTGAATCTCTTTCCGAGTCCTTCCGCTTTTCCAGCAGTTCCCGATAGGAGTGAGCCAACTAGACGAAAGAGCGCCGAGGATGCGATGGATGAGAAGCCGAACAAGAAAGCGGGTCAACAAAACCACTTTGACGGGGGATGTGGACGGCCGCACGTGATGTCTGACCTTGTTGTGCGCAAGCCTGAGCGTGCTCAGCTCCCTCCCCAGGGCCGACTTCTGCTCCTCCAAGGCCACCACTGCAACGCAACCACAGCAAATATGACTTCCGGTGTCACTGGAGTTTGCTGGTGGAGTTACCGGTTAAGAGGTCTCGAAAGAGCGTGGAAAATAACACCTATTGATTGGTCGCGCCCTCAATAATTGCGTTTGAGTCATCATTGATTTCGAAGAGAGTAAAGTACGGAACGAATTCAAATCCCAAGTCAAGGTACGACCGTATGAAAAGACTCACGGTGATCCGCCTGCTCCCTGGCTTTCTTCTCGAGGCGTCTCTCTCTACTTTCCCGCTCTTTTTCCCTCGCTCTCATGGCTCTCCTTTCCTGCTCTATTTGGTCATCCAGCTCCAAATACCTCTGGAGAGAAACAAAAACTGAAGCATTATATCAAAGCTCAGGAAGCGCAACCACGTGATCCAACGTTGCAACATGCGAGCGTACCTCTTGGCTTTCTTTCCTCTGCGCTTTCTCCGCCTGGTATCGCTCCAGCAGGCCGTCCCGCTCCGCCCTCTCCCTCTCCGCCTCGTCCTCTCGTTCTCTCAGCTGGGCTTTGCAGCTGGCCAGCGCCTCCAGTACCCACACAAAGATGGGTACCAGGGACTCCACCACACCCTCGCCATGGGTCTCGATAACCGTCTGCGTGATGGAAACAAAGCGACGGTTTGAAACGCGGCAGGCAGTGAAACGCAAAAAAAATGACGGGGGAACGGGACCTGCAGTTCGGAATACAGCTTTCCAGCCTCCTCGCTGACAATGTTGGGATCCAGCTCCACTTCCCCCGTCCCGCACAGCACTCTCTCACTGTACTCCATCGGCTTTTTAGCGTCACGCCCACTCAGCATCAATTGCGAGTGACTTTACAACTCGGCGTAATTTATCCGGCTTTGGGACAGTTGCGCAAACTTTGGCTGCACCCATCCTCCGCAAACGTCACGCGCCGCTTGCGCTTGACAAGGGCGGCGTCCTCATGGACTGGAAGTCAGAAAAAAAGGTGATCGGTGAAAATGAAAATGTGACAGTTTCGGCAAGTTTATTCAGCGCCGTTTGGGAGGTTGGAGCATATCGTGGCTAACACCCGAGTGGGAATACTGAATATCATTCATGCTTGGACATGCCTTTTTTTTTTCCTACCCCCAGAACATAATTGGTGGTGAAACATCGGTTGCGGTTCAGAACGCATGACTAACCTGGTGTTTCACGGCAAACAAAAACAAAAGACATTACTCAACATGGGTGATATTTTAATTGCAATGGCATAATAAATAAATAAATAAAAAGAAAAAGGAAATAACTTGATTTTGAAATATGTGCGTATTTTAGAACAGAATGATAGTTACAAAATATTAAACTGAGTGGAGGGAATATTTAATTTGCAACTCAATTTACAGTGTACACCTTAAATTTTCTACTTGTGCCCCTAAAAGTTGAGGTTGGGTGCCACTGTGCATCCAAGTAAAAAATAAATAACAATAAAAAGTTAGTCCGGAGACCTGAAATAACTCTTGAAATTCCTAAAATACCTAAAAAATAGTAATAATAAAAAAAGGGCGGGGGTGTTAATGTACATGTAAAAAGGCTTAACGTGGCTTAATGTCAGAAAACTGCTTGTAATTGACACCAAAATTCACATGCACATCTCAGTTCATGCCCACTTCAACGTCCGACGATATCAAACAACCGCATTCGTGTTTGGGATTTTATGGGCATGAAGGATTTTCCTCCCCATAGACGAAAGAAATCTAAAATAGTATTTTGATATTTTCAGATATTGATGTGGGTATATGCAGAAATGCGCGCACGATATTTTGTGACGATTGGTTGTCGTTTTCTAACATTAAGAAACTTGAAACTCTTTCTCGACAGCGAACGTCTGTGGGTAGAGGAAGGTTTAATGCCTGTAAAATCCGAAATACGGTGGCGATTGTTTTGGTATTTTCAGAGGACGACGTGGGCAAGAGGAGAGAAGTGCAAGTGAATTTTGATCACGATTGGTCGTTGGACGTTCATTTTACATTAAGTGTTTTGGGAAAGTCAAAAAAAGTATATACTGTATCTATCTTGCATCACTGACATGGATAACTGCATACAAACAAACATATTATCAAAACTATAGCAACGGAACTATTGTTCTATTCGTGTAAAGAGAAATTCCGTAGATTTAGAGGAGTTTGCGGATAATTGACAGCATCTTATCTGAGCCTAGTCAGCATTTAGTCATGGAGAAAAAAAAACTCGTGTTCTGTTAAATATTACACTCAACTTCCGTTGTGAGGGTTAGGATACAGTGTGAAACGGTCTAATATGATGGTGACAATATCATCGATAAACTGGCACAAGTATTGGAATGACAGTACTGTATTGAGAAAGCTGTACATTTTGTACATTTTAGAATGGACCTTAGAGGCTAGCTACCGAAAGCTAAACGTGCCACTTTTGAAAAACAGGCTGTATGAATAAATAACGTGACTGACAGGAGACACCTGAGAAGGCAACAGCGGTGCCGTCGGGTTCTTGCTCGACAAACTCACCTTAAATGTTTGACTCCTCTATGTTTTATTTCACTTCTTCCTCTTCTCCCTCCCCGCTAAAAAAAGTCAACTTTCGCTCGGGTTTTTCGTTGCTGGTGGGGGGGGTGTCAATTACCCCCCACCCCCATAGTTGCAAGTTTCGAAAAAGGGGGCAGGGTTTGGGTTTGACGCGTTTCTACTTTTACATCTAGCCAATCATGTTAAAGTATTTATCTTTTGATCCAATAGGAGGGGCCAGGGGGCGGGGTTTTTACGGCTGTGTTTTCGGGGGAGGAAAAAAAAGTTCCTGAAACTTCAAGGTTGACACGTGACCACCTGGTATGTCATGTGACTCGAGTTGACTTCAAGCGCTCATACCTGACTGTGAAAAGAGTTCACATTCAGAAATAAGGTTGCACACTTTTGTCAACCTGACCCCGTGGTTCAACAAAACTAAACTCAGTTTGACCTTTTTAGCTGATGATGACGTCACATTTCATTTAAAAAATCGCACAAAATGACACTCGTGACCAGACAATTTTACCCTATGCCCTATGCTTCCCGAAACGTATTTGTCTAAATGTCTTAACTTTATTTCCTGAGCATATCAGGTTTTTTAAAATATTTTGTTTATTTTTGGTTTTTACGTATGACATGTAAAACCTTGTGCAATAGGGATTTTGGTATGCGTTGTCATTTATAGCTATGACGTCACAGAAACAAAATCTACCTGCTGCTGAACCTAACACCAATTTCAAAACCATCATTAAATATATTACTATATTACATGGTAAATCAGAGGCGTCGAGCAATGGTGAGCAGAAGTTTTACTTTTTTTTTCGTCCAGTCAGATTTCGGCATCTATGTGTTGCCATGTCAAGCTAACCTGCCAGAGGCCTTCGGAATCAGAATTGCCATGTAATTGAACCTATGTTAGCAATAGAACCGTTTCTTCCACCAATCAAATTTCAATTTGTCCTCACAGAGCCAGTGAGATGGCCCTCAGTGACAAAAGCAATATGCATTGTTTAGTGATCAACATCTCTGGTGGCGTCATCATTTTATTGAAGTGTTTTATGATTCTGTCATGTAATTAGAGAAATATTGACTCTGATTGACAGTTTCTTGAAGTGCAACTGAAGGACTCCCACTGCCTATCATGTCTTCAATGATCAAGACAGAACGGAAGAGTTCACATGGGAAATGATTTGCACATTTGCACGTCAGGAGGTGTGTCATCACAACACGTTCCATTTTAATGACACAACTCAAATCCAAATCTCTCGCGACTGTCAATTACACCGTGACCCGTTTAACTGCATTCTCCTCCACAAGCACTTCCTTGCCGTCCTGCCTGGTGCTGCGCCTCCTCTCCCTCCTCCTCTTCGTCAGGATGTAGAAGGCCACCACGCTCCCGACCACGGCAAAACTGAGGGCCAGGATCACCAGTCCCAGCGCCAGTAAGTGAGATGTTCCCCCGCTGAAGTGGTTCAGCTGGTCCCAGGTGCCCACGCCCACGCAGCTGAAGCCGATGAGCGTGCCCCAAAAGCCGAAAGCCAGCATGCACGAGCCGCAGGACAGCTCCACGCCGCCGGTGACCACGGCAATGCCCGCCACAGAGACCACGCCTCCCGGCAAAGACACAGCCTCAGATTTAGGGTCATAGGTCACAGCTGAAGCTGATAGTGTGGAAGCATCAAGGATTTCCATGATGGGATTTTTCACTCCCCCAGCACAATGTTGATGCTTCACCGTCTGTGTTATACGTAACTACCTAAAAAAAAAATAATAATAATAAGTTGTGTGAACTCAAAATGGCTGCAAATGATAACATTTTTAAGTTGGGCCATTCAACAAAATATTTTAACTTTTGCTGATGTGAAAATTGGCTTTCCCGCATTTCACAACAAAGAAATGAGAGTTTACAAACAAAAACAATATTTATTGGGATCTACTTGCTCATTTTTGACACTTGGGGATTATTTAACATGCATTTTGAACATTACTGCCGTTCCTGAGAAAGTAACATTGCGGTAGGGCGGCCATCCCTTTAAAAAAAAAAAAAAAGGCCATTTACAGTGGCGGATGAATCATTTTGAGTGCGAACGTCTACATGAATTTAAATACATGAGGAGAGGAGAGAAAAAAAAATCATAAAGACTTAATTTATGAGGAAAAAGTAAATCTGAACAGTACATACTGAATGGAAGAGTAATTGGCTAAAGTGGGTCGATTGCAACGCTAAAAGAGAAGGAGAATTTTTCACTTTCAAAATGTAATCTCAGCAGCGGCGTAGAGTTTAAACAGCCGAGGAATATATCCACTTAGTGATGTCTTGCAATGCCCTTGCTAAAGGAAATCTATGTATCAGCCAAACTATAAAACAGTCTTCTCATTTTCATTCAACGAAGACTACCTGCCCAATCAGTCTTCCGCCGCCTGCTGTAATGATTCCGAGAAATAAGGGGAGCATAATCTTACTTACCGTAGTGAGAGAAACGTCCCAGGGGAATAAATATTCCCAGTTGGGCCTGCGAGTGACCGTGCCTCTCTCCCAGGACGGCGTGTGCAGAAATGGGCGAAGGCGGCCTCGGTGCGGTCACCTTATCAAATGCGTCACAAGTGGAGGCCTCTCAAGATGGTGGCCGTTCTCGTCAAGATTGTTGTCGGCGTGATGTTTCTTTGTTTGTTCCTGTCTTTCCTCGCGTCCACGAGGAAATGGTCGTCTGTCATTCAGCGTCATTATGAGCCATTAAGTGATATTTATCTTGGAGCTACTCCCTTCCTCTGCGCTGAGCTCTGTCACTCTCAACGCTGGAGCGGTGTCCCGCCAAGGCATTGTTTCAGCTCCCTTAACTATTTGGCTATTTCTTCCCTCATTTTTCAGCAAAAATGCTCTCTTGGTTAGTGTTGGACTCAAATGAATAGCTCTGTTTGGATATTACAAGGTGTCTAACAAGGTCGCAATTATAGAAACCATCAGTGCTACACAAAATAAATAAATAAATAAATAAAATCAGTGTGTGCACATGGCTAAAGAAGTGTTACTAGTTGTGCTTTGGTCAACCAATTACATCCACCAGCACATGGCAATTTATTGTGAACCCCTGAGCAAATTGGATTGACACAAAAAGGCTGAATACTGATGGAAAATTTAAATGAATCTAAGATACAGAATTGGAAGCAGTTCAGCCAAAAGAAATGTGACAAAAGTTAGAGAACTGTGCATGGTTTTGCTGAAATGAACACAATCTGACCAACTAAAATTTGTGGCGAATAGACATTGTCAAAGGAAAATGCTTTACGAAGCAACACAAACATGGTTCAGGAGTGAAACAATCTACGTGCTAATCCCTCACAAGCCTTGTTCGTGTTATTTCAAATCAAAAGTCTAACCAAATAAGGATTTGTGTCAAATGGTGGCTATTGCTAACAACAGTGGTTAACACAAATTGACAAAGGTAAATATGATAAATGACAAAAACATGGTTAAGAAGTATATTAACCTCCAAGAAAACTTGGTTGTATTATCATCATTTAAAATATAGAGCGCCAAAATAAATGTTAGCAGACTAGCGGCTAGCACTACTACTTGTGTTTAATATAAATTGACAAACATAAACATGTTTGTCAAGAGACAAGACGTGGCTAAAACGTTCAGTAATCCATGTACTCATCCAAACAAATTTTTGTTGTATGATAACATCTCTTAAAATAAACAGTGGCAAAATAAACTTTAGCAACGACTGGCTAGTGCTACCAACTGGCTCTCATGCAAACTGACAAAGATAAATGTGTTGTGAAGCAACAAGACATATTGAAATGAAGCAATGCATGGATTAATCCCAAATACTGTTTAGCATTTTTTTAAATAAACAGTGCTGATATCCATGCTAGTGACAACCAGCCGCTAGTGCTAATGGTACAAAACATAAATGGTCTGGTCAATTCTAAAGAAAATGTTTGCCAGTTCACAATATGTTCAAGATGACATTTTAGTTACCATTTGTTTTGTTTTGGGTTTTTTTTGCATGGCTGTCATTACTTTAATTAATGGCTTCTTCAAAATTGTTCTAAACCATCCTTAGCTACCTGTCACCTATTCCAATTAGAAAATGAAGCAATTGGCTCCACATGTGAATGAGCAGCAAATATACATGATCATTTCACATGAGAACGGCAGTCCTTTACTTTAACTTCACCCGGTCTGGGTCAGAGGTAAAATGTCAGGGTGTGTTTTTTAATTCCTTTTTCTGAGGGGCTAATTCTATTAGCCATGACAGCCCTGGGATGTTGGTGATGATGCTAATTGGCTAAGTGGTGGATCGAGTGGGACTGGGAGGCCACGGCTAATCCAATAGATGGACTCACAGAGCATATTTTTATGACGTCAAGCAAAACATCCAGCGCGTTTAATTTAGCGTCATTAAAATGTCAAACCAAGGCCTAGATGTGAACGTTCAACAGACGTCGGAATTTTTTTATTTTGTCGGTTGTCTCCATCGCAGTCAGAGGAAACAAAATTTGGGCCCGGCACTTAAAAGGCCAGAGATCAAATGCGACAGTGTTCGATTGATTAGGCAAACAGAGGCAGTGAAGTCGATGAAAAGTTAGACTGGTCAACTTTGGCCTGTTCTTATAGTCAGTGGTCGTCTGAAGAGAGCCGCGCCTCCAACGGGAAACATCTCGATTCATTTAAGGTTCACGTTACATACTGTACATAGAATCTCTTAAAAGCAACACATGATCTTGTAACGGTCGAGAATTGGGAGAGTCAAAGGGAAAAGCACACAATCAAAAATGAGTCACTCCTTTGAGGCATGCAGCACCATCAAAGAAGTTTATTTCAGTCAAAAGCTCAGCCACCTTAAGTCCCGCATTAACAGAATTATCCTGGTCCCACATTAGGAGATGGTTTCCCCCCTTGCCCTGCTTACCTCCAACTTATCTCTTACGCCGCTGAGACGCTCGACGTACACGCAGACGGGTAAGTTCTCATCTCTCCTTCTTGGGTTTTAGACATTTTCAGGTGGAATTTTGTATCTGGACTGTACTTGAATCCGCTACAGGGATCACTGCGGTGGATCTTGACGTGACAGCCTGCGATAAGGAAGAGGCTCAAACGCCGCCTCTATTCTAAGACACTTGCCAAATCCAACCATGGGGAATAGCACGAGTAGCGCCTTGTCCAAGGAAATCCTGGAGGACCTGAAGCTGAACACCAAGTTTACCGAGCACGAGATCGGCCAGTGGTACGAGAATTTCCAGAAACAGTGCCCGACGGGGCGCATCACGCCCGAGGAGTTCGAGCAGATCTACGCCCGCTTCTTCCCGGACAGCGACACCAAGAGCTACGCCCGCCACGTGTTCCGCTCCTTCGACACCAATGACGACGGCACGCTGGACTTCAAGGAGTACATCATCGCCCTGCATATGACCTCCAGCGGGAAGATCACCAGGAAGCTGGAGTGGGCCTTCTCGCTCTTCGACGTGGACAAGAACGGATACATCAACAAGACAGAAGTGACGGAAATCTGCCAGGTAAGACGGGCGCCTTCTGGTAGACTCAAAGACTAATCGCCTATCCTTAGCAAAAGGCGTATTGGAGCATCGTTGGACCACATTGATCTTGGATTTTAGTTGTGTGGGTGACAAGGAACAATTTGATGGTCAGGCACAACCACATGTGAAACCATAAATTCAAATCCTTGATCTGTGCACAATGTAAAAAAGACATAGAGAGTCAACCAAGGTTAAAATCTTGGGTCTTCTTAGCAGAAAAAAAAAAAACGGGACATCAGCATCATGAAGGAATGTAAACCAGGCAGCATTAATGATGATGATGAATCCTATTCGAAAAAGCGAAATATTTCCCATTCACGGGTGAATGCAAAAGAATTGTTTTATGTTATCGGCTACAAACATGTAGAAATCATTCTGCCGCTCAAAAGTTCTCTGTCTATTCTGAAAGAGCAAACAGGTAAGGTGTATTTTTCACTAATTCTCAATTACTAATTTTGCATTTTTTTTGGTTGTGCGGGACGTGTTGTCAGTTCAATCCTCAATACTCAGTCAGAGTTTAGCTTGCAGCTAAACTTTGCCCAGTTTCTTAGTATAAGATCTTAGAATGAAAACATGGTAGAATCATTTTGTTGGTGTTTTGGGGATGGTTGGAACGGATTAATGTTGTTTCCATTCGTTTCAATGGGGAAAGATGATTTGGATCCAAATGTTTTGCGGCACAAGCGTGTCACGGAACCAAATGCGAAAACTTGCGAATCAAGGCACGTCATACACACAAGGTATAATCGAACGTGTTTTGCTGGATAAAGTTGGCTGGAACAACCAAAAGACAGAAAAATGTGCCAGTTCCAAATTGTCATCCCACTCCAAAAACACAGATAATTATGTAATATAGATTTTTTTTTTAACTTTTGTACTTGACTACATTTTAGAGACAGTACTTTTTTTTATTTTTTTTTTAATTGAAGTACAATTCTTCAACTTTGACAGATTGTGAGTTGCCACCTTGGTAACACTGTTGACCATTTTGTCTTCCTTCCAGGCCCCTTGTTTCTTCCATTTCCAAGGTGGTGATCCCTGTGTGCAGCTTTTAAGCGCTAATTGCCAGCCCACTTGAGCCCCAGTCTCCACCTAATCTCTAATCTTTAGCTCTCGGGCAGCACGTTTAAGGTCCGTCCCGCTGGACTAATCTGCGTTTCGCTCCCCATTCACCGGCTGTTGTCGTTTAATCCATCAAAGGACCGTCATTGTGCCGCCCCTCAACTCCCACCCTAATCAAGATTGCATGTGAAGTATGTATAAATATATTTTAATCACATCGGCGGCAAAATGGGTACGTTTTACATCCAAGGCAATAGGACAGGTACTTGAGCACCACTTGGGTTCCATGTACTGTATGCATATGCCTGTGACCCGGGATTCCTAGCCCTGCTTGTGCTCAAATGTTGAGCGCAGAAAGTACCAGCAAGGAAAGTTAAACCGTGGTCCTATTTTCTGTAACGGGCCACTGATTGGCTGTTAACATTCTACAAAAGGGGTCAAAAGTCGCCGCACTCCAATGCGATACATACAGAAGGCGCGCTTAAGAGGGGCCAAGATGGAGGCGAGAGCGCTGGAAGTAAGCGAAGATCTCGCTGTTTGGCGGTCGGCCTGAGTCTTGGCTCTAATCCATGTTAATCTAGGTGTCTTAAATGTGGCTTCCTCCTCTCTAAGTGGGACACACACATACGCGCACGCGCTTAAGAAGGGCCTTGCGGCCTTGCCTTGACAGCGTCCTGGTTTGCAGTCATCTGGAGCCCAAGTGGCGCTCGGCGTTTTTGCAGTGAATGTCGTTTCAAAGAGAACCAAGTGGACCGAAAAGATTGGATACGAAGCTTGTGCGCGGCAGCGGTGGGTGACGCATTTTGGTACCTGGTCCCGGAGTGGGGATTTACCCAACTCAATCCAGCGCTTAATACTGCCCTGCCACAATGATGGAACCCATCGACCCCGTCGGCACACAAGTGGACATCAATCTGGAGCTCTATTTAGCCAATAACATGACAAAGTAAACATCAAACAATGAGAATTGAAGATTGTATTGTATTTAACCAGACCACTGAAAGGTATATAGATATGCACTTTTTAATTTTATTTTTTTTGGAGGGGGGGTAGTCAAATTCTGAGTTCTATGACTTGAGGGGGCACTGGACTTTGTCAATGTTTCATAACCCTTCATGAAATCATGACTTGGGTACAAAGCTGTGAGACTGTTTTCTATAATGATCGCTGCTCTTAGGCGATCTTCAAGCTGATCCCCAAGGAGGAACAGAGCAAGCTACCGGAAGACGAGAACACGCCCGAGAAGCGAGCCAACAAGCTCTGGTCCTACTTTGAGAAGAAGGACAACGGTAAGCAGTGTAGTCTTGAACAAATACTTGCTTCGTCCTTCTCTACTTATCGAGTACAGCGCGGGGAGGGCTTTTGTCACCACCGATGCATGCACTTAAGTAGAGTCTTTTTTTCTTTTTTTGTTTTTAACACAAGTACTATATTTGTATTATTTCCCATCAAGTGTACCCAGAGTACTTTTGCTAAATGGCCACTTGTACTTTTATCGATTATTAATTTCAACACAAGTAGCCATTATGTACAGAATAATCTCATTCAAGTCATCCTCAGAAGCATTGTATCTGTATCCTTTTACTTAAATACAGAGTGGATGTACTTTTCCCACCCTCTTTTTTTATACTTAAGTATTTTTAATTTTACTACGACTACTGTATTTGTATTACTTCTATTTCAGTGCAAAATGTGAGTATTTGGTATCTCTGGGTACATTTTACTTTGGTAAAGGAACCGGATGATTACATTTACAAGCACAAGTATCTGTCCTCCTACCAAAGTATAGAGTGTTAATACTTTTGCCACGTCTGGTAAATGTTTTTTTTCTTTTACTGAAGTACAAGAGTTGAATCTGTACTCCCAATTTGCCCAAAGTCTCCACTCCCCCACAAGTATGTGTACTATTTCAACTTCAGCTTCAGTAGAGTATCGTTACTTTTTCTTCCAAATGAGTTAAATAATGATACCTACTTTTGCCATCTTTTTTTCTTTGAGGAATGGGGGAGTACCAACAATGGGTATTAGGCTGATACCAGCCTTATTTTAAGGTATTAGTAGACATGGAAGCTGCTGATACCAGCAAATGATACTAAAAAAAAAAAATAATTTTTTTTTTTTTTTAAATGTATATATAAGTATGCTGCAACTATACTGCAGCAGTCGACACATCGGTGAATCATCATGTGCGTATGAAAGAAAATTATTTGTACACCTTGTATTCAAGGACACGGTACTTTTGCCACTTCTGACTGTAGAAAGAACCCCACCCCCAAAATAAATAAATAAAATCACTGAACCAAACTTCAATTCGGAAGGGGGTGAACATCTGCGTGCTACCTTTCCTCAGCAGCTGTTCGCACACATGCACGGAGATTAGATTTGACAATCAGCTGCTTCACCCCCCCACCCCCACCCCCCTCACACACACAAAAAAAGAAAAAGCGGAATAAATCCACCTGTGGGCTCGGGAAAGCACATGACGGCTGGCGTGCGAGCTTTGTTCCATCCTCAGCTGACTCCTTTGTTTCGGCATGCACGTAAGATCAGAGCGGATTTCTCGCACAAGTGGTTTTAGACTTGCGCTCAACTGTTTTGGGTGTCTCTTGACTTTTGCGCCTCACAGAGCGACTGGCCGAAGGAGAGTTCATCAAGGGAGTGATTGAGAATGAAAATGCAATGCGGCTCATCCACTACGGACCGCTGAAACAGTGAAAGGCCACGTTTGCGATGCCACCGAGTCTGCTCCGTTTCCTCCCTGTCTTTTTTGAACATCCCCCCACAAGTGTAAATATTTTGGGTTACTTCTTTGACAGAAAGTGATATCAAATGTCTTATTCTTTTACTCATGTTTGTCATATACTGTATCATCTAAAACCAAAATGATTCATGACTTGTTTGGAAATGACGCGAGGAAAGTGTTACAAAGACTTCAGATTTGTGTTAGAGATGTTAATAGAAAGCAGATACACTTTTTGTTGGTTTTTTTTTAGGACCCTTTTGAAATTGAGCTCGGTCCCAGATTTCATCCGGCAATTTTGAAGAATCTCAATCCAATTCATTTTTAGCATAACAGAACGTTAAAACCAACTTTAAATAAGAAGATTGCATATATGTGGATATGAAATTTGAGATTCGTCCAAAAGAAAAATAAGAAAATAAACATACAGACAAAACATATTTCTTAAATGAATACCACACACACACACACACACACACACACATACAGATTTTAAAAAATGAGTATTTAATTTAATTGGCCAGAATATGAATAATTCTGGGGCTTCATTCACTAAAGGAAGATAAAGTGCAACGAACAGGTTAGCCAGTTAACAGCCGGCCAACTCTACACAAATTCACTGACACCCACGTCACTCACCAGGCCTGGCAGTCCTTGCTTCCGAAAGCTCTACACGCTCAAAGTCACAGATACTACAGTAGAACGCGAGAGTGGTGACACCAATTTGATTCTGGATCCGATGACTCAATTAATGAATAGCTTCTGTATTGTCAAACTATCAGATAGCTTCAGGCGTCGACCTAAGATGAGCTGTTTTTGTGTCAACAAGGTCGACGAGAAACTATTTGTCGCTCATCTCAAATGACTGTTTCTCATCAGCTTTTATTATTTTGTTGAGTGATGAGTGTTTTTTTTTCATCCTGTTGATTAGAAGGATATTTTAGCTCTCATTGAGTCGCATGTTGTCATTCTCGACACAACTTGGGAATGATGCACGCCATCATAGAAGTGTCATAGTTGATGGTTTGCTGATATGCTCCATTGTTTTGTTTTGGTTTTTGTTTTTTTGTTTTTTTTACAGCTATTGAAACGAATGTAGTCATTTTACTCCTGATGTATTGTAACTCGAAACTATACGGTGTAGCATATGACATTAAAGATTTTTGTCATACATGTCGACTTGAATCGATTTATTCTCAATCCAAAATTCAAAGTGAAAGCGGTGAATAATGCTTAAAAAAAAAAAAAAACAACAAAACACCATGGCACAGTTCTAATTGTTCATTCTGAACTCATGAAAAGCAGTTGCAAGCTTTTTTAAAGGTGAAAAAAAAAACGTGTTCACTGTTTCAATCCAGTTCAGAAATATTTTCAATCTATTTTTAAGGAATAGATGTGCACACACAGACATCTCGAGTGCAACGATATCCAGTAGAATTGGACTGTACCTGACAGCAGTGGCGGTTGCTGAAGCTTTTCAGTTGTATTTATCCCAGACGGTCAATCCAGGATTATCCCGAATGTGTAACCTAGAGACATTCAGATGAATTTGGCCACACTCATTTGAAAGTAGGAGGAACATTTTTTTTTTTGGAGCTTTCGATAGGGGAAGCATATTCTGCGCCGTTGCCACGCCAACCTTCTTTTTGTGCGCGCGTGCCAGCTCTCCTTTCCAACTTTCCTCCTGACCCGCCGCAACGCGGTTGAGCCATCTCTCCTTGCCCGTCTTTGCATCCAACTGTGGATTACTGCTTTACACATAATCTTCTGTTCAACATCAGAGAGCAGACTTTTCAAAATCTCGATAATCTCGCAGAGTCTATCGACGCTCGGCCTATCTATGGCGCGGGTTGGCAAGATGGCCGTCGATGTCGGACCGGGATCGATGAGCGCGTGTTGTTGCATCTCAACAGGGGAAGAAAACGTTCCGTCCACATTTCATGTTTGTCTCCTTAACACGTGTGACAATTTGAAATTTTGGTTCAGACTTTAGCAAGCATCATGGAACTTGACATACTTGATTTGCTTTTGCGGGCCACATCAAATGATGTGGCGGGCCAGATCTGGCCCCCGGGCCTTGACTTTGACACCTGTGCCTGAACATATGCGGAATGAATGAATGAATATCCGAGACATTTGACATGCATTTCTGTATTCAAATGCGTCACCCGCTGTGCAAATGAATGACTCGCACCGAAAAAAAAAGTTTTTTGTTGAATTGACTCCATTTTATTTCGTCAAGTGGTCGCATGAAAGAAAATCATCTGGATCCAAATGATTTGATTTTCTACAAACACTTGACAAAATAAATGTTGCCATCGATCAAACAGAAACTTTTTGTGGCGACCCCCCCCCCCATGATGAAGCCTGTGATAAATTCTGACTTGACAGCCTTGCTCACGCAAATCATTTTTTGAATTGAACAATTTTTCCATACTTTTCCATGATATCCCATTTTATTGAACCATCGCTTTACAATATTTGAACGGTGTTCAACTGCAGTAACACTGTGAAATGTGATTATTTCATCAAAGCGTCACAAAGCGGAGCTTTATTGTCTTTGTAAAAGCAAAATTGGTGACAGAGCTTTGACCGTACCTGCGGGTGTTGGCGCTACGGGAACGGATCGTTTTTGTCCTCGGTTGTTGTGCCCATTGCTCTGTCGCCGCTCCCGTCAGATGAGTGAGAAGAATCATTCTTGATCTGCTCAACCTCTAAAGTCCCTTGAGATAACTTTTGCTCTGAACTGGAGCTCGATCAAGAAAATTGAGGGGACTTGATTGACTCTTAAGAGACTCTCGTTAGATTCTGTGGGTGTACCTAATGAAGCGTCTGGTGAACGTGGATTGCGTTTGTACACACATATGTTCGCCTTTCTCCCGTGAGGCACTGAGAAAACCCCCAGAGAGCATGCATCGCCGCATGTCACTCTGGCCGGTGGTCATTGTGGGCGGATTTGATATGTACTGAGTTTGAGCAAAGTTTCCTTCACCTTGTTCGTGAGTCTCCAGCTTCAGTTTTTAAGTTCCTCGAGGGATGGAGGGTGGTGGTCTCTCTCCCTCCCTCCCTCTCGCCCCCTCTCTCTCTCTCTCTCTCTCTCTCTCTCTCTCTCTCTCTCTCTCTCAGCAAGGGGAGTCCACTCGGTCCACAGGCCCCTCCATCTCGTCCATCTCCCGCTCGCAGTCTTCGCAGCCCTCCGGCCCGCAGCCTCCCACTAAAACCAGCGTAGGCACGTCCCCATTGCCCACGCCGACCACGCTGCCGTTGGGGGCCCAGGCCACGTCGATCATGCCGTCGGGACACTGCAGCAGGCCGCTAACGGAGTAAAAGCCCCCCGCGCCGCCGCCGCCGCCGCCGGAGACCACCTCCTCGTAGCAGGGGGCCCGGGCGGCGGCCCGCGCCTCCTCCAGGCGAAGCCTCTGTTTGCGGCGCAGCTCGATGATGGTCTTTGTGTAGGAGTTGAGCGTCACCACGGCGGCGCCCATGCAGCAGCTGAAGGACACCCAGGCGAGACTACAAGCAGCACATGTTGAAAGCATTAGTCTGGAAAGAAAATATCGTCATGCCTGGTCAAACTAAAACTACGTTTCAAATAGAATTATGCCACCCCCCCCCAAAAAAAAGGGGGTCATAATAATTGAGGAGTTGCTATCTAGCCATTTTATGCATGTTTGGCAGAAACCTACGCAAAAGACCAGCCATAGTCCCAGGTCTGAGGCCTCCAGTCTTTGGGGCCCACAATGACCGTCATCTGGAACACGGTGGTGTACATCATGTGGGCCACCATCCCCAGAAGACCTGCAATGGGGATGGAACGTGAGGAATACATAAAAGAAAGAAAGAAAAAAAATTTGGATGACTGTCATGGACTTGACTTTGGAATCAGCCAGCCCTCCATCAATATTGGGACTCAGAAAAAAACCACTAGAACCGACACTTCTTGTGGGAACTTTGTCCAGATCATGCAAAAAAAAAAAAAAAAAAACAACCATTCCTCAAAATAAAATGGATCCTTCCTCATCACAATCTTGGTGAAGTCGATGCGAAATAGCGCTCCCCTTTTGTTCTTCCTCACCTGACAGCACAGTGCACATCGCAGCGTAGGCACTGATTTTGAGCGAGTGCATCTCTTTGTGAGAGCACAACACTTCCAGCCACATGAGCAAGAAGCCCATCCCGAGCAGGCCGATGTACGTGAACTCGGATATGACCGACAGCCAAAGCACACCTGCCGCAAGGACAGCAAAGCACAATCAAGGAGGAATTGAACAAGCTTCGCTCGTGTCAAGAACATTCGTCTCACCTTGCGTCTCCCCTGGAGTCAACTCGATAAAGCTCCTGCATTTCTCCCCTGCCAAGAAGAGCAAGCGTTGGTCAGGAGAAAATGAAAAGGAGTCCAAGCAAGCGTTTCCACTGACCATTCACGGTGGGCATTTTCCAACATTTTTGAAAATGCTCCAGGGAGCCACTAGGGCGGCACCAAAGGGCCGCATGCGGCTCTGGAGCCGCGGGTTGCCGACCCCTGCACTAATCCATCCCTCGTACCAAAACATGCACTCGCATTGCCAGAAAATTCTCATTCACCCACTCTTGGATTCACACACTCACACACACACACACACACACACACACACACACACACACACACACACACACACACAATTTTGAATTCTAAACAGGTATGCCACAGCGGCCATCAAATTAACCACATGGCTTACTTGATAAGAGTTGTAGGCGGTGAGTGCGTTTTCTGCGCCCCTACCAAGATGCATGATGGCCTTGATTGTTAAATCTTTTTTTTTTTTTTTTTTTTAAAAGACACATTGCCCTAAATTGCTGTGTCAATCTCGCCCTCCCACCTCTGCTCACCGTCATTGTGTTTCTCGCAGCTTTCCCAAAAGCCGGTGTGGAAGTATCGAAACGCAAACTTGTCCTCGCCCGTCTCCCAGATGTAGTGAACGGCGTTGGCCAGCTGCCTCTGGCGGATCTTGGCCAGCTCCTCTCGTCTGGCTGGAGACAGCGTGCGGTTGAACGGGTTTTGGGTCGGGCTCTCTGCGGGCACAACACACGAGCAGGGTGACGTTCACACACACACACACACACACACACACACCCACACACACACACACACACTTTGTGACATAGTTTGAACAACTTCAGTTTTTTTTTTCAGTCAACGCTAAGGTGATGATCGTCAAGTCAATATTAACCAGTCACCGACGCCGTTGATATGTATTTTTTTTTTTCAGCTCCGAACTCGCTTTCCACGCAACTGTTTGTCCTCAGCCTCCAAAGACGAGCCGACTCCGCGGCCACCTCCTCCAGCCCTGCGGATCTTAAAATTCAGAATCTATTTTCTTTCTCATCTCCTGGGACAACTCTCTCTCCTCCGCTTCCTCTGGCCATCGTTTAGTGTGCTACAAACCTTGTCACCAAAACCTCACAGTGACTATTTGTCGCCCTTTAAGTAGCCCGACTGACTGATTACAAGTTTGAAGACACTTGTGACACTAATTAGAGGACACGCCTTGGTTGAGCATTTTCCATTTTTTTTCTAGGGGGACCATCTTTTTTTGCCCGGGGCCCGTTTCATGAGGGTTTTTGAGGCGCCGCTGCTAGCATGTTACATCGACCCACCACATGCCGATTTAAGCATTTTGGTCACGCCTAAACACGTGATCGTGATGAATCGATTTTGAGATCTCAAAACAAAACAAAAATAATCGTAGTGTGTCTCCTTACATTGCATTGCAATTTGAATAACGAATGTTTGTAGTTGTGACGGTTTGTGTACGTACAAATGCCGCACCGTAGCAGCGTCAAAAACGGATTTCCCTCTGGGAAGATAAAGTTCATTCAACCCTGTCCTATACTAACCTAACGCCAATCTCATTAGGGTCCATAAATCCGGTCGAGAGATGTCACAATGACATTAAGACGACGCTGTACATTGCTACAGGGACATCCTGTAGTTTTGAGATGTACACGGCGTACAGTGTGAGCCGAGTAAATTCCTTTATGCACTTAATCCCTTTGTGAATTAAGCGTATACGGTGGGGAAATAAGGAGCAGATCTGTAAACTGCGGAGACCTGCGAGGGGTGTCCGCAGATTAAAGTAATCCAGAATTAAAAGGGAGCTGTGGGTAAAATGATTTTTTTTTTTTTTAAATGTCAAAAAAGGCTTTTCAAGAAGCCTGAACATTCATCAATATGGATTAGTTGCAGGTATTGCCAGCGTATTGCAGTGACACAGTATAAAGATGGAAGAACTCGCTTCAAGTCTCACCGGGATCAACCAGGACAGAAAATGCTTTGAGTAAACCAGCCAGAAATCGGTCAACGTTCATCTTAATGACTGTGTCGTGAAAACAGAAACAGAATCCACTCACTGGAGAAAGCATTTTCAATCTCCATTTTTTTTTTTCCTCCCGCTGCTAAACTCATGTTCAAAGTTCACGCCAAGAAAGACGGGAGACCTGCAGATGAGCATCCTCGAGATTTTGAAGAGGTGGAAATCAAGCACAGTACCTGTGGTGTAAGGCTCGCTGTTGTTCTGCCCGCAGTTCTTCATCTTGACCGGCGACAGGCAGAGGGGCTTGACCACCTTGTGGGTTCCCTCGCACCAGTAGGAGGTGCACAGGGCCAGGATGGAGAGCGCCAGGGCCAAAGAGGTCAAGGTCAGGGAGAGCAGCGAGCGAGAGCGGCGCGACATGCGCTCCGGCATGGCCGAAGGCGCCGGCGCAGGGTGGGAGACGAATGCGGCGCGCGGAGCGGAGCGGCGCGGCGCGGCGCGGCGCGGCGGCTAGCGGGGCAAAAGAGGGACGCGGGAACAGATGCTTCCGGTGGTGGGGAGGCGGGTCGGGAGGTGATGAGCTGCCAGGTTTAATAAACCGTGCGGCAAAGATGAATGTGACGTAACCGCCAGAGAGTGATTAAAAGGGCGGGCAGGGGGAGGAAGATGCTGTCAAGTTGATGCATGTGCAGGCAAACAGATGGAGGTAAAAATGCACAAGAGGGGATTTCCAAGGTTCGCCAAAGGAGAGCACTGCTGGAGGAGGGCTTGCCTGGAAAGCTTACTATTGATTTTTTTTCTTTCTTTTTTTTTTTTTTGGTTGTTTGGCCACTGTTACCTAACTGGGCCTTT
>NW_017805221.1:1561956-1581307 GCF_001891065.2 Hippocampus comes
TAGCGGGGCAAAAGAGGGACGCGGGAACAGATGCTTCCGGTGGTGGGGAGGCGGGTCGGGAGGTGATGAGCTGCCAGGTTTAATAAACCGTGCGGCAAAGATGAATGTGACGTAACCGCCAGAGAGTGATTAAAAGGGCGGGCAGGGGGAGGAAGATGCTGTCAAGTTGATGCATGTGCAGGCAAACAGATGGAGGTAAAAATGCACAAGAGGGGATTTCCAAGGTTCGCCAAAGGAGAGCACTGCTGGAGGAGGGCTTGCCTGGAAAGCTTACTATTGATTTTTTTTCTTTCTTTTTTTTTTTTTTGGTTGTTTCGCCACTGTTACCTAACTGGGCCTTTGTCAAATCCGCCACGAGAAGGGCAGCTGCGCTCGGGCCTGAGGGTAGAAACAGGAGGCGGATCCTTTATGACGCCGGGTGGGTCAGAGAACAAAACTTTCGAAACCCCTACAAGCAAACTTCGCAACGTCATGTATACGACGCGGCGTTGTGAGCAGCGCACCCGACCTCTCGGCATCGGAGAGACCAAGCAAGCCCGACACAAATGCGGGGCACCGTTTAGGAGGGCAGAGTTTGAACAACGATTTCTTTCGAGTCAACTATCATGAAAGCGCGTCATGTTCAGACGCGGCGCGATTTACTTTTTAATGTACTGCAAGTATACCCTTTTTCCTCTTTAACTCATTCAGTGCCAAAGACGTTTTCTTCATGTTTTTTCAGAATTCAGGCATTCAATCTAAGGTACGTCTTTATTATGTACCCCCCCCCAAATAAAAACAAAAAACTTCATGTTGTAAGGGTAAAGAAAGTATCTGAAAATGGCCGGCATTAAATTTTGAACTCAAAACATCATTTCCCACGTAACATTCGAGACTTTAGGCCTGTCCAAATTTTGCCACGGTTTATTGCATCCATGGAGGCGACATGAGGCCAGAGAAGCCTTCAAAAGACCCCAGCCTGGCGCGTCGTAAAGTTGCACCGGTGTCGTGATTATGACTCAAATTCTCGTCCTTCCCCGGATGTTCCCCGCGCGGGCATTTTAGCACTGACCATGGAGCTTTTTTTTTTTTTTTGGTGCTGTATGAATTATTTTTGCTCCATGTGCAGCACTTTGTAGACAGCAATGGTTGTTTTCAAGTGCTCTGCAAATACAATTGAGTTGAGAATATTTTAAGACTCTAGGCGAGTATGAAGAGCAGAAGCTAGCGACGCTAACGGCTCATCTCGGCTACCACGAGCCTTTTCTCAACACACGAAGACCGCCGCCTTGCCTTATGGCCAGACATGTCGCTGCTCCACAATAGTCTTCTTAGTCCGGCGAGAGCAACAGATTGGAAAAATCGATCGTTTGCTGTAAATTGGCCAATTGTAAAACGACATGCCCAAAAAGCGTGATTAGCGATTTGTCGACTTCAAGTTTTAGAAAGGCGATGCGGAGCTCCTGTTACAATGCGTTGTCTCACCTCAAGGAAACGGAACCAGGGCAATGGCGCACAAACAGGTTTCAAAATGTCCACATAGTAGTTGGGCGCTCGGAGTCACTCGTTACTTTCTGAAACGTGCCTCGTACTTTATCCCCCACCTCCCGATTAAGACTCCGTGGCCTGTTGTTCATTTTGGACTGCAACACTCTACGAGGCCATGAAAGAAGACAAACAAAATGATGACATTAGGGTTAAAGGGTCCATCCGAATTTTGGTCAGTAATCCCTGTCAATCTGTGTTTTGAAACGCCACCAATTGACTTTTTTGGCTGATTTTTTTTTCCCATGATTTAGTCGACAATATATTAAAAAAACAGAATGTTGTGGGGTTTTTTTTCTCTTTTTTCAAGTTATTCTGCTCAATCCTATTTAAGACCCACAATCACAAAAATGTTGTCAATCCGTACCACACAAAATATGAGGTGCCAAAATTTGCATGAAAACACGTGGACTCAAAGACGTGCTATTTCCAATGACCAATTTGACAAGTGAAAACTGTTTGGTGTCAGAGGAGCAGATGGGCTGCCTTTTTACTTGCTTGCATAGTAAAATCTGGAAATAATGCTGATTCACGTCACGCGGTTAATTACTTACCAAAGTCCATCTCCTTGAGTTCAGTTCAGGTGTAAGGGGTACATCAAATGAGAAAAGTGTTCGCCGCAGTGGAGGAGCCTCACAGTCCTCGCTCATCTTTGTTCATCGAGAGCCTTCAAGTCAAAAATAACATTTATCCATCTTCATTGGATTTCTGGTGACACTTTTGCTCATTATCGTTGCGGTGCCCTGGTCCGGCATGAGCATCGGCGACCCTCCACTTGAGCCGCCGCCGCCACCCCCCCAATAATCCTCCCGGGAAATGGTCAAGCGCGCCGAGTCGGGCTTCTCGTGTCCACGGCGCTCGACTGTCTTTCTTGGGAATTGTCGGCTCAAACTCACCCCGATTCATGTAATCCCTCTAAATCCATCCGCTACTGTACTTGCCCACTACCACCGCCGCCGCCTTCGCCAGGGGGTTCTATGACCATCTTCACCACTAAAAATCTTCATTTGGATACATTTCTTGTTAGAAATGCGCATGGAAAACCTGGGAGGATTCTGAGGCCAGCAGACTCGGACCAATTTAAGGAACCCAGAGTTCAAAGCAAACACGGTGCATGGGCATTTTGCGGTTATGCTGCACGCAAATGCAATAACCTGCCAAAAGAACTGAAGTTAGTCCCAAATGTAAATGTTTTTAAATTCAGGTGAACCCCCCCCCCTCCCCCCAACGTGATTAAGGTCTTTTCAGCATTCCTATCATAATTTTTTCCAAAATCTTGTTCTTACGCTGTAAGCTCTTTTAGTCATTTAACTGCTTTTTTATTTCTCTACTTTGCTTCTTCAATGTATTTGCCTTTAAATGTTGTTTTGTAACAGTGTGAAGCACGTTGTGTATGAAATGCGCGATATAACTCAGGCGGACCTAAAGTGGTTAACCACTTGAAGTGGGATCGACAATTTTCCCTCCATTTTCTGTTGTAGCTCTGTTGAAAATACATAATCCGTGATTGGAATATTGATTTACATAAAAATAAACACAAAACTAAAATTTGAATATTGTTGAGAATTTATTTACAATATGTACATGAAACATAAAAAATGGGTTAGCTCTGATGTTAACAGAATCTTATTGGTGGAAAACAATGTTCACAAATTCATATCGTCACCTTTAAAATGGACAAATCAGGGCCAAAACTGAAATCAACCCCAAGCTTGAGATTTACAATAATGCAGAACCAGCTTGCTGTCACTTCCAAAACACTGAAAGAGAAAGAGAAACAAGAAACATTCTTTAGCTCTCAAGTAAGACAACAAGTAGCAGCAATTCGATTTTCATGCCAGAGTTTGTCTTCTCAGTCCTGGAGTTTTGACGTCTAAACTGCTCTCACCCCCCCCCCCCCCACAAAAATCCTACTTACGTATTCTCGGATTTTTTTTTTTGTGGGGGGGGGGGGGGCACGGTCACAATGAAATCGACTCTTCTAGCGCCCTCTGCTGGTCAATGCTGATGATGTTTCATTTATGCGTTTTGGCATGCATTCAACCCATTTCAGGAGTGTTACAAATGAGTCTGAGAAATTTTGCTGCACCTCATGATTGTACATCATGAATGCTGCAGGGTTAATCTTTCACTTCTAGAAAAAAAAAACTTGAGTAAATTCACAGGCAAAGTTAAAAAAAAAACAATACCTGAAAATATGGCTGGTATTGACCTGATCTATTTTCAATGCATCACTTTGATTGCTATCTTGAGCAACTTTTCCAACCCCTCAAGTAACTCTTTTTTCCAAAAAAAGACACTCGTGACTTTAACTCCTGCTACGAAACTGAAAACATGAACAAGATAATTTTCAAATTGTATGCCAGACATGAGGACCAATTCTGTGATATCCTTCATTTTTTTTTTTTATTTAACAGATTGAAATCCTAAACCCACACAAATGTTACAATGGTGTTGGCCTATGGATCGAGTCAATCTTTTCTTCTAGCATTTTTTTCTCAACTCAACTCCACTGTATTTATAGAGCACAATTTTCTTAGTACTTACATCAAAGAGGACCCCCACTTCTTGGTCCGGTGATGGCGCGAACGACTGGTTAACATAAATGAACTGCGAAGAAATACAGGTGCCAGTGTTGTCATGAGTTGCCCGTTCTGAAGATACTGGAGGGGAAAAGTGCGGGCTAACAAAGTGGTCTCTTACCAGTTGTTCATTGGCATCCAGTTTGAGAAAGCGAGAGATGAACTGAGAAAGCGACTGCACCGTTCTGCTCCTGTCCACGGCCCATTTCTTAGTTTTCATGATGGGGGTGTCGCCGACTGCCTTCAACAGGACATCAACTACACATTGAAAAGAGGAGATGTCACTCACTTTTCTTTCTAGTCAAAATATTCAGCAGTGGGAAGCAACAAAGTATAAATAGTTTGATACTGTACTTAAGTAGATTTTTCAGGTATAATCTTTTAAATCAAGCCACCTCACAAATGAAATAAACTGTGCAACTGGTTTTCAACTACAATGTCATGTGGATTTGAAACCTCAGTGCAAATGAACGAGTAATTAATATAGGCACCCTTATCACTAAACAAGCGTATTATGATACGATATATGAAAATACTAAATGGAGACGATTCCGTATTTATCAACGTTAGCGTTAGCTACTTCCACAACGGGAAGGACGCGTAAACAAGCTGCGCTCTCATTGGTCAGTTCGCTAAAAAGCGGCAACCTGATTGGTCCTCAAAATAAAAACAACCACAGGTCACATACCCGGAAGAAGTTGTTTATCGCGGCTTTGATAATCGTAGTGAAGTGGTAAATTATCAAGGGTGTATGAAATATCATTTCTTACTCTTTTTCTTCTCTTCATTTGCCATCGACTCTTCGGGAGGTGAGTGTAACTCCTCTTTCTGCGGCTCGTTTGGTGACTCGGCATTGTCAGACATCTTTGTCGACGGCCGGACTTTTGGTTGCCACCCACCGGACCTCGACGAGGCGATTCGTCTTCCGGTTTCGACCTCAATTGGTTTACAACGACGTCAATCATTCAAACGTAACGCCTCTAGCGTACAGGACACAAAACAGTCTGCCGTCTGCATTTGCGACCTCGATCTGTGTGCCTGTCCAGGTTTGTTATTTTTGATATTTGCTGTTTATTGCTTTATGTGAATAAGCCACGATACCTCCTTCGGGTTCATTCTGTCTTCTGATTACTTGGACGGGAGTTGCTCTTTCTTTTTGGCATGGTTGGTTACGTTTTCCCTTTTAACACAGGTAGTGGTGTCACATGAGGACACTGTAACAGTTGGAACTTCAAACAGTGCGCTTCACAGTTAATCAGCAACAGTAAGTCACCTTGGCCTTGCAGAGGCAGTTTTGTTGTTACGTCCGGCGTCCGTTTCGAAAGCAGGTTCAGTGATAACCCCGGATCTGTTAACCCTAAAAGGAGGGGAAACTCAGAGTTTCAAAAAGGGATTTACCGTAACTCAAATCAGAGAAAGACAGGTAAAACTTGCATGTTACAGAGAGAGAGGTAACCTGAGTAACTCAAGCTGGGACCAGGTTTTTCTCAATAAACATTGAGTTTCTCTCTGCCAAAACCTTCTACCAACTACCCCGCATATACATCCTGTCATGTTGACAGTGGCAGGCATCGGCAGGCTCTCCACCAAGGATGCGGTGCTCCTCCTGTGCGACATGCAAGAGAAGTTCCGACCCAACATCTTTCAGTTTACCAACATTGTCAGCAATGCCTCCAGATTGCTCCAGGTTATGACGATCGCCTTGCGGTTTAAAAAAAATAAAAGAGAAAAAAAAACGCAAACAAAAAAAAACTCTCCTACGTCCTCTTTAATCTTATCCGACCCCCGTTCCGGTAGGCCAGCCGGGTTCTCGGCATCCCCGCCATCCTGACGGAGCAGTACCCTAAAGGTTTGGGCCCCACGGTGCCGGAACTAGGAGCGGAGGGCTTGACGGCTCACGCTAAAACATCCTTCACCATGATGATCGAGGAGGTGCAGAATGAAATGCAGACTCTGGGGAACCCTAAGCAGGCCATCCTGTGTGGCATCGAAGCGCATGCTTGTATTGCGGTAAAAAAAAAAAAAAAAAAAGGTTGCAACTTGATTAGTAAATGAGTGACAAGCTCTGTCTGATTCAACTTTGCTCACTTCACAGTGTACGACATTTGACCTGCTTGAAAAGGGAATCGAGGTCCACATTGTGTCGGATGCCGTCTCGTCGCGGAGGTAGCCGCTTTACCCGCCCGCCGCTGTCCGACGTGTTTCCACAGCTCAGTGCTTGTATTTTCTTTCCGTGCAGCCAGACGGACCGCTTGTTTGCTCTCTCCCGCCTGAAGCAGAGTGGCGCCTTCCTCACCACCACCGAGGCCGTCCTGCTGCAGCTGGTCCAAGGCGCCAAGCACCCCAACTTCAAGGAGGTGCTTCTCGTGTACTTTACTCGCCACAACATTTAAAACAACCACCGTTGTATGCAAAGTGCTGGACATGGAGCAAAAATAATTCATACAACAACAAACAGTCAAACAAATTAATAACAAAGACAGCAGCATCCTGACGAGTACCAGTCAAGAGGCGAGCAGCAGCATTCTGGACCAACTGGAGAGGTTTCATGGAGGATTGGCTGACTCCAAAGTCAAGTGCATCACAGTAATCCGGCCGAGATGTGACAAAAGTATGAATGACCGATTTGAGAAAGGAGTGGCTTGACTTTAGCCAGCTGCCTAAGATGAAAGAAGCTGCATTTACACGGCACCGATTTGCCAGTCCAATTTAAAATCACTGACCAATTTGAGACCCAAGTTCGAGACTGTTGGCTTAAGACAAGGAGCCAGGGGGCCCAAGTCCACAGAATGGGATGGACAAGGGCCAATGGTACCAAACAGCATCACTTCTGTCTTCCTTCTATTGAAATTCAAGACATGGAGTGCCGTCCAGGTGTTGATTTCCTGCAAACAGGATGAATAATTATCTCCGTAACGATTCATTTTGTGTCACCCCTCGCCCCAGATCCAACAGCTTATGATGCAGCCTTCACCTGACACGGGCTTGCTCGCCTACTTCAGTGCGCTCTAAGGAGAGAAAGAAGACGACCTATTTGCAAACTATGAGGACCTCCAAAGCCATCGACGTACTAAGTGCTTCAATAAAAGGATGCTGCATTATTCAGTGTCTACGTCTGTTTGTCTGAGTGCTTGGAAACGGCAGTAATATGGAAAGCCATTGGAGATCTTTCATCCATTTCCTGAGTGCGGTCTTTGTCTTCATAAGTCATACGGTTTGGTGTACTAGGAGAACAACTGTGTTGTCCTGGTCATGTCCCCCCACCTCACTCCCCTCCATTTGTGAATTATGGCTCTGACAGTGGTTCGCTGGAGCCCCAGGATCTTGGAAATGACTTTGTAACATTTTCTAGATTGATAGAGTTCAATCACTTTTTTTTCTAATTTCTTCTCAAATTTGTTTGGATCGTGGCATGATGCGTTTGTTTCTTGAGATCTCGTAGCCTACTTCACTTTGTCTGGCAGATGCAAACCAATGCACTCGTTTGCAACAGCGCGCGACCAGCGCAATTGGCTATCGATGATATGACATCAATTCTTCTCAAACGGCTTTCCACTCAGCGCAGCAGTCGCGCTCCCTTCTGCTGTGCGCACGGAGCGAGGGGAGGAGTCCAAAAGCGATGATGTCACCCATGAGGGAGGGGCGCCTGACGTCATTCATGTACAGGCAGAAAAAGGGAGGGGAAGGAAAAAGGAAGCTCACCCGATAGGTCTCGTTGTGTACAAAGTTCCACAAAACTTTTTTTTTCTCCCCCCGACTCGAGTTCTGGAGGGGGACTGCAATGCCGTGGGGGCAGACCTGAAGGTGAGAGGGTGGGATTAGTGCTTTTGAAATTGTGCACCCCCACTACGGTGGTAGCATGAAATAGTCACACTTTTTCAAGGCCTTGGCCCTCGAGTGGGTACGGGAAAGCAAAGCACTCGTTTATACCCCCGCGCCGTGGAGCGGTCGTGCGCGTCAGTAAGTGCGCGTGTCAAGTGGAAGGCGATCGGATCGTTTCAGGCGAAGTGAAAGTATGCAGTTGCGACTCAAAGTCCACTCCTTGCCGAATACGCGAAACGGAGAGCAGTGATTCGTCCTCAGACTGCCATCATGTCCTCCAATCTGGACTCCAGCCTCACCAGCATCGACTGGCTGCCGCAACTGGGAATCAGCAGCCTGCGCTCGGGTCGCGAGCGAGGAGGAGAAAAGGAGAAGAGGAGGGACAGAGGAGGAGAGAGGGGGGACTTGTTGGCTTCCGTGCAGGACCCCTCCCTGGCCAACGCCAAAGGCAAACCCCCCCACAGCTATGCCACCCTCATCGCCATGGCCATCGCCGCCGCACCGGAGAGGAAGCTGAGCCTCAATGACATCTACACCTGGATCAGTGACACGTTCCCTTACTACAGTCGCACAGGCCGCGGATGGAAGGTACCCCCCGCCTCCGATTCTCATCTCGGGTTGTTTTTCTTTTTGGGACAGCTTGACGTCCTGATGAGCGTTTTATAACAAAGAGTTCCAGGTGCTCCACTTCATCGGGTACGCAATGAAATATTTGCGCGTTTGGGCTCAAGTCGGAAGAGGCGTCTTTGGCTGCGCAGATTCTGCCACCAACTTAAGTGCGACCTTAAAATCAGGGCGTGACCCTGACACATCGGTCTGCGCGCAGCGGAACTTCAGCATCTTTTCTCTTCCGCGCTCCGGAGGCTGTATTAAGGTGTTGCACCAGGGGCGGAGCTATGTGGTGGCCACAGGTGGCCATGGCCACTATCTGCTAAACATTTTCAAACTTGGGACTTTTCGGGTATTTTCATGTGGATGCAATGTCCTTCAAATCCGAGGCTTTTGCCACAAAGTCATTTTACACAACTACATACTGTACGAGTAAACTTGCAATTGAACTATATGCTAATTATAAAACAACCAGTCTCCCTCCATGAAAAAAAAACACTTCATTCTTGCAGTGACGATCAATCCCAAATCATGACTTTGACACCATCCGAAGCAGATGTGTAAAGTAACAGAAGTCATTGTTGATCAGAGCATCCACAGTCACGGTTTTCGTGAAATAAAATGCACACATATCTTGCCCAACGCATCCATCATACAAACGTCAACAACCCGACTTAGAATTCTGAAGAATCATGATATTTTTGTGTCCTTGTGCTTTTAAGATATGATTCGAATGCAAAATGTTTCAGCTGTAGGTGGCAGCCGGACACTCTGATTGGCTGTTTGCTCGCAAGTCAGGGCAGGAGATAGAAGTCGACTATGGGATAAAAAATTACTGTTTCAAAGCGCTAACGACATGAACAACAACAACAAAAAACCCCCAAAGATATTTAAAAGAAAATAGATCCTACTCACCAGAGATGCTGATGATTAATCACAACAGACAAGTTTTACTCTGACCAGCCAATCAAATGAGGACAAGCGCTACGAACTAAACGGATGCTTAAAATGACCAAATTGTGTAAATTAATTATTGGGAGGGTTTGTAACTCCATTTATAAATCAAGAATAAGGAGCCGTTTAGAGAGAAGTGGAATCTTAAATTCATTGTCATAATATTTGCTTAGACTGCTCACACACACACACACAGTGCATTATTGTCTCTTGGCTGGGCTTCATGGTGACATAATGTTGTTCTGAACAGAACTCCATTCGGCACAATCTGTCCCTTAATAAATGCTTCAGGAAAGTTCCTCGTCCTCACAACGACCCTGGAAAGGTAAATAGTTGCGAAGCTTGCACAATTTTGCCCCATCTATGTTGGCCGAATGTTCACCGCAAAATGTCATGTTTTGCCTTTCCCAGGGCTCCTACTGGACAATGGACGGCCCTGCGATGTCCATTCAAGCCAGGGCGACGAAACGCCCCTACCCGGACGACGAAGAGCAAAGGCTGGATGTGTGTCAATCATTCAAAATCAGTCGACAAGCATGCGCTTATTTCATTCGGTTGAATAATTACGTGACGCAAATTTGCTTTCAGTTGAGGTGGTTTTTCTGTTGTCACCAGTGCGACATTGTTATTTGACAGGCCCCCCAACAACCAGCAAGAAGCCCCTCTCCTCATGCAGATTCCCATCAAGACGGCGGTGTACCTATTAAAAAGTCCCTGCAGCAGCCCCAGCGGCCCGCCTCCCTCTCTCCTCCCCCATGCAAGGTAAGCAACATCCTGAGCCTTCATTTCGTCCCCGCCCTTTCCATGAAGACTTACTGTACCTGAAATCATCCCACTACTATCATGTCACAATTAAAGAAACTTGGGACGGCTCAGTACCGATACCAGGTCTTGGTATCGGGCAGATAGCGGCTATATCTTAAGATATTGTGGAAACTGTCGATACCAGCCACGAT
Organism: Hippocampus comes; assembly: GCF_001891065.2. Lineage (NCBI taxonomy): Eukaryota > Metazoa > Chordata > Actinopteri > Syngnathiformes > Syngnathidae > Hippocampus > Hippocampus comes. The sequence goes on from NW_017805221.1 coordinate 1,572,404, forward strand.
ACTTAAATTCTGAGATCAAGTAAGTGCCTCCAAGGCAGTCGTCTTTTTCATACAGTGGCAGTTTGACACATCGGCGAATTGTCTATGTCAGAAAGAAGGCTTGTTCAGAGGATGCGGAAATGCTGCTGTCGTCAAGGGCCAGCGCTCTGGCCCAGTGAGGATGAATTTGAAATCTAATCGGTTAAAGCAGGCATGTCCAGCTCCGGGCCTGGAGGGCTGCCGTCCTGCCTCGTTTTTCCCCATCTCTCCCGGCTGCGACACACTTGATTCAGATGATCAGCTTCATCAGTCAGTTCTGAAGCAGCATGAGAACGATCCTGATTATTTGAATCAGGTGCGTTGCTCCCGGGAGAGTTGGAAGACAGGCAGGACAGCGGCCCGCGAGGACCGACTTTGGACACCCCTAGATTAAAGAAACAGGACCATCGTTTGAATGGTTGAAGTTACAATAGCGAGCACTGCAGGTTAGAGTGATGTGACAATTTACAGAGGCTAAAATCTGATTGGACAAAAAGAAAGGAAAAAAAATCCACCATTCACAATAATCTGTCATTTATCAGCACATTCCACACGACAGTAATTATAGTTAAATGTGTTCATACCTTTGAAAGGCAGGTCTGGTCTGGTCCGGTCCGGTCCGGTCAGCAACATGGAAGTGAACATCGAATGTTTGCGGCATACTTGTGGCTGACTTCCTGGTTAGCATTAGCCGCTGTGGTGTTCAGTGACGGTGTCAGTTGAGGCCACCGATAGGTGTGCTCCAAATGTGCCTCTGTTTTCTGTCTTGTGTTTTTGTTACCGTTTGCTTAATAAAGCGATTGAAAGCACTGGACCACCTGTTTTGGCTTCCGGTGTGTTTGAAGTCTTTTAAGTTGAGGCTAGATTGCATTAGCTAACATCCTTGACTAGAGCAGCGCTACCGTATTGTACCTCATAATAAACAAAGATGGAAAAAAGTAGGAGAACCGTGATCTCGTGATGAGACTGCATTGAGGGGAATCAATGTCAAATGAATAGAAGAGACTGTTGGTGATCAATGAATAGACTTCAATGGAACAAATAGTCGAATTTTGGCTGTCAGCGTCACTTCCTGCGATGGCTTTCATTGTACTAATACATCGTGTTGTATCTTTGCAGCAACCATACACGCAAGCTCCCGTCACCCCCATCAATAGCCCCCCCAGACCCGGGCCCACTCCCCCTATCCCCGCCATCCCCCCTCGATCCGCTGCCGGTGCCTGTCCGACATTCCGTGCCCACTCAGGAGCGGAATTTGTTCCCTCTTCCTCCTCTTTCTCTCAACCGAGCCCCTCAGCTGTCACTTTTTCTTCCCCTTTTCCTTTACCTGTGACCACCCCCAACTCAGGCGGGTTGGGACAGCCCACGGCGGAACCCCCGCTGCGATTCACCTTCGACGAGATGAATTTACCCGACTTGTATGCGTCTTTCAAGTCTCTGTTTAAGAGCATGAGGGAGAGAGGAGGCTCACAAGGTAAGTCCCCGACCCCCCAAAAAACTGAGAGAATCATGACGCACCGACGCCATCATCCTTTAAGTTTTGATAGTGTTATTATTCTAAAGACATTTTTGGGCTGACTTCCCCTTAAAAGAGCCAAAACCTTTTGGTTTATTCTTGATCATCTTTTTTAAATTAATCGTCCAATTAATTGGCTGTCGTTATTTTACTCTGCCCAATTTCGGGATGGGCCTGAAAAAATACGTAACGGTTGGGCCCTTCGTATGCACCCGAGGTTGTCTATTTTGGAATTTTGGACCCAAATTTTTAGGTGTCACCATATGCACTCGAGTGCTTTGTCACGCTCTCGTACTTGACATGTTGGAACACATTCAAGTGCGTTTGTGTCAGCTGAGATGAGGCATCGCCAGTATGATACAATGTTGCACGCACTGAGAACTCCCCCTCAGGTTACGGACTGATCTGACGACTTCTTTTTTTTTTTTTTTTAATAGCTGATTCTGTGGCAATGCCAAGCAACGACATCACCCCGCTTCACACTCCGACTCTCCTGCCCATGTCTCCTCACCTTGCACCAGCACCAGCACCACCACCGGCGACCGTGGCACCACTCGCACCACCTGCCCCACCGGGCGACACAGTGCGCCTTTCACAGCACAGTGAGTCTCCAAATAGGTCGGATATTAGGCGAGAGGTGGGGTACGCATCTACACCTATGGACAGTGGAATGTCTTTGAGGAACCATCCACGCATACTGGGATAATTGCCGACAACGAGGCCATGCCAGCGGACGATACGAGGCGAAGATGCATTTTGGGGGTGTAGGCATAGCGAGCAAGCATAGCCACTCATGCAATAGATGGTCGAGTTCTTATATAGTGGGGGAGGGGCTACTCATACCAGGGCCCGAGTGTGTCGTATGTTATTTAACATGAGAAACAACTCTGTGAATTGACTTGATGAGATCTTGAAATTGCCGTCTTGTGTTTTCTGTAGCGGTTCCGGCCGACTGGTTCACAAGCACAGACTCTCTGAAGGAGAGCTTCCGCATCGCCAGCAACCTTGACTGGGCTAACATTGACCTCTCTGGTCACCCAGGTTCGACCGCGCTAAAGCACCGATTCGCCCCGTGACCTCTGAACTCGACGCTCTCCTTCTGCTTTGTGTCGTCAGACTTGCTGGAGAGCATGCGCCAAGCGGAGCTGTGCGACTGGGCCCTGGACCCGGCGCTTTTCACTTCCCTGTGCGACTCCCTCAACCGTTTCTTTGCCCAGAAAGGCATGCTGACCTCGGGGAGTCCCTCCCCGCTGTCCATGGGCGGGCATCACCCCTCGCAGCCGCATCTCGCCGTCCATCCCTCGTCCTTCCACTACAGCCCCGTCAACGGTTCGCCGCTGCCCCGCAGGCCTCTACACACGCAAGGCCTTAACCTTCACCGACCTGTGCACGCGCCGCCTGCAAACATAGCCGGTAAGACCTGGTCAATGGCGTCTTTTGGAAATCCCTCAGTAGTCTTACCAACAAGTACATCCAGGAACATCTACAGTGATAACTTGACCTCGAAGTGCCCCCACCACCCCTCCAACGTGCGAGTTTTTATGAGTGACAATTTGAGTATATTGTTTTGCAACGATACTTCACCATATTCATAATTTGATATGTACCCGTGTGTCGCCAAAGTACACACAGGCGATGTATGAAGTTGTGCTGGGTACAGTCGCCTTGTGGCAATTTGCTTCCGGAAATGTTCTTATCAAAAAAAGGCTTTCTGCTCACCTTACCAGTGGGGCTCAGAACAGCAATGAGGTGAACATGTTTGTATGTCTCAGGTGGTCCACAGCCTCCTGCTGTAGCGCCACGGCCACGCCCACCTTTTAAGAGTCTCCACAGCAACAGCGAGGAGATCCAGGATGACTTCGACTGGGATTCGCTACTCGCCTGAATAAGGAGACATCAGCAAACACGATCGCCGCTTTCTTGTGGAGCTTGTCCGAAAGTGCGTTTTCGATGTTTTTCATCCCTTTGACGCCCGATCCTAACTTCTCATTGCCGCGTGCGTTCTGCAGGTAATCATCGGGGGGTGGTTTTTGTCATGGATTTTAAAAAAAAGCAATTTGATCAAGGAAAATAAAATATACATTTATTCTTGTCACATTATTGTACTCTGCAGCAGTAAAAATTGCAAATAGGAGAAAGACATTGAAGTACAGCACAAGCATGAAACCAACCATAACGCCCCCTCCCCCATCCTGTTTGCTTTTTGTTAGATTTCATACATTTCGTTTTCATTTTACTTGTCAAATGTGAATGTTCACAAGCAACACAATTACCCAGTATAAGATTTTTTTTTTCTTGTTGATATAAAATGTGTAAATTAAAAGAACCGCATGGAGCATGTTGTCAAGTCTTTTTTTTTGGGGGGGGGGGGGCATCATCTTCTCCACTCATTCATTTTATCAATGTCTATTCCCAACAGCACAGCGGGCCCAAACGAGGGCAGTGCAGCTTTTCGGGAGACGTACAAACGGGATTGAAATGTAGCGGATGATCAAAAATGAAATCGGATTGGCAGTCAAATGTGCGACCCTCAATCATCGCTCATTTGAAATTTCCAACATTGCGGAGCAATAATACAGGTTAGACTTTAAAAACAAATAATCAACGGCTGCAAATCTCTTCTGTTGAGTGAGTCACTGAAACAAGACAAAACAGAAAAGAAAAGAAGGGCGACGGTGAAACACGTACACAGAAAGGCATTGGAAATATTTCAGTCTTGCACAAATAAGCGTTTGTCATCTCGCACACTTGCGTCACTTTTCGCACACATCGCTCACAGTTCGGCCAGGGGCACCGATTCAGCTTCCACAGCAAATTAGGAAATAAGGAAAATAAGCATTTCATTTATTTATATATGGCATGATCACATTTGATTTTCCTTAATTGTTCCCAAAAAGTGGACAAAAGTAGAATAAATTAGACTTAAATTAACTGAAATGATTTGACCACATTGTACCCGGCTTTTTTTTTTTTTTTTGTCTTTCCTTCTTCAGTCCATGTGCAGCTTATTAAAAATCATTCTTCAGGTGTGCATTTGCTCTCACAGATTCAGCGTTTATCGAGGGAGAGGCGGCAGAGTTTCCCCCTTGGGTTTGATATTTGTCCTCGGCGGCCGCTTTTTCCTCTCTCTCTCTCTCTCTCCTTGTGCGCCAATGTTAGACGTGCGCTTCACGCGGAAGAGAAGGATGAGAAAATAAATAGATCTTCTATTTCCCTCTGGGCCCCCAAAATAACCCCCCTCTTGAAATGAATGTGGTGAAATGAATCCCCAGTGAAATGCTTTCCGGACAGACAGAAATCCGATTTTCTTTTAAATATCGCGTGTTGACTAAAAAGGGAGCAGCAGGTGACGACAGAGGAGGTTGAAACGGCTGTTCTCAAAGAAGAAACGGGTTGGTGCTGGCCCCCGCCGTTCCGGCGCCGCCCACCGCACCCCCCGCGCCCATCACTCCTCCCGCTCTGCCGGGCCCGCCCAAAATCAGCTGAGGAGGCGCGAGCCCTCCGGGGCCCAGCATCGCGGAGCCGGGCGGCGCCATCGGGGAGAGCCCGCCGTAGCCCACGCCCACGGGGCCGGCCTGCATCATACCCAGGCCCGTGACCGGCGGCCCCATGCTCAGGGGGCCCAGGGCCATCGCGGGGGGCGGCACGCCCAGCAAGGGGTTGGGAGGCACGGGGCTGGTGCGAAGGCCGCTCAAGCCCAGCGACGAGGGCTGAGGCGAGATGGAGGTCATGGCCGCGGCCGCGCCGAAAGGGTTGGAAGAGGCCGGGGTCGGAGAGACGCCGCGGCTGGAAATGGAGCTGCCCGGGGTCACGGCCATGTTGGGTGCTGGGGAGGAGCCTGAAGGCAAAACCAGGGGGCGGACTGTGACAACATCTCACAACAAATACCGAGTTCAGTCGGGTCACCGGAACATGTCGAGACAGAAGCAGGAAGCGCGGCGTGCATCGAGAACGGACACGCGCCACTCGTCTAGCGGCAATTGCTTGACCGCAAGTGACAATCAGCTGACATGGCTCCAGATACGGAATATGGGAGGGGTAACGGACAGCGGAAAACAACGCCCGTCATGCGAGCGAAAAACAAATCCGTTTTACTCATCATCACTGGTATAATATTCTTCCTTTGCATCTAACAACAAATATACTGAGCTTTTTTTTTTTTTTTTTAATTTGGTAGTTTACATTTCATTACTGTCGTTATTTAACTTTGGCCTTAGCGTTTTTTTTTTCGTGGACCTCTGCCCGCAGTTTAATTTTTTTTTAAGCCTCGGCTGGTGTTACGGGCTTTATTGATGCTTTCAGCCTCAGCGTAGTACATATTGTTCAAGTGTTCACGTTGACAACGTGCACGCCTCACTCGTCAATTTTGGATGTTTTGGCGCTTCGCGTCAATGGCCATCGCGCGGTTCTTCTCATCAAGGTCAAACAATTCTTTTGCCAGTGGTTGGAGCTCACCCGTGTTCTGGAGGAAGGGATTGTGCGCCGACGATGAGGAGATGGAAGGTGGCGGCGGCTGTTTGGGTTTGGGCTTGGACGACACCAGCGAGTCGAGATCAACCAGAGCCGCGTTGGGCCCGAGGAAAGACTCGGGAGTCTTGCGAACGGGAAGGGAGGAGCCGATGGAGGAGAGGTCAAAGGGTACGGGCGAGCCCGTGCTGTTGCAGCCCGCCGCAGAGGACCCTCGTCGCTCGGGGTCTCCTAAGAAATGAAGAGCGCAGTCGATGGCCGGAAAAAAACCAAAACAGGAATCGAACCACGCAGAGCTGAAGGGGATGAAATGTTGGACGAACGCAACAGGAAGGTGTCTAACTTAAGCGTGCGCTCGGACGTGGATGTGACACACGGGTGTGAATGTACCTGTGCCGTTTGTGTGTTTGGCGCAGTCACTCCAGATGTCGGGTGTGATTGGGTCAGAGGCAGGGAGGGGCACGTCCTTCGCCCAGGGGTCTACTGGGCCCCCTGAGGAGGAAGTGCTGGGTGGCACTGAAGGGCCCCAGGGGTCGACACCGGGGGGTGTCACGGCTACAGGGGGAGGGGGGTAACACAACAACTTTGAGTCATGTCAATTGGATTTTGGAGAGAACCAAAAAAAAACCCACATCTGGCAACTCGGTTCAGTCGACCACCAAAATTGACCCAAGTCATCAATGGAATAATTTGTTTCGACAAAGATTTGTTCATGACAGCCTGAAATGTCATTGTCAATTGATTTTTCTGCAGGCAATGAGGAAAAATAACCAGCGCTGTCTTTTTTTGAGGAAAAACCAAATTGGAGCTTTTATTTTGAAGCCAGAATCGTGCCGTCCCGTTGCAAATCTACAATTCGGGAAGAAGCAGCAAGCTAAGTTTCCAAACCAGAGGCTCAATTTTTTGAGAAGGTTGCGGCTTCCTAAATAAGCCCGCGCGAGCCAACCCGAAAGAGAAACAAAAGGGATTCACATCCTGCTTTTGACACAGAAGGAGAATGGATCGAACAAGGCATGCTTTCCGCCAGGTCAACCTGAAAGCATGCCAGTCAAGGACAAGACACGGCAGCATGGGAACAACGCGAGCGCTGCGTGGCCGGGACACGGACGGGCGGGGAAAGCCGTTCTCGTTGCCTACCTGAGCTTCCCCAGGGGTCCGCGTTGTTCACTCTGTTGGAGGTCTCTCCCCAGGGGTCCGGGGGAGGGGCTACGGTCTGCGGCGGCCCTCCGGCCCAGGGATCGGAGCTGGTTGGGGAGGCGGGCGAGGCTACGCCCCAAGGGTCTGCGGCGGACGTACCCCATGGTCCCGAAGGGGCGATGGGAAGGGAGGGCGGAGGGGAAGGGCCGGCTGAGCCCACGGCGGGGACGGGAGCGGCGGCGACGGGAGGGGGCCCCCAGGGGGCCACGGCACTCAGTTCCATGAGGGCGCTCTGCGTGAAATATCCTTTCCGTTTTATCCAGACTGCATATTCCGTTACATTTTTCAAATGCGGATGAAGACCGCCTTTTATGTGGCCCAAGTTCCAAGCAGAGTTTTTGTCGGCTGAAACGCTCACATTTTTAGGCACGCGCGGGTGACAGTGCAGTTTGGTCGTCCATTTCCTAAATGGCTCTCACCACAAGCCGAGCTGTCGGGTTAATATCGAGTCGGGTTGGATTTGGTGTCCATGTGTCACTTTCCAAACTTTTTGCTTCTATGTGGCGCAGCGGAGACTGTGGGCAGTCTTGGGACTGCCCGGCTCGGTTTGATTGGCAAAACGAAGTCAAACGTCACGCGTAATGACGATGGATTGGCGAACCAATCATGTGACGCAACTCTCTGAAGAAAGGATTAGGCGCGCAATAATCGAGATAAAGATACGAGGAGAGAGGAGAGAGTAGCTCGGTGTGGCGGAGAAGACTGAGCATTTCGGAACAAAAAAAAAAGCATTTTGTTGCATTTAAACAAGCCCAATATGTAACATTTATCCAAAAACTGAACGTGGAGTCAATGGAAGCGAAGACAAAATCACTTTGGGGAAAAAGGTGAATTCAAAAGACATTCCTATCCAAGCAAGTGATGTTTGAGAGCGACACACACACACCCACACACACCCACACACACACACCCACACACCCACACACACACACCTCTTCTGGTTTGGCTTTCTCCCTCTTGCTCTCCTCGATGGCCATCTGCAGTCGCAAGTCGTCGCCTCTGCGCAGTCGTTCCTCCTGCCAATCACATTTACACACACAAACACACAGTGACATGAGCAAAGTCGAATACACAACTTGAGGTAGGCAATAAGATTTTTTTTTTAAGAGTCTTAAGACTGCTTTCTACAAAGTCCCTTGGGTAACATGAAATGAAATACAGTCTAAGAATAGGTTGAGATGCATATAAAGCTCATATATTGACAAATTACTCTGGACAAATCAGAGGTTGTCTTATTTTTTTTCTTCCTTTTTAGGCTCATGAGGGTCTGTTCAAAAGAAGTAGCACATGCTGACCCAACTGACTAACCAGTTTGAAGTCTCACAGCACGTTGCAGGGTAATTACCAACCGGGGGTCTCCTTATAGGAGGAACCCGACAATGGAAGTCAACAAACAAAGGAGAGGCATGTGCCATATCCAGATCATTGAGTGACATTTGATCTCAGGGCTGAAAAACAAAGACTTGACCGCATATGTTGTGGTTTCAGGAAGAAACACAGAAAGATAACAGGAGTGAGATGGCAATAGGAGGGATTTCGATTCAAGCCCAAAGTTCAGCGCATGAGGAAAGAATCAACATTTGCTGAGTACACCATTCAGGGTTAAACGTGGCGTTAGACAAGATATTTGGCATGCAAAAATTCCACCATTGGGATCGATCAGATTGAAACCATGAAATACAGCCGATACATTCGTGTGCTTGGTC
>NW_017805221.1:1589004-1616504 GCF_001891065.2 Hippocampus comes
GGCCATGGCATGGTACGTGGTGGGGAGGCGGGCGAGGCTACGCCCCAAGGGTCTGCGGCGGACGTACCCCATGGTCCCGAAGGGGCGATGGGAAGGGAGGGCGGAGGGGAAGGGCCGGCTGAGCCCACGGCGGGGACGGGAGCGGCGGCGACGGGAGGGGGCCCCCAGGGGTCCACGGCACTCAGTTCCATGAGGGCGCTCTGCGTGAAATATCCTTTCCGTTTTATCCAGACTGCATATTCCGTTACATTTCTCAAATGCGGATGAAGACCGCCTTTTATGTGGCCCAAGTTCCAAGCAGAGTTTTTGTCGGCTGAAACGCTCACATTTTTAGGCACGCGCGGGTGACAGTGCAGTTTGGTCGTCCATTTCCTAAATGGCTCTCACCACAAGCCGAGCTGTCGGGTTAATATCGAGTCGGGTTGGATTTGGTGTCCATGTGTCACTTTCCAAACTTTTTGCTTCTATGTGGCGCAGCGGAGACTGTGGGCAGTCTTGGGACTGCCCGGCTCGGTTTGATTGGCAAAACGAAGTCAAACGTCACGCGTAATGACGATGGATTGGCGAACCAATCATGTGACGCAACTCTCTGAAGAAAGGATTAGGCGCGCAATAATCGAGATAAAGATACGAGGAGAGAGGAGAGAGTAGCTCGGTGTGGCGGAGAAGACTGAGCATTTCGGAACAAAAAAAAAAAGCATTTTGTTGCATTTAAACAAGCCCAATATGTAACATTTATCCAAAAACTGAACGTGGAGTCAATGGAAGCGAAGACAAAATCACTTTGGGGAAAAAGGTGAATTCAAAAGACATTCCTATCCAAGCAAGTGATGTTTGAGAGCGACACACACACACCCACACACACCCACACACACACACCCACACACCCACACACACACACCTCTTCTGGTTTGTATGAACAAAGAGGTCCCTCCTCGATGGCCATCTGCAGTCGCAAGTCGTCGCCTCTGCGCAGTCGTTCCTCCTGCCAATCACATTTACACACACAAACACACAGTGACATGAGCAAAGTCGAATACACAACTTGAGGTAGGCAATAAGATTTTTTTTTTAAGAGTCTTAAGACTGCTTTCTACAAAGTCCCTTGGGTAACATGAAATGAAATACAGTCTAAGAATAGGTTGAGATGCATATAAAGCTCATATATTGACAAATTACTCTGGACAAATCAGAGGTTGTCTTATTTTTTTTCTTCCTTTTTAGGCTCATGAGGGTCTGTTCAAAAGAAGTAGCACATGCTGACCCAACTGACTAACCAGTTTGAAGTCTCACAGCACGTTGCAGGGTAATTACCAACCGGGGGTCTCCTTATAGGAGGAACCCGACAATGGAAGTCAACAAACAAAGGAGAGGCATGTGCCATATCCAGATCATTGAGTGACATTTGATCTCAGGGCTGAAAAACAAAGACTTGACCGCATATGTTGTGGTTTCAGGAAGAAACACAGAAAGATAACAGGAGTGAGATGGCAATAGGAGGGATTTCGATTCAAGCCCAAAGTTCAGCGCATGAGGAAAGAATCAACATTTGCTGAGTACACCATTCAGGGTTAAACGTGGCGTTAGACAAGATATTTGGCATGCAAAAATTCCACCATTGGGATCGATCAGATTGAAACCATGAAATACAGCCGATACATTCGTGTGCTTGGTCCTTTCTCAATCAAAATGGAGCCCATTTTCCCCTATGGTGCGGTTTGTCTGGTCAGGCGTTAACATAGTACAGTCATGAACTTTGGTCATGGCTCAAATGAACCATCTCAAGGGCACTCTGGCAATTGGCAAATGAACGATTGACGTCTTTGAAGGCGTAATGATTAAAACTTAAGTCAACACGTATGAAGTCTAATCAGAACGTATGAAGACTAATAAAGGTTTTCTTATCTTATCTTATCTTATGAACAAAGAGGTCCTCGGAGTGACGACGGCGTTCCAGTACCCGAGGGCTCCGAGAGGTAAGGTGGGGCCAGGCCATTTCAAGATTTGAAAACAAATCATAGGATCTGAAAAAAAACTCGGAAATGTGTAAGGAGCCAGAGTGACGTGCTCCCTCTTTCGAGTGCCGGTCAAGCGGCAGCAGTGCGGACCAACTGGAGACGCTTCATGGAGGATTGGCTGACTCCAAAGTAAAGTGCATTGCAGCCATCCAGCCGAGATGTGACAAAAGCATGAATGACTGTTTCAAAGTGCTTAGAGAAAGGAGTGGCTTGACTTTAGCCAGCTGCCTGAGATGAAAGAAGCTGGAGTTAACAATTTGCCGGCCCAATTTCACATAAGTGTCCAGTTTAACGCTCAAGTTCGAGACTGCTGGCTCAAGATAAGGAGCCAGGGGGCCCAAGTCCGCAGGATGGGACCGACAAGGGCCACTGGGTACTATCGGCTGGCTGTTAACTGACTAAACTGTTAGCCACGCCGCGTCTTGACCGACAGCGTCATCGTTGGGTCGACTGCCCGTGACAAATAAAAATTGCCAAGCGCCAATGAACAAAGAGAGTGAAGCCAATTTGTTTATTGTGATGCATTTTACTTTGTGTGTATTGATTTTTTTTTACCGTGTCAAAAGAAACCGCACCGGGAGGGAGGAGAGGAAACAGACAAAAGCAAGGTCGACCGCAAAAAGGAAACGATAGGTGTGAAAGCACCTCAAACAATTTCAGGGTCATCTGAAAATGACGCGTGCCAAATCACAACCAATTTGTCATCTTGATTGGACAATGCTGTGAACTGAAGTGGACAGAAAGACATAGAGAGTCGATGGCTGGCGGCTCGGCTGCGCCTGCCAACTGCCCCTAACCTCTTGAAGCATCTCTTTGCTGAGTGTGATTGCATAGCGGATCTCCGCGTCCTCCAGGGGGTCCTTGCTAGTCTGGGGGGAGGTCAGGGGTTACATGGTGAGAGCAAAGCTAGGCGGAGGCGTCGCTTCACATCACTGAATTTTCATCTGTATGACGGGACGCTTGCTGACATAGAGTGCAACTGCCAATTAAACTCAAACTGTTTTTTTCCCTCCCCGAGGCTGCCTTGCGACAATTACCTGCTCGGCTTCTTCTTTACTCATGGCCAAAGCCAGTTGAAGCTGCAGGTCCTCCTCGCCGGAACTCTGGGGCCACGCCTGCTCAGGGTCGGCGCCGCCAGAGTGGGAGCCCAGCGACAGGCTGCCCCCCAGGTTGGGCGCCGACGGCGCCGAAGAAGCTGGAACGCAACGTCAACGCGCGTATGAGGAAGAGGAGTGCGTTGGGGGAGTGGTGAGTGCGGTCGCCACTTTGAGGCAAACCAAAGCGCCTCACCACTGGAGGTCTGTGCCATCTTCTCTTTGGTTTTGAGGGCGTGGATCCTCTCCTCTCTTAGTCTCTCTTCGTCTTTCAGCAGGATCACCAGCTGCTTGGCTTTCTCGCGCACATTCACGCCCTGGAGAATTCGGGACAAAAACATGAAGGGCCCCATGTTGTGTTCCTAAAAGTCACTTGAAATGCTTTTGTACGGCATCGTCGGAGGTAGTTGTCAAATTGTTCTCGCTGTGCCGCTATTTTACAGCCGCCTTCGTGAGGTTTGCACCAGAGCACATTTGACTCAAGCATGCTTTGGACTCCGCAAAAAGGCGACACTTCCTTAGGACTGACTTTGCATTTAGCAATGCACACACTTTTGCGAGCGGCGGTGTGTTTACGTACCTGGTCTTTGCCGTCCCGGTCGATGTACTGGAAATCCTTGAGGGTCTGGACCGCGTATATGTTCTCTCGGCATTGCTGGGCGACCCGCTCTGAACCCGTCTTGATCAGATATTCCATAAGAGTCATGGCCTGGCAGACACAAACAAAAAGTTTCATTTTTTTTGCCCCTAAAATTTGAAACAGCGCAACTACAATTTTCATCTACTCGCGCCCGTCAGTAATCTCGTGAAAATGTAAGTCAATTTCCAGTGTGTGCCCCTAAATCTTCTACGAGGCCCCTAAAATTTCAGGTTACAGGCCACTGCGCAAAAACAAAAACGGTCGCGTAATAAGTCATGTAATAAAAAGCAGACCTCTAATTCCCACAAAAACTTTGCAAGGGGGCAACAATCGTGACACCACTTAGGTGACTCGACAGAACGCAAACTGCCAATGACACACCCTTACGTGCTTGTAAGTGCCACGAACAAGCTTGTGGCCAACGCGAACGAGATAATGTGGCGAACTGACACACGACAAGCAGGATACGAGGGCAGACCACGTACGTATTTTACATCGTGAAACCAGTGCTGAGGAGCGCATCGATGAGCGACGTCATAAGGAGTTGAGGCAACTAAGCTCCTATTCGGCTGAACTGCTGCGACTGCACCGGAAACAGGAAATCAATCCATTTTAACTTCCAAAATGTCATTATGGTAAGCCCGGGATAGGAGACGTTGATTTGCAGACAATATCGGAGCATGCGAGTAAGTCCTACGCACCTTGTACACGTGCCTCCAGTTCTTGCCGTGGTCATTGAGCCGCTTCCACACCATGCTCATGATTTCGGAGAAGGCCACAACATTGTACGTCAGATCGGCTATCTCTGACATCAGAGAGCTGCTGGGGCCCCATGGGTCATTGGACGTGGCTTCTCGGACCTAAACCAGAGACGGAATTGAATGACGTTCAATGCGGCGACCGCCGCATCAATTTGCGCCACATTCGAGGTTGCTGCGTTGTGCGCTTTTGCGTCAATGCAAACCATCATGCAAATGAGCGGGCAAAGGCAAATTAATGGAGGCCTAACATGATTATGCGAGTTCATGCGCTATATAATGAGGAAAGACTGCTTCAAACAAATATTAGATTACGGAAAGACATTTGTCCTATTGCTGCTGCAAGGGGTGGGGTGGGGGCGGGGGCATGAGAAGAGCTGACGAAAATTGTGCACACACAAGAGGATGTGGGCGTTTAGGGGGGAAACATAAATAAAAAGGTGAAAATAGTTTCCATTCCAGCCAGAAGATACAACCTTGATTTCAGCCTCTGAATAGTTGTGGACAATGTTCTTCACTTGTCGCCGTAGCGATGAGGTCGACATGGCAACCGTCGGGCCGTCGAGCTGTGCTGGAATCTGAGGAGCGGTTGTTAAAAAAATAAATAAATAAATACATTTCGATGTCTTCATACCGATTCAACTCAACCATAAGGAATATAAAATTGATGCTTCACCGGTACAGGAGGGTAGCTCTAGGCTTGAGATCATTTGTCAGCTAGTATTAGCGGATGCCGTTCTTAGCATACATAACTTATATGTGGATGCTATTACAAAATAAGTTGCCACATCGAAAATCGGCGTTCCTCGAGGAAATCACAATTTCTAATTTTACTCTTCGGTCCAAAAAAAGGTCAGGGAGAGTGTCTTGCAGTAAATGGGGCAAGTCAGTGTCCCGCACACCTGTTACACAAGAATAATGCAGAATCGGGGCTTCTCTTGGTACGCGTGCTGGCGCGCCACTCATTCACAGCGAGCTGTGTCTTTTTTCTTCCCGTGGCAACATTGGCTCGCGAGATGAAGACTGCAAAGTGAGAAAAGACAGAAAAAAAACACATGAATGACGTGGTCAGTTGGTGTTGAGTGCCAAGTGACCCGTGCGCATGCATGCACGCACGCACGCACACGAACAGCAGATTCCAAAGTGCCCGTGATAAAATGAGGACAAAGCAGATATTCAGTTGGTGAAAAAGTCAGATGATCGGAAATTAACAAGTAGCTCGTGGGCAGAGAGAACAGATTTGATTTGCTTGGGTTACCAGACAGATTTACGGATCGAGAATTCACAATCCGAAATGTCAGAACGAGCATCAGTTGTATCACACTAACTTTGAAAAACGCAACGGCGGCACGAAACGCTGCCTGAAGGTCACAGCAGAATTTGTTTGTGTTGAAAAGCAACATAGCAAAATAAACAAAGGGTGGCCGATGAATTTCTATTCTAGTTTTTTTATTTAAAATCGGTTCGAAAACAAATCAAGAAAAGTCTAGAATGAGTGAGGTGAAATACTTGAATTGTGAAACTTTTTTCAGCCCTACTAAGCACATCATGTTGAAAAAGGTTTATTTGACTTTTTCATCGGTGACTTCTTGTTTAAGCATTATATCTGTTCATATAAAATAACCTAAATTCAGCCTTTCTTTCAACAATAAAAAAATAAATAAATAAAAAATCTGAATGTACGGACATCGACCAATACGAATTTCTTATATGTCCATTTACTTTTCAGTCATATCACCCAGCCCAAGGTCAAAGGTTGCATACCAAACCAGGAATCTGCGTCAGTTAGCCACCGCTGAGTCTCAAAGTTCAGACAAGCCAATGGATAAGGGAGTGGACTGGAAATGCTTTTTGTTGACATATCAGATCTGTGAATTTCAGGTACCCTATTGATGAAAAAGTACCGTTCCATAGCTCCCTAGGTAGAGTGGCTACTCACCAAGAAAAAACACGATGTAGACTGGGAAAAAAATGGATTTGCAGACTCAGTGGAACTAAGTATAAACATAAATACATTTTTTATAACGTATAACTAGCAATGACCCAGAAGCTGAGATGCGCTCCAGCTTCTTACTTGACAATCATGCCATGTTTTTGTGGTTTGATAAAATACAAGAAGGCACAAAACCCAATTTCCTGTCGCTGTTTCCCAATGCACAGATGCTTGATGTGCAGGTGTGAATTGGCAATTTTAAACATGTAATGAGCATCTCAAACACTTCTAAAATACCCCATAACAAATTGACAAAAACAGCTTAAATAGATGACCAATTCCTCAGCCAACACTGCTCTTCTCACCAAATACGTTCCATCTGCGCTATTTGGATCGAGCTTTTTTGACAGCATTTTTGACGCATTGAACCTATCCGAATTTTGAACGCCAATTGGAGAAGGCATTTGCCGAGTAGCAGACGAACGGATAAATGGGTTGAGGAGATAGTTGAGAAAAAAAATGAAGTTCGTGTTTTACTCAAATTTAAAAGTGTTTTCAAGCCAGAGTTTCTCTTATCGATGCAACACAACAACAGTGCCCCAAAAAAAGGCTCTTTTTACTAAGACAAAAAAAGTATTTCTTTTCAATCCCTCAAATGATATTCCCAAATCTTCGTGTGGTGTATTTTGGGTTAAAGTAGCTGTTCTAACAAGACTCAGCATCTGACAGACTGTCGTTTTGGGGAAATCTTGTCACGTTGTTATTTCGAGGCCTGTGGAGTTCCGTTGGTTTCCTTAAACACTGTAACATTATGATTGACGAGTTTGGTTGTTCACTTGCTCGTTGTGTAAAGTGTCTTCACATAACTAGTGAATTCGCGCTGTATTAAAAAAAAAAAAAACGGTCTCGTTTGGGGAGAATTTGCTACTAACGATTCATATCGACAGCTCGTAGCGACACTCCATTTATGACGTGCAACCACGACGGCCAGATTAGAATAGAAATCCTTTCTTGTCATCGTATGGTCCAAGTACAACGCAATGTTCTGTTTAACAAGCAACAAATTGACATAATGAAACAACCTCCAGCCCGCAAACCGGCACCCCCACTTGACACGCCTACCAACTGAGCACTTGCCGAGCTAACTTAGTCTGCCAAAACCGGACGGCTACTCCAGCCGCACACTCCACAATAGATTAGTCTTAAAACAATTGAATGTATGATTAAGTAGCTAAACTAGCGGTTCATACACTGGAAAAATAACCACTGACTTCATCTGTCGTTTGCTCGTGCGAGCTAATGCTAACCACTGTCCCGTGCGTTACCTGAGCTGAGCTGAGCTAGAAAAGCACTTTGCCCCCAAGCTCTCACTTCAGTCTGGCTAAAGTTGAAATGAGCTACACGATGCCTGTAGCTGTCCGCCAACAAGCTACAACCAATATTCCAGCACGCGGTTAAGTGATCATTGTGAACAAATCAACCAGAGCGGACGTCAAAACGAATGTTTATGTTGCCTACCGGTGAGTGGTCAAAGGTATAACTTGCAGCTTGCGGCTAGGAGAGATTAGCTAGCAAGCTAGCCAATGCTAGTTGGCCAGTAGGACTGCCAAACGGCGCGAGCAGGCCCGGCATGAGGAGCAGGGCCGAGTGTGACGCGGTCACACGAAAAAACAAAACGTGGGCCACATTGGTGACGAGTCGGCTCGAGAAAAAGATCCGAATTGGAGCGTCTGGACTGACCCTGGTCTACCCTAAACGGAGCAGCGAGGAGGAGATGGCCGAGTTTCCGCTTCCGCTCTCGACGACGGCCAGACCGCACCCCCGCCACCTTTGTTTTCCTCATGCGCGCGCAAGCACGCACGCACGCCCCGCCAAGTTAGCAAGTCCTGTTCGTTGTCACTTGGCATCGTTTACAACAAAGTCAATAAAATAGTCGAACGACATGAGAACAATTTACAATCATTGTGTTGCTATCTATCTATCTATCTATCTATCTATCTATCTATCTATCTATCCGTCTATCGTCTGTCTGTCTGTCATTGAAGGTGGTGCAGTATAGGAGAAATATAAGTAGAAATAGGAGTCGGAGTAGTAGTAGTAGTACGACTCGTACTACTACTACTACTACTCCTACTCCGATTCACTCGTACTGTACGAGTGAATCTTATTTGGCAAAGGTTCCACCAAATTACATAGAAAGCGGATTTTAAAAAAAGTATTTTAGTTTTGTTTTATTTTACACGAGTAAAGAACAATTATACTGTATGCTCAATGTTGTCTCTTGACTTATTCCGGTGTAGTACATGTTCTATACAGTATGTCAGTGGTGTAAGACTTTTTAAACATTTGTTATTTCTTTATTTTTAATATTTGGACCCTCTCCGTGAGTCTGTGTGGTAATAGTTCCATTAGTAGTATGTGGGCTCCCTCTAGTGGTATGCGAAACAATTCACTGTCTTGGTACAGTTCAGTTGTATTTCACTTTTTATTGCAAGCTATGCATTTACCGGTAATCTTAAAGCACTTTTTGTTTCCACACTTTTATGTCTGTGCACTTTTTATTGAACCATTTTGTGCGATATATTTTATTTCAATCAAGTGCATTTTTTCTCATACTGAAGAGCAGGCTAATGTTCAAACAATAATATAAAATATAGATTTTATGAATAAAACCTCTCTTTCATTTTTAATGAATACTATTTTGAAGGCTATTACGCTATTGCGTTTCAATTTTGGTCATTATTTGGGAACTTAAATCGACAATTATGTTTTTTTTTAACGTGCTACTTGGTGAAAAAATTTTGGAACCACTTCTCAAAATCATTCTGTTAAATAAGGTAAGCAAAGTACATGTACTTGGAACATCTCAGTGTAATGTGGTGCAGTTTAACACTGCCAAAAGATGACCAAAAATATGACACTGTGGAGTATTTTCTCAGTCACCAGAGTTCTGAATGCCTCGTTCTTGTCCGAGCGCACGCTGATGATCTCACAAACTGCCGGACCGCACGAACATTTCCAAATTTGCACTCAACAAAGCCTTCAGTGGCTGCTTTTTTTAACTTCAGTTGACAGTCTAACCTTGGTGGAGGACGTGTACCACACAATGTTATTGTCTTTGCCATGCAGTGGTGCCAATCACATGCAGGCATGCTGACTGAGCAGTTGTAATGTGTGACAGGGGGGTTGTAGTTGTACCGTGCGCCAGCCACATAGCGGCATCATCGGACTAACTGTACGCTCGCTCACAGTCATTTGTGGATCCGTAAATACTACACAGTACCGGTAAGCCCCATAGATCAGAGCAACACAGGAACAGCTGGCCCCGCAGACATGCATGTTCCCATGTTCCTCTTATATCACGCATGTGTCAGGTCCCCACAGGGAATGGCGACAAGAGAAAACACAGCAGTGTGACCCGTGTGGAAAGATAGTATACTAACGCACAGTGACACTGTTTTGGAAATATTAATCTCATGGAGATAAACCCTCAAAAATGCAGGCGATTATCACTGTCACAAAAGGCCATTGTGACAGGTGGTGCGGCGGGTGGTTATGTCACACTGTCAATCTTTATTATCCCACACACATCATTTCATCCAACCAATATGGGTATTCTCAAATCAACTGTAAAAAAATTGAAATAATCTTGTTGGCATTTGAATCAGAAATTCCCAACCATTTCTAGTTTTGAGAAGGAAACATTTTCAAATGTGTTTTTTGGAGTAATCCATTTATGTTCAAAATATAATATACGTCACCGGTTCTCAAACAGTTTTATGCTAACACCTCAAAAGTGTATTCAGTCCAACTTTTCGTCAAAAACGAGACACAGGTTTAAAATCCCGAAAAGTATATTTGATGGCTAGCTAGCGACCTGCTTGCTAGCTCGAGGACCGATATAATCCAATAAATCATCATCTCACATGGTTTTGTGTGGTGGGAGGGTCCACATAATAATGCGGTCTCGCGGGCTAAAAAATAAAAAATAGCGGGCTTGCTAGCTCGCAGGCCAGCAATATATTTAATTTCTTTGGTACTTTCAATAACAATAACGTGCTTATGAATATAAGTAGGCTACACATCCATTTTGTCTCTGTTAAAAAAATGATACACATCAGTGGTTCTTGAACTTTTTGCTCAGAGTAACGCCACAGTAGTGTCATAAGCCTAAGTTTTCATTAAAAAAAAAGAGACATAGGTTTTATTCTTGAAAAGTATATTTGATGGACAGCGAACTTATGAACTTATGGCCTGCTAGCTTGTGGACCGTGGAACGGCATCAGTGTTTTGCAACGAGTCACTGCTGGTTTTGTGTGTGTTGTGAGTGAGTCCACATAAGTTAGCTGCTAACTTATGTGCTAGCGGTTCAGTGGGCTGAAGGCTCGCTATGTAGCGGGCTCGCGAAAATGTGAACAACCAAAGTGGTAAAAGGTTTTATGTCACTCTTGAACAATTCAATACAAAATTGATGTCAGTGTTCGTATATATTCAGCTTTTACCTTCAAACACATTGAATGTATTTAGAAACAAATCGGTAAAAATCATTTCACATAATCTTTCGGTGAAGTGTGAGAGATGACAAAATATGACAGGAGAATTGAATTAATTATTCTGTTTTACCCACCAGTGGAGGAACTATCAACCTTAAGAAACCCACAGTTGTTGGTTTACTTTCACACTCGGGTTGCAGCAAATCTGAGTGGAATTCATGCAAACTGCCATTGCGAGAATCACCGTGTGACTTCAAAATATTTGCGCGCACTATGTTCGCGTGTGAATGGCGTCGATCCTGTGATGAAGGCTGTATATTTGGATGATAGAGTGGATCGAGGTTGCCACAGCAGGGGCCAAGGAACCCCTGCGGGGTGACTACAAACTTTCTAGCGCGCGGCATGCATGGGAGGCGCAAAACACAGCAGGGGTCGTGTGGGTGAGCTCAGTAACCTGAGCACGGCGCGGCCGTCGTGATAGCAGCCTGTGTTTGTGTTACGTAACGCTGGCGGGAGCAATACTACTCGGGTAGTATGTACTACCAGGGGAAAATCTAAGGGCGTCGACAGAAAGAGGAGGAGGGTGTTGAGGCGAAGAGAGACGGAGAAGAGGAAGTTTGACCTGCAGATGGTGCTAAGTAGGAAGAACAGCTGGCACGGACATGCTAATGCTGTATTTTTTATTTTTATTTTTGTAAGGCTCCATTTCAACTCAGCTGACATCCCATAATATGCTCCGGGAAAGAGATAGTTGGATGGGTATTATATTTGATATAGCCGTCGATCATGAAGAAGTATGACCATTGTGTGTTATTGATTACGGTAATTAAAGCCCTTGATTCAAAATGGAGTCAATTCCAGACAGTGGCGGGAAGTCACCAAGTACAAATACTTGGTTACTTTACTTCTGTAATTTTCCAAGTATCTGTTCTTGACTTTAGCGTTTATTTTTCTGAGATCATGTGGTTGCAAAAGTGTGCACACCCTTGTGACTGGGATGCGGTTGTGTTCGGAATGACCCAATCACGGTCAAAACGTGCCTTCAAAGTGACTCAGATGATCTCCGAATCCATTTCAGCCGTTCTAGTATGCACTTCCTGACATTTTGGGGAGTTTCTAATGGAATCCTGAAGGTTTCGTGCCAATACTGAGCAGCAGTAAGATCAAGACCACTTAGCAACACATTTACTGCACAGGTGTGCCTCAGGCTGCCCACAATTAAAAAGGCCACTCGAAACTGTTCCGTTTTCCTGTGGGCTTGGCGAGGTGGGGGTTGGGGTTCCAAATACGACGTCACGTCTCCTCCCCCTGTTTTATTTTACATTATACGGCATACAGTAGTACTCAGGATGACTTGATGTACGTCAATGGACAGTAGGATGGAATCTGAGATGAGGGTTATGGATATGATTGAAGCTTGTTTTCGGAAGGATTCAAACAGTCAAATGCATGAAGGTGGGTCGACATATTTAGCGTGCGTCATTCCTTTATTACCGCCCGTGCAGTGATAGACATGGAATGAAGAGTAACAGAAGAGGAGAGTGATCTCGGACAATAAATCCAGCAGCGGCTCGCTTAACTGTACCCTGTCATCCAAGTAAGAGTCCTGGGATTAAGGGTACAGGCTTGTTGGCCGATTGCGATCGTTCCCGCATACCTGTTGATTAAACCAGGAATCCGACGCGACGGAGGGAAATCACTGACTCGGACTGTAAGCGAGGGCTGAGGGAAAAAAACATAAAGAGAGCGAGACATGGAAAGAGTCTGATGGAGAGAGTTGGGGAGGGTGAAGGTGAATGACAGATTGGAAACAGGGGCCATCAACTGTGGTTGTGTTTAGAAGTGGAAGGGGCGGGGGGTGGGGGGGGCACACTGGGGGGTGAAAAAGAGGTTTGAAATACCTCGCAACCCGTTCAGGCCCACTTGCCAGGAGCCCACCAGACGAGCTGCAGACAGACTTAGCCGCAGAGTCGGAAAAGAGAGGGAGTGCGTTGTGTACGTGTGCGACCCCGGGAAGAGGCGCTTGTTGTCTACTTTGCCAGTACGCAGATCAGCCAGCCGCAGGTCCACTCGACGCAACCGGCACAGAACGAACGACTCCAGTCCAGCGCAGCTGCTGCACCCGAGCGCAAGAAGGTGCGGCGACAACAGCTTGATTCGTGAGGAGGAGAGCGCCACCATCACACACCTCGTACAAGCATGGCAGTGAGTACTTTGACCAAGATGAATCCATCTCGTTTTGAATCCGCAAACTTGCCAGAAGCACGCAAGGCTATACTCTCTGTCGTTCTGTGTCCGTTTGCTTTATGCCTGCCAACGACCTGCCTTTGCGTTTCTGGACCACATTCAAGCGAGAGCGCGTTCGTGTAAGTCGAACGCTCCCTCTGAGCTCCACGTTCAGAATGTTGGCCCACGCGCAGCGCTAAAAGAAATCCATGAGTCATAAGTGGTGAACTTGAATAATAATTTCATTTTGCAAACATGCTCTCCACGCGATAAAAATGCAGGACTCCTCTCTGATTGAGGACATGTGAATTCATGAATTGCACAGTTATGCATTGTATAATCTCACAAGCGCTGCCTTCATAATTGCAACCCAAAAGTAGGATGAACACATTTTACTTTTATGAGATCCATCCATCCATCCATCCATCCATTTTCCAATCCGCTTCATCCTCACAAGGATCGCGGGGCGTGCTGGAGGCTATCCCAGCTGTCTTTGGGCACAATTATTCGATATTTACTGGAAATAAATATTGACGTATTTGACATTTTACATCGAAAATGTAATCCCTCACATGCTCAAAATATCCGCCTTCAACCTTTCGACAATCTTCATGCCCGTCCTAAACACTCTGACGCACAATACGACAGAAATTCCCAGCGGCATCAATTTCAGTGAATGCATCTGAAGTGTAATCTTTTGATTTGGTCGCCTTGTGGGAATTTCTTCCATGAAGCTCATTTCTGACGACACCCCAGAAAAAGAAATCCATCGGTGCCGGGTCAGGTGAACGTGTTTTCCCATCCGCGCATAATGCGCAGGTGCGCCATCTTGCTAGAAGGACAGTTTGTCAAAAGTTCACCTCGCTTCTGTCTTGCAGTACGACCGCATGACAATTTTATATTGACTGAATTTCACAAATTTATAGGGAAAATGTGATGGTTAAGGTAAAACAAATGACGAAACAACTAACGCTGAAACTTTGTGCACATTATGCCTTCATACAAAAACGATTTTAGCTTTACAAAATAAAACTTGATGACTCAGCATCAATTCATTCAAAACATTTTACTGTAGGCCACAAATAAAAGAAGATTGCAATAGATTTTAAGTTATGATACGTATAATATTCAATGTAAAAAAAACCCAACTCTTGAATTCAGTCATATAAGATGGTCCATATATCAAATTAAAGTTTCCGACATGAATAAGAATAAAAATAAAAATGACAGATCTGGATTCAGGAAAGTTGCACTATTCTCAAAACACTGCAAAAGCAGTCAGCCATTTTCTGAAGCAGATTGAGCGGCGGTTTGTCCCAGCAGACTTTGGGTGAGATGTGGGATCCCCCTTGGACTGGTCGCCAGCCCGCAAGAAATTGGAGAGTGGTCCAAGAATTTAAAAGTTGATACTATGTTCCGTGTGGCCTTTAATCAGCATCATTTCACATCGGCGGTCATATATTACAAACTGCCAGGTCACACGTATAAGCGTGGTTCGTCCGACGTGACTGTCTTCACATTTTGGCGACATTCGAATCCATCGACACGCCACACATCTTCAAAGAGGTCAAATGTTCCGTTTAAAAGCGAGCCGTCTTGTTCGTATCTGTGCCAAGTGTCACTCTCCCACTTGCTGACATTTTCCCATCCCGCGAGCAGGGAATTTGTGCACGAAGCCTTTGCGTGGCGCGACAGGGTGAACTTTCTCCGACAGGCCCACGCAGAATATCAAAAGCCAAAAACACATTTTTAAATGTTCGCCCTCCCTCCCCTCCCTCTCACATTTGCCGGGGCGGACGTGATAAGGGATTTACTGTACTTCAAAGCGTTATCATCCAAGCTGCGACTAGGGGAGACAAAGCGTTGACCATTTAAGACCTGAGTGACAGCTCCAGATGCCGCCATCGTGTTGTTGATCCCGCCGGTCGGGCGAAGGAGAGAGAACATGTGTCCTGACGCCTTCTGCCTCAATGCACGCTGGGATAGCGGATTGAAACGTTCGAGAGACATTTAAAATCGCCTCATTATTACACACACACAACAAATTGGTGGACAGCTGGTTTGGAAATGACAAGTCCGATCCAATCAATCTCTCCAACCTATTGAAACAACGATCGGCAAATTCTGACAAGGACAACTGGGCAACGATTGTGCATATTTTGCATTCCGATCAGATCGGTGTGAAGTCTCGCTAACACATTGCGACATAAGACAAAGAGAATACCGTTCGAGAATTCCGCCTCAGCAAAAAAGATGCTCATTTTTTTGCAGATTTTTCTTTCGGTCGTAGAGTTGAACCAATAGTCAAAGGACAAAGCGGTCAAATGTCCCGTTCCTCTGTTCCCACGCAGGAGGCAACTGCCAAGGAGCTGGACGAGCGCTGCTACCTGTCAGCGCAGGCCATTTCCAGCCTCAAGGTGTCCGACCACTTCCAGGTCTTGAAGTTCCTGGGGGAAGGCTCCTACGGCAAGGTCATGCTGGCCGTTCACAGGAAGAAAGGTCAGCCGGCCCGTTGCGATGACACTTTGAGGCTCATTACGTCTCCGTTGTCGCAGTGTGAAATTTGCACCACCCCCCCGCCAGCCAGCCCTCCCCACCTCTGTCCCACTCGCTAACTCGGTTAGGTAACGCACGGCTTACTCTATTGCGAAAGAAAGCCACGAAGCGCATCTCTCAATGTAAGCAAGCCCGACTCCGGTTTCCTACTTGTGATGAAACGTTACGTTGTGTTGGGCAACTGTGGCAGAAATGTGAGGACAGACGAGGCTTTGGACGGCGTCCATTTTGCCTTTTACACACGCGCTGCTTTAATCAAGTGCGATTCTTCAGGGTTGGGTTGCTCGAAGGTGCTCGTAACGCAATCGCCCGCAGAGGGAAAGTAACATTTGTTCACCGGGTTATTGATGTGCGATACTGTGGAAAGCCGTTTTATGTCACATCCTTGAAATCCGGCTTAAGGTCCAGTGAACTTGTATCTCTCTGTCCTCACCAGCAAGACAATTCAACACAAGCGGGATGATGACTTTGTGCTCAAACAGCTTAATTGCAAGCCATTTGAGCATTTAGTGTATGATTATTCATGATCGTTTGACATCCGACTAGGCTGTGGTATATTTCATGTGGTGTCATTTATTTCCTTGCAGGAACAGCAATGGCGCTGAAGTTCTTCCCTCGTCAGTCCACGAGTCTCACGTCCTTCCTGAGGGAGTACAACTTGTCTCTTTCCTACTGCACGCATCCCTCTCTGACGCGCGCACTGGGCATCTTTTTTTCCACATCGTCGCACTACGTCTTTGCCCAGCAGGCCGGCCTCTACGGGGACCTGTACAGCGTGATCGTATCGGAGGTCGGTAGACTGTTATGTGTATGGCTATACAACAGGGATGGGCCAACGTTGACAGATAGGCCCGGCTGTCTTTATAAATGTAAATGTCAACTCTGTATTTTTTTTTGGGTGAGTCTATTTTAATCTTTTCACACATGTCAGCAAAAAAAAAAGACATGTGGATAAAGGTTAGCGGGCATCTTGTCACTGCCAGTAACAAGCAAAGGGAGCGATAAGAGTGAGAACACTCAGCCCCGATCGCCCAGCCAGCAGCGGGGAAGTGTGTGAAGTGAGGCAGGAGATAAAAAGGCAAGGTTTAAAGATGGACAGAGAGGGGGGGCTTGCCTAAGGTTTCATGAAAGGTCAGTCCAAAGCAAGGGACCCGCAAACGAAAAAGATGGATCCCCTATGAGACCCCACTTAGTTCTAAGTACCTCCAGTCGTGAGGCACCAGGCAGGTAACCAAAGGTTGCAGGAGCTCAAAGAGTTAAGGTGGGGAAAGACCATTTACATATTTAAAAACAAATAAAAAGATCTGAAAATGATCCCAAGGACTGCAAATACAATGAAAACAGCAGGGGCCCTAAAATTCAACCTTGTGGAACGCCATATGACAGTGGGGCAGAACGGGACCCGGAGAATCCGAGACTAACACTAAAAAGTCTTGCCTGCCGAGTAGGAGCTAAACCATTCTAGTGCGCTACCACTAAAGATCACCTGGTGCTGCAAACAAGCCAACAGATTACTTAGGTCTACCTTATCCAAGGCTTAATGTCAGACCCCCTATAGCATTAGCCACTGTG
The DNA here is from genome assembly GCF_001891065.2 of Hippocampus comes. Classification (NCBI taxonomy): domain Eukaryota; kingdom Metazoa; phylum Chordata; class Actinopteri; order Syngnathiformes; family Syngnathidae; genus Hippocampus; species Hippocampus comes. The sequence goes on from NW_017805221.1 coordinate 1,606,295, forward strand.
GTGTACAGTGCCGGTGGCAATTTGAGGCTACTTGTCAGTCAAGGTATCACTGTATTGTTCACAGTAACTCCGTAAGCGTTTCCCATTCTCAATTCATCGTGGCTGACTTCTGTGTGTTGTAGGCCGGCCTGGGCGAGGAACGCATTCTAGAGCGCTACCACTAAAGACCACCCGGTGCTGCAAACAAGCCAACAGATGACTTAGGTCTACCTTATCCAAAGCTTAATGTCAGACCCCTTATAGCATAGCCACTGCGGTGTACGGTGTTGGTGGCAGTTGGAGGCTACTTGTCAGTCAAGGTATCACTGCTCACTTCTGTGTGTTGTAGGCCGGCCTGGGCGAGGAACAAGTCCAGAGGGTGATGTCCCAGCTGAGTGGCGCCGTGACCCACCTCCACACCTTGGGCTTCGTCCACCGGGACATCAAACCCGAGAACATCTTCCTGTGTGACAGCTCGTGCCGCTGGGTGAAACTGGGCGACTTCGGCCTGACCCGGCCCATCGGCTACACTGTCGGTGCCGTGTGGTATGAGTCGCCCTTCTGCACCCCCGAGGTGGAACCCGTCAAGGAGCCGGAGAAGGCGAAGGAGTGTGATGTCACAGAGGAGGAGGAGGAGGAGAAGGAGCATCTTTGGATCAGGGTGGAGCCCTGCATCGATAGCTGGGCTCTGGGGATCCTCACCTACTGCCTCCTGACTGGCTGCTTCCCCTGGGAAGAGAGCACCACCGACGACCCGGGCTACACCAAATACAAAGCCTGGTTTGAGCGCGAGGGCGGCAGTGGAAGCGGCGAGGAGGAATTGGACTGCTACACCATCATGAAGGAGAACCACCGGAACAACCCGCCTCCGTCACAGTTCCGCGGACTCAGCTCGCTGGTCATGGCTCTTTTCCGACAATTGCTCAACCCCGACCCCGAGCTGCGAGGCAACCCCGACGAGATCCTGAGCTACCTGGGAGGACCCTGGCTCATGAAGACGGAGCAGGAGGAGAGGAGGAGGGCTGAGGAGACCGAGCGGGAGGCCAGGAAAATCAGGGAGGCGGGAGGAGGAGTGGAGGAGGAGATTGTCAGGGAAGGAAGAGGGGAGAGATAAGCCAATATAAGGGTCGTTCTTTTTCCCTATTTGACCAGATACACTCCTCACAAAAAGTTCAGGAAATTGGGCTTTAAGGATGAAATTTCAGGGTGAACCTAAAATGCTGCAGAACCATTACCAGTGAACTTCATTTGACCTTCTCTAACCTTGGAATGCAAATGTTCAACTGTTTATGACTTTTTCCACAATGTGCTCTTCTCTATTAAGATCTCTCATCAAAATTTTAGGTATCTCTTGAAAGTTCCCAATTTCCCGAACTTTTTGTGAGAACAATGGTGCCTTGAGATATTTGTATCTTATGTCATCACAGCCTCCCCAAAAAGAACAAATATTTTATACTGTGACACCAATCATTTTTGTTCGCCCATTTATGGCGTTTTGCGGTATTTATGAGCATTAAGCTGGCGAGTTCAAGCAAAACATCGTCCGAACGACAACTCGTATCTCAGAAACACTCGGGTCACTTGTATCTCAAGGCGTCACTGTTTTGTATTTTTGGAATTTGGTGAAACTCATCGTGTGTGACTTGACACAACATCCAATGCGATCCAAAGCAAGAGCTGGATCAGCACAAAGATAATAATGTTCACTTTGACTGACATACAACAACATATGGAGGAGCGTCACGAAATATTAGAAGCACCTACCAGTAGTCTATTATGTAACGAAAAGAATTAAATCATGTCATTTTCATGTTTCACATTATCCTTGTTCAGAAAGAACTGCACTGAATCTTGATGAATGAAATATTGCAATTGTACCGAATGTTAATATACGAAATTGCACATATTAGGTTCTTAGATATTTTCCATCAATTTTTTAAAAACATATACAGTATATATGTAGATATCGTTGTCACTACTGCTGTTGTATAGATTCCAGTGTGTAAATATGTGTGTTTTAATAAAACGAAGAGTATGATAAACATTCATGGTAGTGTCTGTAAAATTTGTATGGAGACATATACACACACACACACACACACACACACACACACACACACACACACACACACATATATGCAGGTAATGTACACACCCTGACCTCCATACTTAATGCTTGCCCTACATCTGTGACAGGGGCACAATCACTGCATGAAAAATCACTCACACTCAGGTTACGGCGCCCCCCGAAAAAATGTGAAGCAAAGTTTCATGGCCATTCGGTACACTGAATCATGCCATGGTGATTCTGCCAGTCAAAATAAATCGGAACAACCTCGGACAGCTAAACGATGGATTCACTCTGGCTGCGCTAATTTAAAAAAAAAAAAAAAAAAAGGGGGAGGATGAAACATGACTTAAGATTTCCAAGTAACACTTCCATTGTGCTGCTTAGTAAGAGTTTGACTTTGTAGCAGTGGCTAATGCAGTTCCTGCGCTAACCCCAGCTAAAGGGCTACTCAACGCCCGTTTATAAATAGACCCCCCCGGCTCGTCTATTTACACACACTGCACTTCATCACCTTGCCACTACTATCTGCACGGCACCGTCCTCCTAATGCACACCGTCAGGCTTGCCTGGCGCACACAGGCCTGAAACAGCAAAAACCAACGTGTGTCTCGGACGGTCTGTCTGATTTGAATTAGTGCTCTCCTTTTTGAATCGATTTTTCGTTTCAACCCACGCGACACTTAGGCTCGAGCACTCAATCCTCGCCAACGCGCTCATATCTGCTTTTACCCTAACGCGTTCTTTTCGAGAATAGTTGGTTTGTCCCCCTGAAATTACAACCTGCTTGTTCCAGGACATATCTGCTTTTAACCTAACGCGTTCTTTTCGAGAATAGTTGGTTTAATTGTCCCCCTGAAATTACAACCTGCTTGTTCCAGGAAACGCAGCGAAACAGCTAAAGAGGGCGGCGGTGTAAAATTGAAGGAAGCTTATGATGTCAAGACAGTAAAATGTGGAGAAAAAAAAAAATGAGCGTGATGCTGGCAAGAAATCACCAAAAATGCTGTTTGTGTCAAGTTTTCATTGAGATTGTTTTGATTGTATCAGTTTAACCTTAAACAGCTGTCTGTGTATTTAAATTGGAAAAAAAATGTTATATTAAATACAGATATATGCTAGAGAGATATATAAGAGATGCTACTGTATGCTTCTCTCAGTATAGCAGTGAAATGATAGCTTGATTGATGGCTGCGGTGTGGAAGTAAATTCAGACGGAATTGGAAAAAAAAATGTTGTATTAAATACAGATATATGCTCGAGATATATATAAGAGATGCTACTGTATGCTTCTCTCAGTATAGCAGTGAAACGATAGCTTGATTGATGGCTGCGGTGTGGAAGTAAATTCAGACGTCCAAATGTCTGAAATTCATCCTTGCGGTCACCAGTGTCATCACGTATTAAAATTCCCCCCACGATCCAACCGTTCTCCGACATTAGGCTTTGATTACCTTCCAACAGCTTCCAGTTCTCAACCCTGATTCATGAGAGCACTTCAGCTCGAGTTTTGGGGTTCTCACAGTCCCAGAGGGAGACGCTGAAAATGGCGAAAGATTTTTCCGTAGCACCCGAGGGAGACGCAGAAAGGGGAGGGGGCATGTCCTGGGTGAAATGGAAAGCGGTTGTGAACGTGTGAGGCAGCGCTGGCATGCGGCAACAAACCGCGTCAGGGTAATAAACGAGCCGAGAGTTTATCGTGTGTTTACTGTCCGGTGTGTTTCATGCGTTCTTTCTGCGTCACCTGACCTCCTACATAGAGGTTGTGGAAGAACTCACAAACTGTAACTTAAGTAGACGACAATTGTGTAAAAAAAAAAAAAAAAGTACAGATTCGTCTACTGTACCTGAGTAAAAGCGAGTACAGCCTCTGACATGTACAAAGTACTTAAGTATAATAATAAAAATGATTTTTTTACTCTGTATCATATACCTTTATACCTATAGACTAATTAAACTTTTTTTTTCATTCATTTCAAAACTTTATTCTACTGTACCACAAATGTAGAATCAAATAAAATAACTCAGTAGCCTACTAAGAAATGGACCAATAAGAAAGAATAAATACGCCTAATAATGTAAACGTAATAATTTTTAAAGTTATGATCCTACATACGGCGTTAGCATCATTGCTACTAGCAAATGTGACTGATCAAAAGACGACACGATTGATTGTTGCTTTCATCCGATTGATTAGCTGTACGTTTGGTCAATTTGTGACTTTCCGTTTACAGCGTCTTCTTTCATTTATTAGCGGATTCTGTTAGTTTAAACTTGGAAAGCAATCTTAGAAGGGGGACTCCGATTGGCTCGACTCGCGCAGATTTCCGCCACGTCTGATGGAGTCAATTTGCTCACAGCTCGCTGGTCTGTCCTTGTGCGGCCCGGTACCGGTGCGCGGACCTGGTGTTTGTGGACATTTGTTTTAAGCGGCCTCACCAGTGGCCACCTGACCAACTTCTCCGCTATCACAATCGTCATCCGGTTGTTTTTGGTTGTCTTGCAATGTTTTCCAGTCCGTTGCGGTCTGGCGTGTCAGCTTGACAGGCCCACTGGATGGAGCGTCCCTGTTTTGCATACGCTGCCCCCACATCAGTCAAACTGTCATCAAAGTCTCTCCTGCGACCTTGTTTGGCCCCTCACACAGCTGAACTTTTTTCAATGCTGCTACCACTGACACTTTGGCTCCTCCTGCTGGTTGTTTCTAAAACAGTCCCGTACAGATAACTGGATATTACCCAATTACTACCCAAACATTGCCGAGGAGAACAGCTGAACTTTATTTGGGGTACACCAGAAGCACTTTAAATGTACTGATGCCTATTTAACACGAGATTGAATGTGATTGGTTTAAGTGTGAACACAGTAACATGCCCGGTAACAAGAGGGTGTCCACACTTACGCAACCGCATTGTTTCAGTTGTTTATTCATACTTTTCCTCTAAAAGAGTGAATAGTACACCTTTAAAGTACGCTCAGACACTCCCTGAATAATATTTGCTTGCATCAATAAAGCGTGAATGGTTGTTTGTCAAGGCCAGCGCCCTGAATCAAACCTCTGACCAGGAAACTTTGAGGCAGATGTGCTAACCGCTAGCTCACCGTGCCAACAATATTAAACATCCCTGAGATTTGAATGTATTTTAGTCAACGACTGATGAATGAACTTTACGCCTTTTGGTTGATGAGGTGTGTTTTCACTGCGGTGATGATAAGCGGAGACATCTTCGGAAAATAAGAATTATGATGAAAAAAAAAATGAGGTGAATCGAAAACAAAAGCAGTGTGTTATCAATTAGGCTCGTTGGAATGGGGCAGGGAGAAATGCTGAAAACAACGAGGGACAAGGCAAGGAGGAGGGAGAAGGAGAGAAGGAGGAGAAAACAACAAGAGGACAAAGGAGTCGTGAAACCAAAGCAGGTTCGGACAACAGCAAAAGTTGTGAGTATTGTCGTCTCGTTTTTTTTTTTTTCTTCAGGGTTTTGAGGACACTTAACAGCAAATATATGTCGATTGTTTACCTTGAAGCATGTTTCTGCCTTGTGTGTTATATGCATGCTTACGATTGTAGTTCATCCTGTGAAAACGAAGAGATTTTGCACAAATTGCGAATGGTATGCGTGTAGACAGATTCAGCGACAGCCAAACACATCACCCGCCAAAGCACGCTAAGAGAATGCGTGTACATTGAAAAGGCATGACCCACATGCTCAACAGGCTGTGCCTAAAGTGATCTTCAGAAAGTGACCAGTTGGAAAGTGTTGATTTCTCCAGAGGAAAAAAGGGTGGAGGGGTGCTCATTTTGGGCACACAAAAAAAAAACCCACACACACATTCTTTCAAGAGAACTCACAACTTGGACTAAGTTGCTCTGACACATTGCGAGAGGAATGATGCAGTGTGGGAAGCGAGACAAAGCAACCGGAGTTGCGAATGAGAATAGCTTTAAAAACGCCCTTAAAAAAAAAAAATCTGTGAGAACGGTGCATTCGTAATGTAGTGTCAGCTAAGCTACACCATCGTCCCTTAACATTTAGGAGGCGAGGTTGGCTGAGGCCTGTGGGTCATATGCGGCCTAGTTTCAACGGCACCTTGAGCTTTGGTCAAAATCATTTGTGTTAACGTATACTAAGTTAGTGAGAGGTTCATAAAAATGATGCTGCTAAGCAATATGACAATAAACGTTACATAAGTGATTGAGTTTTTTTTTTTTTTTTAACTGGAACCACCCCTCCAATTAAAATAACATTGTAGTCATCAAAACAACATTAATAAGAACAACAATAATACTAATACGGAATTCGGAACAGTTTCAAAACCATCAGGCTTTGACTGGAAAAAGAGAAAAAAGTCACGAAATGCCTCATAGAACAGCTGAACTTTATTTGGGGTTAACCAGAGGCACTTTAAATGATGGCAGATGTGTACTGACGCCTCTTTAACATGCGATTGAATGTGATTGGTTTAACTGTGAACACAGCAACATGCGCAGCGATAACCCAATTGTCTTCATTCCGTTGTTTATTTATACTTCCCTTCTCTGAAAGATTCTTTGAAATAAATAAATGAAAGAGTGAAAACATGGGCCATTTTAGTCTGAAGAGGCATCATCACACTGCACTATATGTACAGCTATACAATGACTTCAAATGAAAAAAAACCCACACATAAATAACATGAAGATATTTAACTTTTTTTTTTTGGTCTGACCTTTTCCTCTTTCCTCGTTTGCCAAGCTCAACCTTTGCAATGGGGAACCTTTCAGTGGTCCTGCTCCTCTGCGGTCTCCACGGTAACGCTGCCAAACAGACGCACAAATCAGCTCGCTTCATGATGCTCCAGTCGCTCTCGTGTTTGTTTTTATTTTTTTTCCCGATCAATAAATAAAACTGCCCTCTTTTTTATATGTGTGCGTTCCACAGCACTCACAGCTGTCGTCCAAGCCCAGGAGATCGGTAACGTTTCACGAAAAGACTCCTCTTATTGATCAACACATTGCTGCATATTGCGCTGTGACTTTCCTTTTTCTCGTCACCAGAGACCACCGAGGCACCCGCCAGGACCCTCCCGCCAGCCAGTAAGTGGGCCACCACAACCTGCCACATTGGTGGCAAGTAGAAATGTATTCTGACTGTACTTAGGGAGACTGGACAAAAATCTGTAGTCTTTGCTTTGCCAAAATAGGCTTGTTACTTCCAACCTCCAAAGTAAAAAGAGCTATAAACAAAGAGAAGCAAAGTGTCAACTGGGACAAATAAACAAATCAATAAATCATTCAAATATAAGAGTCAGTGCTGGCATTTTTGCCAATGACCAACCCCTCAGTAATTTTTATATCTGTTCCCCGCAAGGAATGTATTTTGTGACTAACCAAAGCCATGCTTGGAGCCAAATAAATAAATAACAACATTGGGGAAACAAAAAAAAAAAAAGAAAAAACCAAACGATGTTTGCCTTTGGGCAGTAGTTTGAAGTTAATCATCTTTTGACGACAAACAATTTGGTCTGCTCTGTGTAGTTCTATTTCAGTCATTTATTCTTGAACTCATCTCTAATATCTATTTACTGAATTCCTTCAAGTGTAAATCTGCAGGTTGAAAAGGCACTCGCTCCCACCCTCCCATAAAAAGGTGCAACTTGTATCAGGCTAAAAGTGGTCAGTCTTATTGCAATCGCATAGCCGCCGCTGGCATACAACGGAAAACACCGTAGGCACACGTGCTCGCAATTAGCATCTGCGTGGGGGTGCTGTTACATTTCAAGCAGCGTCGATCTAAAAACAAACGAAGACGAAACACATGTAGGCAGATATTCTTTATCCTCTGCAAAGAATGATGATTACTGCCATCGTGAGAAGCCAAGAGAGGAGCTGAGAGTCCAGTACAATTTATTCGAATGAGTCTTATACTGCCCCCAGGTGGCCAAGGCATGAGCAGCACATGCACTGAAGGAGAAAGTGTGGCCAAAAAAAAAAATGCTCAGCTAGTTTTCATTTTGATTTCATGATGTCATAACGGCATTTTTTTTTTTACCAAGAATAATACGATGGAATGATATTTTGACACCTCTGCTTGTGTGCCCGTGTAGACTGCAGGGAGGAGATGTACCTGTGCACCAGGATGTACTCGGTGCATCGGCCCATGAAGAGATGCGTGGGCGAACGCTGCATTTACAGGTGTGTGCCAGCAGAGGGCAAAGATCAGTGGTGGCTGATCTCTCACACGTTCAATTATTTGACTAAAAGAGGCCAGCTAAGGCCTCTTTTAGTTGTTGATGAAATACACACTCGTGCGCAGCGGCTATATGTGCGATGTAAGTCGTTCAATTTGGGGCTGTTTGAACGCGTGTGGCACATTTTGGCTGCAGTGCACGTCTGCTGACTTGTTGGGTTTCCGTTCCTAAAAGAAGGTTCTGATCATCTGTTGCCAAAGAATGACCTCGGGCGCTCATAGAATGACATCAGCAGGGCGCAAGAGAGAGAGACTGGAAGAGTCACAGAAAGACATTGAAGTAGACTTACTTGGAAGATTTTTCATGGATCTAACTAATGTTGTGAATTTTGAGATTCAGCTCCTCGTTGCGCAATAAATAAATACATAAATAAAGCACGGCGCCGTCGGACATTCAAAAGTTTACAGGTGAATCTCCCTTACCTTTTGGGGTGAGTAGCGTGTCATTTCTTCCTGCTTGTGTCTCAGCCGCCATCGCGTCTACGTGATCAACAACGAGATTTGCACCAGGACGCTGTGCGAATATGAGGAGAACCTCAAAGGTGAGCCAGCTGCCGTTCGCCATCTGTCCATACATTCACACCGACACGTTTCTGTCCGCCTTTTGCCCGACAGCCGAACTGTGCCGAGAGTCGTCCGGGTGGCCCAAGCGTATCGCGAGGTCATCGAATAGGAAACGCTGCCGCAATCGCCGTGGCAACCCCAAAACCTGGGCAAACAAGGCCCGGCGGGGGTCTCGGGCATAACTGCGTCAAAGTCCAGGTGGGAGCCCCGTCGAGACAGAACTGCGGGGACGTTGTCAGCAAAACAGTCCACAACACTATAAATCTCACGCTCAGTGCCGGCGGGGGACGTTTTTTTTTCACACGTGCACGCATGTGCTGAGTCATATCGATGTTTATGTGCCCTCACTTTTCATTGCCTGTGACGAGCGTGCGTTTCATGGATCGTGTCAAGCAGGTTTAATGGCCCTTCAAAAGGGGCCACGGAAAGCCGGCGGAGCATGGATGCGCTATCCTGGATACCCAACTTAAAAGGTCTATGTATGTTGTACTCACATGTGAGACGATTCGGTGCACTAGTAGAATGACGTCTTCCGAGCAATGCTTATTCCACTCCCAGTGCCCCATCGGGCCACCTACAGAAAGCCATGGGAGCAGTTATTCCATCGACTTGATCTACAGCTGCAGACCCATGTATTAGAATGTGCTTCGACAATTGACACACCGGTCCCCACCGCCCCCTCCTACTACTAGTGCCACTTTAAGCCTATTAGTACTTAATGAAACCTAACTGGTGAACTATGGAACGTTCTTTGATATTCTTGATATCTGGCTTAAGGGCCATCGACCTTCACAAGCAGGACTTTGGCATTCTAGTAGGACCTCTGCATGAGAGTGATGCTCCTAGTGAAGCATTTGTTGTCAACTAGTGCAGAGTTTAGGATGCGTAACATGTCGCCGTCCTACCAGTATGTCAATGTTGTCCTACAAGGGAGGACAAAGAGTGGACTTTTGTACGGCAGACTCCCAATTGACTCTATACAACTTTTTTTTGGATTTGATTTTTGTTGGAGATTTTGGGCAGTTCCATATGCCTCCTAATTTTCATGGCTCGAGATGAAATTTTCAACCAGGGGTGCTTTGTTAAAAATGTTTAGTGGGCACTACTGAGCCATTTTTAAGAAATTGCCCAATAACGCTCCAAAATATTTTTTTTTTTTGCCAAGCTTGATGTACGTGCAAAATTTTCGCCTCGGTTCATACCCACAAAAACAGCATCAATTTTCTTTGCAAAGAGCGCATCGCCACAGCAACGGCCCAAATTTCCACTGGTGGAGGAAACAACTTTCCCTTGTAGACAAACAATCTATTAGTGGGCTGAATTGAGTACAATGGGCATATGGATCTGAAGTTGGATGTCGACGATAGCA
>NW_017805221.1:1621504-1704499 GCF_001891065.2 Hippocampus comes
TTTTTTTTTTAAATCAAATTTTGACGATTTAAGTTTTGAATACTTGAAGTGGTCCTGCAGTGCAACATTGAAGTCAAAGGCATCACCTCGGTCTCCAAACCCGATCCCGATGAAGGCACTGCGGCCTGTCATAGAAATGTCATATTACTTCACGGAAGGGCGGCCTCTATTGTACCATATTTTCACGACCAAAAGGCGCACTGAAAAGTCCGAAATTGTCTCCAAATTGGACGGGATCGCCGAATAAGGCGGGCTGCTTTGTGTATGCACACGCTGCTTCTACAGAAGAAAGGCGGACGTAACTGAGGACAGCATGCATGCTACCATAGTTTTTTTTTTTTTTAAGGTAGCGTACGTTATAACATGCCTGCGTCCAAAATAATACAATGCGTCTTGGGGAGGTGTTTAATACAGAAACAGCAGCCATAATTGACACTGCGCCTTGTGGTCGTGAAAATATGGTATTTGGACAGTCTCGTATGAAGTGACTGAAATCGATACTTGAGTAGAAGTCCAAATATCAACGAGAAAAAATTTCGGTAGCACTTCAAGTCAAGATAGGTATCAAAAGTCACTTCCCGATGTTAAATGAACTTCAGTATAGGAAGTAGTGTCACTAGAAATGTCCATGTAAAAAGGATACATGAATTCAATTGCAATTTTCCCCGCAGTCCACACACCGTTGTCATCCTGGATGCGGAGTACAAAGTACCGGCTCGAGTCGCTCACTGTTTCCACTGCGATTCCGGGGTACTCATCCACTGGTGCCTGGGCAAACAGCTCCCCTGCACATTGAACCAAAAAGAAACATCCATTATTTCAATTTGTATGGCTCATGTTCTGGCGGCAATCTGAAGCACAACATACACTATATGTTTGTTTGTTTTCTATTGTTACGTTGTACAATGATAGAGTGTTTTTGGAATGTGCTTGAGAGCACAAGAAAATCGGTCCTCAATGGCCGCTGTCCTGCCTGTTTTCCAGCTCTCCCAGGGGCAACACACGTGATTCAAATAATCAGGATGGTTCTAATGCTGCCTCAGAGCTGGCTGATGAGCTGATCATCTGAATCAGAAAACAGGCAGGACAGTGGCCCTCCAGGCCCAAAGCTGGACATGCCTGATCTAAATGAAGGACCCAGCAAGTGAGTCACCTGGGAAGAGGATAATGAACAAAAGACGTTTGAGTGATGGGGGGCAACAGACAATACCGGAGTCATAGCTGCTTCTCTCTCACCGGATATTTTATCCTCCAGCTTGACATAGGCGACTTTCCCGCGAGCCACCACTCGCATGCGTCCCGACCAGTCGGGAGCATCCAGCTTCCAATCAGCGGCCCTGGGACGGGACACGCAAGACAGAATGAGAACATTTAGACAGCAATGAATGGGTGTGTGTCGTTTATGCTTAGTATCTGGGCCTTCAGTGGGGACTTAACCAATTAATGTCCACCTCAAAATACAGAAACCATCATACAGAAAACCAATACACCAATGAGCAGTTCAAAATCAATATTTACCTAATAGCATGGCAAAAATATCCTTCTATTTTCAATACAGCTTACTGGTCGCAGGTGAACTGAAACCTATCCCAGCCGACGCTGGGTATTAGTTACCCTAATTCATGTTTTTGGAATAGGGGAGAAAACCAGAGTAACTCGAGGAAACCCAAGCAATCGCAAGAGAACATGTTAACCGTACACAGGAAATAGTGAGTCTGGATTTGAACATTAAAAAAATGTTAGCGATAATACCTACAGCACATTAACTTACTAGAAATGCTGGTTACAAAACGCATTCATGTGTTCGGATCGCAAAAGATATGTGTTGTTTGTCAAACTGGGCTTGCTTTGATCAACTAATTGGAGGACAGAAAATCTGATGGAGGGCCAGCTTACTTGTGAGGATGAATTTGAAATCCGATTGGTTTCAGAAACAGCCCCCTTGCTAATATCGATTAAGTTACATCAGACAGCAGTACTGATTTCAACCACTAGGCATATTGGATTCATATTTTAACTCATGAAGGCTGACAGGTGAATGGATAAAACACATCGAACATCCGTGTTTTACTGGGAGCCGGGCATTCCTAAATAAACGCTATGGGGGAAAAAACATCTTCAGGGAACAAATATTATAATTTAGGTTATAAATGTCGCTCACTACTAAATTGAACGCATCTGTGGCGTCAGTGGTTCAAAAAAAGCGTGACTCAAGATGCGAGTCAGCGTACATGCAACCGAAAGACGAATATTTGCATCATCTGTCATGTCGCCCATCAACCAATCGGGAGTCAATCAGGTGTTATGTCCACTACTGTGCAGCTGGAGTGGGCCAAAATGTATCACTACTTTATGACAATAGCTCCGATTTAGGTGGCACATATTGAACTCAAGTGTCCTTGAATGAAGGACGCTGTCCATATGAGGTGTGTGCTGAACCAAAACGAGGGCCTCATTTAAATGCCAACCGTATCTCATCAGGCTCTTCCAAAACAACAAATCGGATAAGCATCATTTTTCGTCAGGCATGTCAACGGACGGCCGCGGATGGAGCGCCAAAAAACAACGTGGACAAGCCTTAAATATGCTTTTAATTGGGTATTTCGAACAAATTAGGAGATACTGCCTCCAGACAAATAATACATAAATCTAGCACAAATAAAAAAAAAAGACGCTCAACGCTAACCGGTAGCATGAAGCTACACTGCGTCGGCTAGCAGGTAACGGTTCGTCCACTAAGTGGCAGCTCGCGGCTACCGTGCCCCCCGCGGTCAGGCCTCACCTGATGGCACGGTTGGATGATCGCGGTGGGATTCGGTACACGTTGACTTCTGGTTTGACGCAGAGGACAGACTCGTACTCGAACTGACCCTCCGTCGCCATCTTGCCTTGTTTCCGTCGGTGTGCGCCGTCGCCGGCTGTGGTGGTGGTGGTGGTGTGGGTAAATCCGTGCGGCCAAACCGTGGCCGTAATATATCGAATACTAGCGCATCATATTTTCCTTCTTTCTTCTAAGGCCCAATTGTGTGCTACCATGGCAAATTTGGGACGCTGCGGGCGTTGTGTGTGTGTGCTTGTCTTTAACCGTTGACACCCTCACCGAGACTTTTGTACTCGGCTATTACTGAACGATTTTTGTGCGCCACCTAAGACGCGTTACGGTTTTATCAATACGCAGTGATTGGTGCCGTCGCTCTGCAGAGGTAGATGGTAAAGTGTCATCCAGACCACAAAAAGGCACAGAATACAGGGCGGGATAACCGAATGAAGAAAGCTAGATGTCTGTCAAGAAATTTTACATCGAGTCAAATGTTTTTATATTGTGGTCTGCAAGGGCCGAGTGCGATAATAATGGCATATTCAAAACAATTTGCATTTTTCATTCAGCGCAACAAAAATACCAACAAAAATTCAATGCCATCTTCATTTTAACCTAAATCAAAATAAATAGTCCAAAACAACAAATTCTTATAAAGATAAAACAGGACCAGATTTATTTTCAAATGTGAAGACTAATAAAGGGGACAACCTATTTCTGTCCTCTCGTGAATGGAAGGTGTTTCTTTAAGTGACTTCAGATCTACTCGGCTATTTCACTCGGTGTTGATTATTTAGCATTGAGGATGACCTTTTTGCAGAGCAACGTAAAAGTGTGACTCTCATCATTTACTCATCTATCACAACCCAAAAGTAACAGGGTAGATAGTTTATTTAGTCTGGCCATGCTGCATAGACACAACAAGCAAGCAAGCAAGCAATGTTCTTTCAAGCCTTGATACAACGAAAGCAGTTTTTGTTCCTATGGCAGACTCGGTCCAGCAATCGTAGTGAGGGGCCACCGGAGATAACGTTTCACAGTCCAAGAAGCTTGAAGGCATCTCTTAAATCCATCTCACAGGGCTGAAAAAGACATGTTTGAATTTAATCTTTTCCAGTCACGGCAATTGTTCATTTGCTGCCGTACCTGCAGGATGCGATTGAGTTTCCTGGACAGTCTGACAGAATTCTGATGAAGGTCTTCCCAAGCCTTGAAGTGGCTTTTCTTGCGATCCACAAAGGTCTGCCAGCAGTAGTAGTAGTCTAAGGGCAAAAGAACAAAAAGCATCAGTACTCTCGGCTTCAAAGGTAAAAAGAAAAGCATCTTTTTCCCCAAAAATTTGGTCGAATGATTGTGTCCACTGTATGTGATTATTTGAAAGTACCTTTGTAACTCATGACTGTGACTTGCACTCCCGCTTTCTGTAGCAGTCGCAGGCCCTCTCTCTCATGGCTGTCCTCCATGTCACAGAAGTAGAGGCGGGCCACAAAGATCCTGAGCCGAAGGTTGGGCATCCGGCTCAGGAACTGGGACAGAGCGGCGGAGCAGTTTGCGCAGGGAGACCAGGAGCAGAACCAAGTGATGGAGTAGCTGAGTCTCCTCTGGCCCGCCTCTCCGCTACCCCAGACTCCAGGGCACAGGACTCCCAGGTAACGTAAAAACAGCAACTACAAGTCAATGCAAAGATGCGAAGATGAGAATGGAAAACAAAAGTCTACACACCCCTGCACAAATGAGCTCCTTTGATGTCAAAAAAAACTAGGCTGATATAAATCATTTGGAACACAGTATTTTTGTTTTTTCAACTTTTGTTGCGTTCCATGATGCTTTTATATTGTAACGCAGGAACCCACTTGACATCATCGGAATATTTATTCTGAATTTAGAACAACTTGGAGTTTTCAGTGTACTTGAACATCGGGTGTAATTGAAGTTCAATTTTTTTTTTTTTTTTTCTTAGCAGGCCCTCATCGTTTAAAGCCTCCATACTCACCTCTACGTGGCAGCCGTTTCGATTACGGAGGTGTCCAAAGTCAAAGGTCAAAGAGTTTGGCCCCACTCGCCTCTTCACCACAAAGCACAGGTAGGTTTCGTTGCGGCCCTTTGCCCAGCGCATGTTCTTGTAGTGGTAGATGAACTTTTTGGGGGGCAAAAACATACTGGCGCAAAGGGACATGAGGTGTCATTCACATCAGTATTCAGTCCAGTATACAAGTTGGATAAAGTTCAGTTTTGATTGATATTTTCAGTATGGGAAGGGATTCATTTGACACTCGGTGGCCTATTTATAATACAGAAACTGACCTTTTTTTTCTGAACTCTGCCACAAAGCAATAAATCGGCAAAGTGCTTTTCCCCAATTTCATAAACAACTGAATGCATTCATGAAATGCACGTCCATCAATAAAGCTCATCTGTCATTATTCTTTTTCTTTTTTTTTTGCGCGCGTGTAAAACTTGCGGTTAACCAAAAGCAAATAACGGACGGTAAGAAGGTTCACCTCTTCTGGTGTCCCTTTCACTCGTTTTGTTGAAAGCGGGTCGTCATGACTCACTCACTAAGACCGAAACCTCAACTGCTTCAAGGTAGTTTTGAACAGTGTGAAAATGAAGCGTCACTCTCTGGGGATCAGCTTAGTAGACTCGATTGTGACTCAATGACAACAAACATCATATTTACCTCAACGCACAAAAATGAAATGAAAATATTGAATAGGATCAACGGTTTAGATCAAAATGTTAAAAGGCAGGGTGGATGCAATAAGAAGATCGAAACGCGGCGACGCACATAAATGCGTTTGTTTTGCTCACCTGTCGAGTTTTGTAATCATTTTGAAAGATGCGCTTTGTCAATCGCTGGGGTGTGGGCTTCCAATGGAGGTGAGTGAGAGAGAGCGAAAGTGTGCGTGGGTGTGTATGTGTGTGTGTGTGTATATACGTGTGTACGTGTTTGTTTGTGCGCATTTTGTAGTAGGGAACTGAGAACCTCCATCTCATCATAAACATCCTGCATCCAACAGACACAGCTTCTGGTTGGACAGAAAGTTTTTTTTTTTTAATGTTCAATTTTAGGGGCGTGACACTCTGATGATGCATTGTCGATTACATACTTGCGTCAAAGAAAAAACAAATCACGACCCTTCATCAGCTGCACGTGTGCATCTATGAAAGTGCATATTTTCCTGAACATGATTATGCAATATATCTGTAGCTACACACACACACACACACACACACACACACGCACACACACACACACACACACACACGCACACACACACACACACACACACACGCACACACACACACACACACACACACGCACACACACACACACACACACACACATCTAAATATATGTTTCTTGTGATGCGTTACAAAAAAAGAAACTTCTCCCTGCTCGGCCTGAAATGCACCTCGAAGCGGTCTCCATGGAGCCGAAGCTCAGGGATGAGCCTAAACTCCCTCAGATCTTGTCCTGCCCTTAGAATGGGATTCTCCCATACCCTCCTTTTAGCTGCGGGATGTTTTTTTTTTTTTTTTTTTTGTCACAAGTCATACTCATTTTGTGCCTTCGGTGTTCCTGAAGCGTTGTTAGTCAGCAAAATGGGCAAAACTATCGGGACCTCTGACTGTTAGAGCTGCACGGGCAGCCAAACCGAACGCGCCTTTCTGAAATCAAACAAGAAAAAGAGCCTTCTCCCAAGTGATCAAAGGCAACCCCTAAATTGTCTCAGAGGTGGGTCTCAGTCCTTTTGTTCATTTGGTGCATCCTCTCATTTGGAACCAAAGTGGGCTCCTTTGAGCGCCACACACTTTTCTCCGGGCCCACATGCAACCACAATTTGGTGAAACCAAGAAGCATGCCCAGACCTCAGAGGACTGGCACGTACAGTAGCACCTCGCCCTGCCATCTGGGTTTTTCCAAACTGTCAACTGTGGCCCGGCACGTCTGCGAGACTGAACGTCCCGGCCGCAGCCTCGGCGGCATGGTCGCTGCTCGCCAAATCAGGGTGTGTCCTCGTCAGCGCCGGTGCTCCGTCTGTCTGTTTTTGCTCGGGCCCGGCCCACGACGGCCCCTCGCACTCTCGTGCGATCTGCGGTCGGGGGAATTCACCCTTTCCCAGGGTGCTTGTTTTTTTTTTTTTTTTTTTCAGAGCTCTTCACTTGTGCGTGAGGTTAGCCTTCCGCGTGGCCATGCCGTTCGCGCAGACGACGTGCCATGCATCATCTGGAACAAATGTATCTAATTGATCCTATTATTGTGCGGCGGCCTGATTTTCGTCTGATTCATGCGTGCGCCCTCGCTTCCTACCACATTACTAGACGGTGCACTAAGGCCAGCGTCTCTGCTTATTTGCTCTCACGCGCCTGGCCTGCGCACGCTCTGCTTCCAAGTGGTTGATCGAATGCCAAGCTAAACTGGATGTAACCGCTTGCCATGTTGACCACATTCGACCGAGGTCATTTCATCATGCACTTCCGGCCGATATCTTGTGAGCATTGGTGGGAAGTACAAATACCTTCTTACTGTTTCTTAGATATTTCAGGAGGCGTCTGCCCCCCCCCACCCTCCCCCAAGTTTTTTGTTGTTGTTTTTCTTTTTTAAGTTGACCTGAACAACACAGTACAGTTTTCTGAATACCAGTACTCTGCCCCGGACTGCATTAGAATGCCTTTTCAATACTTTATTATGTACTTTGAAGCCCGAATCATTATATAAAGGATAAAAAAAAAAAAAAAGCTTCAAAGTCGCTTAGAAGGACCTCAACAATCAAGGATAATGAAATAATGACCTTTCTGGCCATCCTCATCTGTTTGTTCTCAAAGTTCAAATTTGATGCATATGTGTTTCTTAAAAAAATATAATAAAAAATTATCGTTTGGATCTCATGTTTCGATATCACCCCAAAAATGGCATTTAAACAGGGGTGTGTAGACTTTTTATAATGTACTCGCACATACTGTAAAGTCATAAAAGAGCAGTGAAGTTTGTTTCGGTTGTAGGAAGTCATCAAAATGGCTATTATACGTGACTGGCAGTTAAAATGCATTTTTGCTTTTACACTTTTAAACGTTTAGTTGAGTCAAGCAGTTCAATCCGTACTTTTCCTTTCACCGGTGCTTTTGCTTGCTCTCTTTTGATGTTATTCACAAGTATCAGCGTGAGCACTTCTCCCACCTCTTCTCGTGTGTACTGTACACTGATGCAGAAGAATCTTCCGGCCAGACATTGCAGCGCATTTAACCCTTCGCCAGGGCCAGAACCCGAGTGTAGGAAATGCCGAATCACTCTTTCCGTGCACGCCCACGCGCAGCCATACCGTGCAGACGCACATGACCACAGTCACAAACACACTTTCTTTCCAGCGTGTGAACTCACATCTGTTTCCTGACAACAATAATAGCCCCAGATCGGGCGGGCACGGGGGCCCCGCTAACAGGTGTCTGCTCTCTTGCAGTCATGCAGAAAAGCAGAAAAGAATCCGATGAGGGCCGAGAAAAAAAAAATGTACAAACGCAGCTTTGACACACCGAAAAAGTCTGACCGAGCATTGACTAACAACAGGGCCGCGGTACTGGGTGTCGAAGCTTTTTCATCAAAAGATAATTAAAGGACGGCGGATTCCAAGTGCAGCTTGTGCCAAGGAGTTTGCAGGCTGTGTGTTTCACTGTGTGTGTGTGTGTGTGTGTGTGTGCGCGCGCGCGTTCTCACGTCAGGTGTGATTATGAGGGGCTGTCAGGATCTCATACACACCACTCAGGATGTTCAATGTCACTTTTTTTCAGACCGATACTAGTCGGACTGCTTACTCTTTGAGTACTCGCCGATAGTACCGATACCACTCATACTTTTGATAAATACTATTTCATTTGACAGAAGAAAGATCATTCTGACGCATATGATAAACTGCCAACTGCTGCTAAGGAGAACTTACTCAAATGTCAGATTATTTTTAAAATTTTTTGCCTCTTGAGTATCGGTGGCCGGTATTGGCAGCCTCCGCGAACGCTGATATCTTAAACTAAGGCCGGCAATGGCCTGATACGATACTTGGTATCGGTACTCGCCCATCCCTACACACAACTGAAACGCTCTCGCACGCAATTAAGTGAACACTCATACACACAAACCTGAAGTCGTTTATCCGTGTAAAAAAGTTGTCGTAGTGTAGGAGGGGTAGGGCTGTAGCGCCACTAGCGTATGTAAAAGCGTTTCACGTCTGTATATGAGCGGTGGGGGGGAATTATGCTTTATGGAAAAGCATTTGTCTACATGAGTGAAAAAAACCCAACATTTTTGTCCACAAGAGCATTTTGAGTCGTACGTATGAGAGGTAAAAGTGTCTCTCCTCACATTAGCGTGGTACAAACATCCTGTCTGTGCTGCGGTGCGCAAGCGATGGAAGATTGATGCAAAGCTCACTGACACCATTTGAGGTTCGTCTAGTCATGTGGTATTTGGGAAGCGCGCGCCAGTGGACGCTCGCGTCCAACGCTGGTCATGGCTTTGTTTATCCATCTGTCAGGGAACCGCTTGATTTAGGAGCCCAGCACGGGGCCAGGGAGGGAACTCCGAAAATTGCAGGGCAGAGCTAAAATTATCCTCAGCTGTATTCTTATTGCTTAGTTTGTAAATAAATCACCATGGTGACGAACACAATTTACAAACTAAAATGAATGCAGGAAACAAATCAGCTTTTTTTTGGGTGAATGTAAGCGTGCCCATCTTGTACTTGGCAGATTTTGTGTACAAAGTGACAGAAGACTGACTCTAAATGAGAAAAAGTAATGAAATTGCTATGTTTTGTCCTTTTTAAAATGATTTCTATCCGTAATGTTATTTTGTTCACACGTTGCTGAAGACTTTCCTTATAGTGTCTCAAATCTGTGCTATCGTTGTAGCTTGAGTGTTTTCACACAACTCGATCGTGTCTCACCGGATTGTGCAAGTGGCTGTACGGTAGAGTACATTTTCAGTTTTGCCCACCATTCCTCAAAGTGTAAAGCATACAGAAGAAAAGTACAAAAACAAAAAAAAACAAAAAACACTTAGGCAACTCAAAGGTGGTGTTATGCAGGTGCTAAGTGGTTAAGAAGCGGCGCTTGCACGTGAAGGCAACCCCGTTCCGCACACTCACTTAAACCACAAAGACTTCCTATTACAGTGAATGTGCATTTTTGCCTCGCATCTACAGTACAGTTTCACATTACTGTGCGGAAACACGCAAAGAACCACACACCCATATTGAGCAAACACACTTTGACAGATTCAGATCAACATGTAAATCCATTAAAAGTCGTTGGCTCATGTCATGGGACATTTTTAGGTTTGACGGAACGGAAGTGATTTGCCATTTGCGTATCGATGAAATCAAATATTTGAACAAACTTTCAAATGAACTCTTTCTACCCCCCAACTCCTTAAGAAAGTCCTGCGCAACACTGTATAAATATGTTTACACTGTAATATGCTTCGTGCCGACATGCTATTAGTACAGTCAATGCCATGTCGCTAAAATTCTTATTATGTTCAGTGCAATAAAACATCAAAAAAATGAAGATGGGCCAATAAAAATTTCAAGGAGAGTGCATTATCAGGTTTAACGTTGGAAAAAAGACACCAATTTGGTGGAATGGACCCTCCCCCATGTTGAATAGTATTTTCAATGTTAAATATAATTTGGCTAAATGCGCAAGATCTGGATTGCCAGTAGAGATTTGACTTTCTAAAATGTTTTATGGCATTAGGAAGCATCTTGGTCGAACAGATACCCATCATGCAAAAAAAAAAAAAAAAAAGAACCAGCACAACATCCTTGTGGGAGGTAATAAATATGTGTCCGCGTAATACTTAGCAGACTTCAGTATCCAAACATGGAGCAGCGGTGGCATCACTGCTTTGTAAAATGAAACGTTCAGTTTTGCGTCCCTTGAAGTCACTCGTGTCTGGAGGCCGCGCGCATCACAAGTCTTTGTAAAACACCTTGGTGAGCGGATATCCCAGAAAGCCTCTCTCCGGAGTCTCCGGCTGCGCGTCCTCATCGGCGTCCTCGCCTTCAGCCGCCTCCCCGGGCTGCCGGTAACCCATTTTCCTGAAGAAGACCTCGCCCACTTTGGACGGGTAGGGGACATGCGCGTAGACCCGGAACGCGCCCGTTTCTCTCTCCTTGCGCTCCAGGCTGTGGACGAAGAGGCGCGCCAGGCCCTCCCTGCGGTACCAGTTGCCCGTCACCAGTCGACAGAACCTCCTGACGCCGGCTCGCTTCTCGCTCTCTCGGAAGAGGCAGCCCAAGATTTCGCCCTCGCTCTCCGCCACCCACACCAGCCCTGCCGCCTGCTCCCTCTCCGGCGTGATCGGCTCCGATGATGCTTCTGTGTCTTTTTCGTTGGCTCCGATTCTACAACTTGGCTAAATAAGACAATGGGGAAAATCAACGACAGTGAATCTTCATTGATTGCGGGAGATATTTTCCAGAATCATCTGCACGACTGTGTTCCCCTGCATAACTGGTGACTCACAGGTTCACTTTGTGGATTTTTTTTTCTTCAGGCAAAAGTGCAATGGCGCTTTGAGATACAAGTGACTCGACCTACGAGTTTTTTTGAAAAATACCTTTAGTCGGCGAGATGAAGACTAATGCTAATATATCATGGGATGTACATCTATAACTGTTTAAGCAGCTGATATCTGAACACAATGTGCAACAGTGCATTTAGACACTCAATATAATGGTACTCAGTCATATATTCTTTATCCTCTTGTTTTCTGAAAAAAAAAAACCTGAAAACATGATTTAAGCCATTATTTTAGGAGGGTGGCGATTTAGAAAAAACAAAACAAAACTTTTTTTCCCTTGTTTCAGGAGTATGGGATGTATTAATGGCATTTCCATTCATTTCAATGGCAATAGATGATTTGACATGAGAGTGATGTAAGTTACGAGTATGGTCACTCGTAACTTAAGTAAGTAAACTTGTATCTCAAGGCACAACTTTGTTTTGTTTGGTTCCCTTTTTGTGGCATCTTTGTGGCAAGAAACTACCCTACGCTGAAGTGAATTGAGGAGCTTCATTTAGACAAAAGTAGTGTTTTGCTGCCATCTTGTGTCATCAAAAGGCAATTATAAAACTTTTTGGCTGTGCTATCTTTTTTTTTTTTTTTTTTTTGAAATAAATATACTACGAAAACCCAACAAACAAGGCCGCCTTCAAAATGTCTCACAAACAATGAAACATGATTTAGTAAATTTTCACTGTAGTAAATTTTACAATTCATATTTGGTCCCAAGTGAACCCAATCAACCAACCTTCTTTGTCACGGCTTTCTTGCCACTGATCCGAGAGTAAGGATTCTGGAGGATGTCATCATGCGTGCCCCTGAAACTGCTGCCCGCGTAGTCCCAGGAGGGGCGGCTGCAGCCCAGAACCCCCGTGGAGCGCGGTATGGTGATTTTTAGGTAGATGATGAGCAGAAAGACGGGAATGGCGAGGGCCAGGATGAAGGAGTGAATGAGGCAGCGCAGGGCGGATGAAAAGACTGCCAGGATGAAAAGGCAGAGCGGACGAGTGAGGATGTGCAGGATGAGGCGGTTTTCCATGCCCTCGCAGCCTTCCTGCAACAAGTTCACGCTTTGATTTAGACACACGACAGCCACAAAGTTAGGTACTACTGCACTTTCATGAGATCAACCCTTTGGCTTGGTGAAATTCAAGCGCTTTCAATAAATATTGTGAGGCTTTTTATCATATTTGGCACATCAGCAGTGCAGTTCTATAGCACTGTAAAATATAACCACAATCCCCCAAAATGTGTTTTTTTTTTTTTTAGCTCTTGTATCTGTATCGGTCTCATAAGCCTGTAAGATATATATGTTGTTGGTGAACAAACCTTAATGAGAGCTTTGACCATCTCAACGTCGTCCTCTTTCATTCTCCTCAGCACGACTTGATCCAGGTCCAACCTGACCATGATTACTTGGATTTCGTGTTCCAGTCACTTTGACACAACATCCGCGAGATGAATATGCACAGATTCTACAAACAAGCGTTCATGTTAGTGACACAGAAATATGTACTGGATACAATGTCGAATGCAATGAGTGATAGCCACGTTCAGTGCACCTCACCACCACATATTGCACCACATTGAGAATGCTTTACAGTACATTATTGACCATAAGAGCACATTACCGCTATGGTACAAATTCATTATGCATCATTTAATAATGCACCCTATCTACTACCAGATACAATTGTGTGCTTTTTTTGGGTTGCACTGTGGATATTCTGACCATTTAAGGCGAAGTCGGCAGTCGGTGTGATTTTGTGATTGTTATTCAGACAAAACCCGTATTGTCCCCATCCCAACTTACCTTTTTCACGTACGACCCCAAAAACGGTGAAAAAAAAACGGGGGCATGTATTTTATGTGGTGAATCCGCGGAGTGTTGCTACATTTGATTGGATGACCGCAATAGATTATTCGTAGACGCGCTATTCTGGATCCACACTTCCCCCCGTCTTAATTTGGGTGTAGCGTTTCCAACATGGAGGCTCGCGTCGTTTGCGTACGTACATTGCGCAATGCGTGGACACGATGTGAATGGCAAATGCGACGTTCAGTGCGGTTCACGCCAAGTTCTGCTATGTGGTTTTACTTAAAAACCAAAAAGGTAAAACAAGCACAGCTCATACATGACTTAAACCCACGAAGACATTTATTATTAAGCTACTATTAACATTGTGATCAAATTGACAATGTACATATATTCACAAAACCTTTGTTGATCAATACTATGACTGCCTATGACGGTGTCATTTCAACTAACATATATGAAGGACAATACAAAAGTTGATGCCCAGCCTCTTTGAATGTATAACATTTCTAACATGTGGCACCGTGGCATTGCAACACATTTTTTTTCCCTAAGTGCATGCTATCAGTTCCAGGAGATTGAACGTAAAGTGCGATTCAAGTGAGGCGCCGGTCCATTCATTCACTGACACGGTTACTACATCTCTAACTTACACATACGCCACTCAAAAAAAAATTGGGGATCTTGGGCTTTCGGGTGTAATTTCAGGATGAACCTCAAATTTGAGGGCCAACATGCCGTAAAGTCAAATTACAAGCAATTTTTTTTTTTTGTACTCTTTGCACAACTTGCTGCTTCATAGCAAGGAGCCGAAAAGCAGGTCTTCCTTTTCAGTGCCTCCTACAGTCTCTCTTGAACACTGTTTTAACCTGCTGATGACACTCAGTGGCCACTGAAGGTGTCAAAACATGAAAAGCATGACCGCAAGACTTAAATACCAATGGAACGGAGAAATGTAGCGGTCAATTTGTGGCTCTCTTGTGAATTTTGAGACGGTCAAATTAAGTTCACATGTAAGGGTTCTCGTGCATTCTAGATTCATTCTGACATTTCAACCGTAGGCCCGTTTGCCCCAACTTTTTGTGAGCAGTGCATTTTAATTAATAATAGTGGTGCATCTCTTAGGTAGAAGTCCGTTTCCGATTGCATGTCCTTCTGATGTCTGGACCTCTGGATCATCGGGACCGTGTTCTTGAGGGGACTTTGCCTTCGCGTCTTCATTTTCACCCTCCAATTTCCCATCGCTCCTCTGGGAAACGTCCGCATCAACTACTCTCTCCATCCGTTCCTCAATGAAGTTACTGGTGCTCACCTCGATGATGACAATTTCATCGCCCCCTTCCAGTTGGAAGATCCCCCCGGCGCCAGTTGCACTGCTGCAGTCTGCGCTGTCCTCTCCCATCATGGCCCCCTCGCGTTCTATCAAGGCTATCATCTGCATCCCCTCCTCGGTTTCATGCTCCATCTTGCTCTCGTCGCCGACTTCGAACACCACCCCCTGACCGTGGAGTGGCACCAGAGCTTGAGCAGAAGCGCAGGAAAGTGGCAAGCCGGCGTCGTGCTCTTGGCTGAAGCCCGCTTGACACTGATCGCCCTCCTGTTCCTCGGCGTGAAAGTGGAAGACGAAGGAGCCCCCCTGGCCGCGCTGCTCTTCTCCTGCTTGACTCTCACCCGCCTTCTGGCCGCCCCACTGCTGTAGAAGTGACATCATCTTGCCTTCACCTTCGCCCTTGTCGGCGTCTCCTTGCGCGTTTGCCTCAAATTGCAGAACGAGTGACTTTTGCTCCCCGTCCAATCCCGCACCCGCCGCCTCCCCCGACAAGGCGTCCCTTTCCTCAAACTGCAAGACGTACGACTCGCCTCCCTCGTCAACATTCAGCCCCTCCTTCGCCGGTCCGTCATTGTCGAAACAGAAAACAAACTGCTTCTCGGTCAAGGTGCTCGCTGGATTGACTTCGTTCCGTCCCGTCTGAGTGTTATTGTTGGGAATTGAAGGAAGTGACGTTGAAACGCTGGCTTGTGTGGATGCGACCGTGGAGGAAGACGAGATACTTTGGTCGGGAGCGGCAGTTGGTAAAAGTGCGCAGTTAGATGGCGATGAGTTCGAATTGGTGGCGGTACCATCGGGCTGTGTCACGCTGGCCGCGGCACCGTTAGTCGCATCTGCGCTCGGCGTCTCGGACGATTTCGGAAGAGCCGATTTTGGCTTGCGGCCGCGTCTGCCCCTTGCCGTCCGGTTGCTCTTTCCTAAAATGGGCCTCCGGAGTAAAGAGTTAGCCGGGAGGGACGCGACAGAGGTGGTTGCGGTCTTATTGTTGTCGGTTACCATGAAGCGAGTCTGCTGGTGTTGTGGCGATACGCTTGGGAACTGGGTGACCTGAGCGCGTGTTTGGCCGTTGAATGCTTGCAGGGTCTGAAAGACGGGGACGCTCGCAGGCTCGGGGGCTACCCGGGCCTGGTTGGCCGTGGGCACCAGAATCAAACTCGACTGAGAGCCGTTGGTCGAGGGGCACTGGAGCAGGTAGAAATTCTGGGGCTGGGACGGCGGCGGTGGCGGCGGCGGAGGGGCCGGAGGCGGCGTGGGACCTGACAGAGGGATGAGCTGCAAGCCGCTGGCCGTCTGAATCATGAAATAGTTCTGAGAGGTGTTGACGGGGATGTTGAGAGCCGGCTGGGACACGATCAGGCTCCCGTTGTTTCCCGACGATTCCAAGGTGATGGGGTTGAGAAGTGTGGTGGTGGTCGTAACCCCTCCCACGCTGGCCTTCACGGACACGCCCTCCTGACCCGCGCCTTTGGGGGAGGGCAGCGGGAGGGCGCTGCTGTGCGTTCGGATGTGCCTCTGCAAGTACGAGTGCATGACGAAGTCTTTGGAGCAGTACGGGCATTTGAAGTCCTTCTGCGGGGAATGTGTGCGAAGGTGGAGCTGGAGGTTGGAGGAGTGCGTGAAGCACTTGTTGCAGTGGGAGCACCGGAAGGGTCTTTCGCCGGAGTGGGTCCGTTCATGCTGCGGGAAAGAGTTCAAGGGAGGGGGGTAAATAAGAGCTCAGTACAGGGATGACCAATTCATCAAATCCAAATCCACGTCGCAGGGTAGTCGAAGGCAATTTTCAAATCGAAAAGGCTGCCGTTGGGAGAAAAAAAAGAACAACCAAAGCTTTCACTTTGGTCAGTTGGTAGGCTCTGTTTACTTATATCTTTTCATTTGATAGACCGCATCGATGTAATTTGCATCGTGTTGAGATAGTTTTTGTGGCAGTCCACATGTCTAACGAAACGTGAAAAGCTGACACGGTAACGCCACAAATTTGTTTGCATGATTGTTGCAATTGTTGCAAGACTTCCTGACTTAACACTTCTCTGGTAGCATTTTGTGAAACGCCAGTCGTGGACGCTTGAAAGACCGCAGGTCGACGTGTTTACTCAAGACAATAACGCTCCTCGATGAATAGGCTGTCTTTCAAATGAATTCCTCGTTCAATTCGAGCGGGACCCTGAAGAGTCGCCTGTCGTCGTCGGCTGTGTTCATTTTGAACTACGATCAAACCTGGCGACGAAACGCAGACCTTGAGACCTGAAAGGCGCCGAGATGAACGTGAACGCTGACCTGTTTGAGGTTGGACGTCTGCGAGAAGGATTTGGAGCAGATGGCACAGACGTGCGGCCGCAGTCCCGAGTGCATCTGACTGTGGCGACGCAAGCAGCTGGTGTTCTTGAAGGACTTGCCGCACTCCTTACACACGTACGGCCTCTCGCCCGTGTGCTGCCGCAGGTGATACTGGTAATGGGAACTCCACTTGAACGTGAGCACGCAGTGAGGGCACTGGAACGCCCGCACGCCCGTGTGCACCTGCGAAGGGACGCGCGCATACATTACAGCATCTTTGGAACACGAGCGGAATAGCTTTGCAACGCGCCGATGAGCCGAAACACGAGCGCCGCAGATCCGTTGGGCTTTTCGGGTGCTTCCCTACCCGCTGGTGGATGGAGAGCAGCGAGGACCTCTTGAAACTCTTTCCACACTCGGTGCAGCGGTAGGGTCTCTCCCCGGTGTGATCCCTCATGTGGTACTTGAGCCCCGACGACCCTTTGAAGGCTTTTCCGCACTCTGAACAGCGATACGGCCGCTCTGTTTTGAAAGAAAAGAAAGCACGGTGGGAATTTCCATCCGTGCCGGAATGCGTTGAGCCCCAAAGTCATTCTCGCAACACACGCGCTTGTCCGTCCTCGACGTTAGGTATGCCCGAGTGAGACCCAAAGCCAGAGCTGTCTCGATTTTGACTGGCACAATTTGTAGCCGTGTAGTGCAACGTATTGGGAGGCGCTTCTATTTTGGGGGGTCGTATGACACAATTCACTCAAGGCAAGCTCGCAATCTTTTCGTATTATGGCATCATTTTTGATAGCTTTGATGAGATTGTGTGTAGCCAACGAAGCTCATGATGTTGCTCTTACCGCCCGCGGTGGCGCTCTTGCACCCGCTTCCCTTTCTGGCGTTTTTCACCAGCTTGACGGTCGCTTCCTCCCGCTCCTCGCTCACGGCTACGACGCTGGCGTGAGCCTCCCTCTTTCCATCCTGCGGCTTGTCAGGAGAGGAGGGCAGCGGAAGAGACAAGGAGAGGGAAGGGGGGCACACTATCTCGGCTTCGGCCTCGGCCAGCAAACGTTGCTCGGGGGTGTGGGAGTGCTGGTGGGTGAGAAGCGAGGACAGGAGAGAGAAGGAGCGGTCGCAGGCGGAGCAGCTGAACTGGGAACGGGACTGCGACGAGAGGGTGTGCATCTGGATGTGCAACGCAAGCAGAGATTATTTCCGGGACCAGTCATGAAACGGCTGCATATTGCCGTCGCGATTCGATCAACAAGCAGTGCTCGGATGTGTACGGCACCGGTAGGAGCGGAGGCGTAACAAGACGCATTCTCACCAGTGACACGTGTCTGTTGAGGCCTCCGCTGGTCTTGAAAGACTTGCTGCAGTAGCCGCATGAGAGCGCCGCCCAGGTGCTCGCAGCTTCTGGCTCAACACTCTTGGAGCTCTGAATCACCTTGCTGAAGCTCTGCAGAAGGTCAAACTGGGCCTGCGTGGCGCCCACACTCTTGAGATACAACCAAACAGAGACATTCAGATCGGCTCCTGTAAAATTTGTACACTTTATGCATGACTTTCAATACACAAAGCTGATAGCCCACGATTTGGGAGTTACTTGACTGTGAGTGTGTGGTTTGGTCCTTTGATTCCATAAATTACAGCCCAAAAAGTGGTAAGTCATGGCGCTGTTGAACCACATGTTCGTCACTTGAAGATCCAGATACAGCGTTCCCCGTGATCTCACGCTTGATTGTTGGCGGCCCTGCTGCATCGCATACTCATTATTTTTCATCGGTTTTTACTGTACGCGGCAAGCACAGAGTTGGAGTTGTCGATCGAGCATGTCGCCGCTCCATATGTGTTCAAGTAGCAGTTGTCTGAAGGTTAATATGACCATAACATCAATGCCAATTTTCGTTTGATCGGGTATGGCAGACTTCCATGAGACAAAATGGAACGGTTTGGTTCGATATTTTGGTGGTTAAATATACCATTTTATGATTTTGTGTCAGCACGTACACTTGAACTGGGAGCGACGAACAGCTTGCTGCGGGCACGCGCGGCCTCTCTTTTGGAGTGAGATCAGGTGCATTAGTAAGTTTGAATGAGTCGGTTGCATTTACTCGGTCTCTCCATTTTCACCAACTGCGGGTGGGTGTGGAATGCATCTCCCGCGATAAACAGGAATGTTCCCCGTGTCTGATTTCTTCCTATGCATGTACGCATCTAATATCATAGCGCGTTCGTGGCCGAGGCTCTGCTTTAATCGCTTACCGAATTGCTTCCGTCAGCTGGGTCTGGAAGTCCAAGGAGCACCTCTGCCGTGTGTCCGCTTTCAGCCGCCACGGTCGTCTCCACCACCTCCTCAAAGTCAGCAAGCAGGTGGCCGGTCCCGACCAAGCCGGCCCCCACCTCGACCTCCGCCGCTCCCGCTTCCCCCCGAGAGCCGCGTTCCCCCGGGGCCATGTGAATGGACTGGTGCTCCTCCAGCTCGGTCCGCGTGGCAAAAGTGTGGTTGCAGCTGCCGCAGCTGTAGAGCAACAGGCTGGCTCCCGTGTCCGTGCTCAGGTGGACTTCCGTCCCGATGGCCCGGGACGCACCGGTGCTCTCCCCCGACGGGGCGAGGCTGAGCTGGGGGAGCAGGGTTGCATCCTGGCTGGATGACGAAGTGGACAGGAAGACTTCTTCCATCCCCACCCCGACTCCGTCGGCCCCTTCCTGGCTTACGTAGCCCACCATGGCCGTTAACATGGACGTGGCTTCTTCCTCGGAGCCCACCACCACCACCTCCACCAGGTCGCGCCCCGGCCCCCCATCCTGTCCGCCCTTGCCCTCCTTGCCACCTGCCGCCGAGCCGGAGTGCGAGTTCTTGTGCAGCGCCAGGTTGGACGAGTGCGTGAAGCTGCGTCCGCACTCGCCACACACGTAGGGCCTCTCGCCCGTGTGTATCCTCATGTGCTGCCTCAGATTGGTGGACTGAGTGAAGGCTTTGTTGCACACGTTGCAGGTGTACGGTTTGAGTCCCAGATGGACGTTCTTGTGTCGCCGTAGACTGCTCGAGTTCTTAAAGGCCTTGGGGCAAGTGTCGCACGGGTACGGGCACTCGCCAGTGTGCTGGCGCAGGTGGTACTGGTAATGGGAACTCCATTTAAAGGTCAGCGGGCAATATGGACACAAGAATGTTCTTACTCCTGTGTGGACACTCTGATGCACCTAGTGATGGAGAACAAGTGATGAGATATTAGATTTTTTTTTTTTTTTACCCCAAACAAGTGCTGCGTATATATGAGTGAAACAAGTATTGACTCTTGGGGCAAACTTCAGTTCCATTGGTAGCCTACCCCATTTGCATGCGGCATAACAGCTAAACACTGATGCACCATGTTTCCTTTTAACTCTGGTCTCCGACTCTGCTGACGCTAGTGGTTTTATATCCCATGAGCTTTTCTTTAATGTAGCGAGGTCTTCGGCCATTCAGTGATTTATAGACCAGTAGCAGAACTTTGAAATTTATTCTACAGCTGATTGGGAGCCAGCGTATAATCTTTAGTTAGCATCTAAACTTGCAGTGGGTCTCAAACTTTTCAGTACCACCTCAAAAAAACCCAACTTAGGTCTCCAAGGACCACAATCATGACAACCATTCAAATACAACAGCGTTTAGGTCATCACCTGGAGAAGAGAGGAGCGCTTGAAGGCTTTGCCACAATCTTGACATTTGTAAGGCTTCTCTCCTGAGTGAGACCTAAAAAAACATTTTCACACACACACACAAAACAAAGGAGGATTTTAAACTATATGGTACACTCCTGTAAATTAATTACTGTGGTTTTAGTTTGCAGCGGCATACAGGCACACGTCATTCTCCTGATGTGTTTCTAATATAATATTGTGCAGCTATCATGTGCTGTAGTACCATACAGATATTAAAAGGTGTATTACATCTTATAATCCTCCACTGAAGGCAGGAACCAAATGCACCAGATTGATAAACGTTGTAAACCTTTCCGACAGTGTTATTCAAAACTAATTGGTTATTGTCCCCTCTTTTGATACTGATCATGTATTGGATCTCATTCAATTGTGCAGATGTATGCATCGTAACATTTTTTTCCCCCTCATGCCAAGTATGTGTGTACCTTTGATGATAGAGTAATGCAGAGGAGCCCTTAAAGGCCTTGGGACAAAGGTTGCAGCGATAGGGTCTCTCGTTGTTGTGGCTCCTCTGGTGGTGCGTGAGGCGGGATGACCACCTGAAGCTTTTGCCGCAGTCCAGACACTGGAAGGGATGCTCGGACTGCTCGGTGTGCTGGGCCGACTCCGCCGACGCCTCCATATCCAGAACCACTTCCACATTGTCCATCACACCCTTGTTGCCCTCCACCAGGTCCCCCCTCTCCCGGTCATCCTCGCATGAGCCGAGGAGGGATGGGAAAGGGGAGAGGGAGGCGGAGGACTGTGGAGCCAAGAGTTCTGCTTGGACCACCAGAGGGGCAACAGAATTCGCCATGACAGGTCAGGGTGTTCCTTGGATGCAGATCAATTTTGGAGTATAGCTTTACACTTCATCCATTCCATCCTTTGTTGTTGTTGCTCTTGCTATAGTGTTGGAATCCTGTCCCACCACCGGACGCAGCAGCTGCCAATTCAACTCCACACAAAACTGACGTGGAGGGGAGAAAAAAAAACAGTGTCACACTAAAATCTGGGTAAGAGCAGGAGAGGGAGGCGGAGGACTGTGGAGCCAAGAGTTCTGCTTGGACCACCAGAGGGGCAACAGAATTCGCCATGACAGGTCAGGGTGTTCCTTGGATGCAGATCAATTTTGGAGTATAGCTTTACACTTCATCCATTCCATCCTTTGTTGTTGTTGCTCTTGCTATAGTGTTGGAATCCTGTCCCACCACCGGACGCAGCAGCTGCCAATTCAACTCCACACAAAACTGACGTGGAGGGGAGAAAAAAAAACAGTGTCACACTAAAATCTGGGTAAGAGCATCACCTTTCCAATGTTTCACCCCCAAT
This sequence comes from Hippocampus comes, assembly GCF_001891065.2. Taxonomy (NCBI): domain Eukaryota; kingdom Metazoa; phylum Chordata; class Actinopteri; order Syngnathiformes; family Syngnathidae; genus Hippocampus; species Hippocampus comes. Next base: position 1,643,313 of record NW_017805221.1, read on the forward strand.
CCTGCCTAGGAAGCTTTAACTCTCCACTATCTTTGCTCGCTGTCATTTTCCAGCATAGTATTGCTTGCTAGCCATACACAAACACCAACTTGCATCAGACCAAATGTCCTCGCGTAACCCAAACGGCAAACTTGCTCGGTAAACATAAACACAAAACTCCTAAGTCTTTTTTTCTTTACAGTGTCAACAAAACAGTCAACGTTACTTACTAGCCCGCATTTGGCCCTCGTCTTAGCAGAACAGCGTCGATTTAATGTTCGATATTTAAATGCATGAATATCGGCTCGAGAGCGAAACTCGTCGCGTATCTTGAAGTCTCTCGTAAGCTATATTATTGAGAATATGAGAATGAGATGCATACCGCAGTGCTAATCCACACAACCTTAACAATAAACGGTACAGACTAACAACATTCTCCACCCGAAGCCGCCCTCCAAGAACAACGATGGCGATTGGTCGTTTGAGAGGACAGATGAGCTTTTCCGTTTGGTTCGCACTTCCGACGGAGCGCGTTTGTGCTCTATTTTTCTTTCGTTTCGTATGTGCCCCTGCTTTCATGTAGGCATCTGATGTATTATTAAAGTTGACGAATAATAAATCAAACGCTCATATTTTTCTTATCTTCTGTCGATAAAACGATAAGTCGCTGCCGTTCGGCTGTAGCGCTCAGCTTTCTGGGATATGTAGTGCTCATGCGTGCGCATACCGGAAATTGCGTCTGCCTAACCTATCGCTCCTCCTCCCCAGTCACGACGGAGAGACTTTTAAAATTGTGGGAAATAGAGTGTCGTTCAAACACCAGTCAAATAAAAAAAAAATGTTTTCCAATACTTTTGGGCCTGCCATTAATTACGCCATAGCTCTCGTATAATTACATCATACATCATCTGAGCTGGTGGGGCTTCAGTGGTAAATACATTGATTAATTATAATAGCATCACATCGTTACATCGCTTTATAACATTACACATTTTCCCCACATGTGTTTGGGAGATTTTCAAAGTAGAATGAATCCAAGGTTGAAGTATTGGCTATGATTACAAAAGGCATGTACAGGATATATGTACACGAAGCAGTCTTAGTATAAAACCTTAAGGTTTCAGCGAGAAAAAAAAAATCAATAAAAAATAGAGTAAAATAGATCCAACGAAGGGATAGTCACTGGAACCTTTCCGTTAAAAAAAATATTCAATGGCTCCAGAGAGTTGGGTTCACTGTTGTATACTCTGGGGTGATTTACATTGAATGGAAAAACTTTTTAACACACTTTTTGATGTCCATCTGTGTTATGACACATTGATCTCTGAATATATTTTTGCATTGTAACTCATGAGGTGCTGCAAACATTCATGGGAGATTTTTGTAGTTACCTACATTGAGAGATAGATACATTGAGAACACTATACAGGGATAACACTAAACACATTTGAAAAGCTCTCCAAAATAAGATCAGATCAAAAAACCTTTATTTGTCTCACAGTGGAGAAATTCCCAATTTACAGCAGCAAAATTATGAAAGGGCGAAAGTAGAAGATAAAAGCATATCAATAAATATAAATATAAAATGGCAAACTCGCTGTTTATATCACGAAATAGTGGACCTGGAGTGATCCCAAACACAGCCCAAGACATTTGGTCCATGAAAAAAAATGATAATAAAACAACTTATCCATCCCTTTCGCACATTCTGTAGTTTTTATTTCACCAAGGCACGTATTTCACATTGAGGCCAATCAGTGTCTGGAAGGAGGCATCTCGATGTTACAATAATTTAACATACATTGTAATTGAAGTGTATTAGAATACAAACTGTATAAAAGTATAAAAAAAAGAGAGAGAGAGAGAGAGAGAGAGGAGACTTGCTCCCTTGCAGCACAAAAATAAATAGTTCCACCAAGTTACTTAAATAAATAGCCAATACTGTAACAAATACTAGAAGAGGAATGAACAAAAATGATAGTGAGAAAATTGGTATTCTAAATTATATTGTAGAAAACAATATTATACCCAAAGCACTGTACAACAATTTACATTCATGTACAATTATGTACACCTTTATGTAATCAGAGTGTCACAATACATAGTATTTTATTAACTTAAACGAACAAAACAAAAATATATATCTTTTTTTTTTTCCTTTTAAATCCCCAAGCATTGTTTCAAAATTAGCCCCCTCACTCATCCAAGAAGCTAATCCTACGAGTTTGTGCAAAGAATCTAATCAGGTCCATCAGTGCTCAAGAACAGGGTCCACTCAAACTAATTTACCACATTAGAGATGTCTCCTCATGCGAAGCGTGAGAAACGGGCGTTACAAAAATAGATACTCTGACTCTGGTACTAAAAGGCATTCACTTGTCTTCGACCTCCATTCTGACTTTTGCAGATTCCTTGTCATGACCGAACTGGCATATTGGATTTTTTTTATTATTTTTTTAACTGTAAGGGCACTACTATGTGGGAAAAAAAAACAAAAAACTCAAATGTATGCCACATCTACTAAACGCACAAACACCAAGTAATTAGTTGAAAGAAACAAAAGAATGATCGGACGTTCAGGAAGTGCTACCTCGGAGATCAGTGAGACACAAGAAAAACCAGAAGCATGTGGTCAAACAAATGCACGTCACGAAAGAAAGGAAGATGCCACGTAACGCGCAACAACTTCAAATAAATAACATTAAATAAATTACTAGCAGTCAATAAATAAATAAATACATAAATAACATGGTCATGAACAAGGAAAGAGTTCAGGAAATAATGATCACCGTGGTTACACTGGCAGACGGTTATTGTAGTTGCACGAAAGCGCATCCTCTTTGGCCCTGGTGGAAAGAAATAGGAATCTCTGCGTATGCCGTTAGCTGCTATCGCGGCCTCTTGGGATGCCGTTGACGACAGTGTGCGGCGACGAGATCCCCCTTCCCCATCATCGCCCGAGACGGGACTCCGTGCGGTGCCGCTCGGATGAATTCTCATTGAGCCGGTGTGATCTTTGGCTTGAGGCTAATGAACGCTCGGATTGCCCAATCGCAGAAAAGCTTGAAGTGGTGCAGGAGCTCCTGGCTGGACTGCAGCACGTCAAACTGGTAAGGGAGGTGCGGCGGCAGGGAGGGCGTGGCGGGGGTCAGCTTCGGTGCGTCCACCCTCTGCATCTGTTGGCGAGGATCAACGAGGGCTTCTCTTACTCACGTGTCCATAAAAACGTCACTTTCGCAGAAGCTAACCACCATGCTAACTACTCGGCCACCGTGTGGTCAGCTACGTATTGGCAAATGCGACAGTGGTTAACGTCAGCCATATGGGGTCAGCTCGGTACTAGAACTAGTACGTTTGTTTGTTTTTTTTCATACAAATATTTGCCGTAATTAGGACTTTACTGCTGTATTACAAATTCAAGTTATGTGGCCCCCGTAGGAACGGAGCTCTGGCATAAACAGACAACCACCGCTGTATATTTGGACTTCAGAATTTGCTCATTAGGGAAACCTATCTTGCTTTATTTGATTAAGAAAAACAAAAATCACCCCATCACTCTTTTTGTGCTCAGGCCAAAACCCTATCTAATATAAAAAATAGTGATTTGGCACCATCTTGTGACCAAAGATTATGTCGAAGTGAGGGGACTGGCTTCAAGAACATTTTCATGTCCCTCTTCGAAGTGCTTTGCCGCCTTCTTGTGGCATCTTATGGTGATTACGAAACTAGATTTCTCGAGTTCTCAAATTGTAAATTGCAAATATACGGGGGTTCACTGCACTACCATGTACAGGGGGAGTCTTGAATGGCGCTTAAGCACTACTTTTATCCTAAAAAAGGTTTTGGCACCATCTTGTTCCTTCTAGGAACTTCTTCAGTATTTTACAAGACAAAGCCTTGGCTAGTACAAACGTAGTGCTTGGGTGCTACTTTTTTGGGCATCTTTAGGCAAATGGTGAGGGAGTGGGGAAGCGGGGGGGCGACGTCAACTACTCGCAGGCTTTCTGCTGTTTGCGTCGGGGTTCGGTCCATTGGGATGACTTCTGTTTTTTTGCCAATGGAAAAGTTTCAAAAGTAGAGCGAGCCGAGGGACCGTGCAGCGGAAAAGGGCCATAAGTCAGCTGGGATAGGCTCATTACACCCACCCACGTTATAAAAAAAAAAAAAATTGGATGGATGGCTTTTAACTGCTTCAACGCACTCAAAACGAGGTGTTAGCTGATCTGCTCACCTGACGGTGCAGGAGATTGATGAGCGACTTCATCTCCTTGATCACCTCCACCAGCTTGGGCAGCGCCGGGTGGTGGTGCTTCTTGGACACCCTGTTGAGCCACTCAAAGTGGTGCTCGTAGAGCTTCAGGTCGGCGTGCAGTTGGGAGAGTGTGGGCTTCAGCTGAGGGGGGAGGGGAAAAAAAAAGCAACTTTACAGACTGAGCATGGGTGTGGCAAGATGTGCTGTAAATGCGCGTGAGGAAGACGAAGAAAACAGCCCGGCTTCTCTCTCTCTCTCTATGTGTCTCATGCACGCGCACGCAGACACGGCCCCCAGAAGAAACAGATTATCGGGGGCATTACCTCAAGGTTGTTGAGATCATTGGCCGATCTGTTGCTCATTTCTGGCAGGGACCTGAACCTGTGGGGCTCCACGTCAGATTCGAAGGCGTGCTCCCTCTGAAGGAGAAAACAAGACACAAACACACGGCGGCTCGTCACTATCTTGCATCAGCACACTTGCGCTCATCCCTCAGACAAGTCACGGCAGCATGAGGAAAGTATTAGTCGTGTGACAACGTTAGCCAGGAGACGCTTTGTTTGCGGCGCTTTCAGACAGTAGCGCTCGCCGAGGGACGTGCGGTCGGTCGGGGTCAGTGCGAGTTCACTCGCACTCAACCTCCCCCAAATGTCAGCGGTGGGAAGTAACAAGCAGCTTAGTTACTGTCGACTTTTAATTTTTTCCACCTATCTCTACTCTGCATGACTTTTTATTTTGCTGGCCACTTTTCTACGTTTACACCCAACATTTGAAAAAACTTTTGGTCCTTACGTTGACAAACTAGGTTGCTATTGACATAAAAAAATAAAGTAAAATATGTCCTATAAGGGTGACAAACAGGGATGGCAAGGGAATTTTTTTTGTTGCCGGTTATTAAAAAAAATATTTTGTAGAGGCTGTAATTTTTTTTTTACTCGTACTTGAAAAAGTCCGTCAATTTCACACACCAGAGTTTTTTTACAGTGCACCTAAATTAAAAGGTTGAAAACAATCAAAGTACATGAAATCAGGCCCCAAAATGAAGCCATTGTCGCCAACTCTCAAATGCTGTGGGCGTGGCCGCTGAGCGTGCGCAAATCTGCAAGTTCACTTGACAGGGGAAAGCAGTTCAATAAGTATTTCACCTTTTACCTAAACACATTTTTTTTTTTTAAAATCTGTATTTCTACAGTGCGAGGACTTTTCCCCAGCTCTGGCAAATGTCAACAATGCGAGCAAAATGACCTGAACCCACAGGATGTTTTGTGCCGTGACCAAGAAGGCAGCGAGCAGCGACAGCACACAGCTGAAGGGAAACTCCAGGCTCACTATAAAAAGATGCAATGACGCAGCGCTGCCCACTGCGCCGGCTCCGGCTTGTGTTGTCATCTACGTCTGTTCTCACTCTGGTGTACTTCCCGTCGGGGCCGCCAGGGGGGGCTAAACGGTATGCGGGCAAGTGAATCGAGCTCAGTCGGGAAAGCGTCAGTCCAGTGCTAACATGACAGTAACACAACCTGCCCCCCCCCCTCCCGCCCGCCTCCAATAAGTGAAATCCACGATATAGAATAACCCCATTCAAAGATTCTGTTGGCATGTTTTTATAGTATTTATGGAACACTTCATACACACTTTTAAATACGTGAAAAGAGAGCACGCGCAATGGATAACACCAACAAAAGGACAGAAACGGTCTGACAATGTGCGATCACAAATCCTGTTTTTTCCCAAACGAATAAACTTCACTTCTCATCAAAAAATATACCTCGGTAAACATGCCCCGAAATGAACCTCGACTTTCTGTAGCCGCAAAAAAGCAATTTCAAAGCAGAGTGCGTTCAATAATTTTCAACAAAAACCAGGTGGCCGCTGAAATACACCAAACGAAAGTGTGGTGGTATCTAGTGGTCGGCGGCAGAATTACACACGAATCTAACAGAGTGAGATCAAAATTGAATGATTAAGTGTGCAAAAAAAATAAAAATATCTGTGAATTAGCGCGACTGCATACCTGCAATTTGTTCCTTGACCAAGTTTGTAACTGAATCGCCCAGCAAATCAATTCACCTTTTTTCAAATTCTCAAGAGGGGTTTTCTGAAGTGCACGAACGCTACCCACTGTTGTATTTGTGTGTTGGATGCGTGCCTTGAAGAAGTGTGGCTTGGTGAGTGACGACAGGATCTGGAGTCGGTTAGTCTGCGCGTGAGCGCCTGGGCGTCAGCGGTGGCTTACAGCAGCTCCCTGTGAGTTTTTTCGTTTTGTATTTTGTGCGTCGGGCGTGATGGTGGTGGTGGGGGGGCACTCGTATGCCACTTGGAGCACTGCGGTACAAAGCTGAGCAAGAGCCATGTTGCCAGATTGACAAATGAATGTAAATGAGTGACGCGGCATGCGTCATTCCCCGGAGAGGAACATAACAACATTAACGTGATTAGTCTTCTAGGATGCTTTGTGCAAACATGTTGTCTGGGCCTGATGTTTCCTTCAACTGTTTTGCAGCGTTTCGCCCCTGCTGCGTTTTTGTTTTTGGCTTTGTGTTGACGTTTTTTTAGTCACGAATGTGCCGCACTGTGTCACTTTAGAAGCGCTCACTTAGGTTGCGGTTTGGTGTTTTGTCTCGGCAGCTTTGTTGTCCCTTCGCATCCGTCGTTCAGACCAGGTACGCGCACTCGCACACGCACGCGCACGCACACACACACCACTCGGGGCCGCCTGATCTCTTCATCTCCTGCGGTTTTAGCTCCATCTTCCTCAGCCCTTTTAATTCGCCCTCTTATTCCTCCCTTGTCTTGCTCCCTCCATTGCGGCTCATGACATCACCCGGCAAAACTTAGCATCCAGCCTCTGTCTTCCTGAATGCAAATATACAGGAATGTGATAAATCTTTCTCGATTTTTATCAAGCCACTTTGCCGTGGCGACTAAAAGTAAAACACTAAACACCGCACACCTACACCACCGTGACTATTTACAGAAACCACAAAACGGGCACCCAGGCAGCGGACCGCAAAAAATTGCACACATGTATCTTTGCCGCCGGACAGACACACTTGGCCACGTTTACATGTTTTTTTGTCGCAAAAAAAAAAAAAAAAAAAAAACAACTTACATAAACGTGTACGTATGCGCTCCGGCTCCTCTTTTAAAAGCATCACTTTCATTGCTGCTCTTGCCGGGACTTTCCACGGATTCCTATTCTATTTATCTTTCCGAACGGCGTCCTCTTTTTAGCAAAAATTCCACACAATAAGAAAAAAAAAAGACATCTTCCATGTTACTGAACACTGTCAAATACTGTCCCCAATGCCCCTTGATGTGTGTGTGTGTGTGTGTGTGTGTGTGCGTGTGTGTGTGTGTGTGTGTGTGTGTGTGTGTGTGTGTGTGTGTTTTGCAGAGCTGAACCACAGGTGAGACGATGGCGACAGTGATAGCCTCAAACACACAAACACACACGCACACACACACACACACACACACACACACACACACACACACACACACACAGACCGAATACTTGTACTCCACCCCAACTCATCAAGACTAGAGAGAGTATGAGGCTATTTTGGGCTTTATCTCCCGAACGCAAAGACTTTGGAGGCTTTGCATAATGCAAACCAAATCGAATCTGGATCAGTCATGTGAAGATGCACAGATACGATTTTCACCTGTTACAAAACACCAGCTGGGGACAAGTCTTGGCTACATTCTCACATCGGCATTATCCTCCCCACTCGAAAGGCAACAAAATCGACGCTTTTAGCCAGACGTGTCCGTACAATATGATGGGGGAAGTGTGTGTGTTGGGGGGGGGGGAATCAAGCTTCCTCCTCTGTAATCACACTTTCACAGTTTTGCTGCAGAGCCCAAACATAATTTCATGCAAACATCTTGTTCAGTATTGTTTGTTGTTGTTTCATGATTGGTATGTTCAGTTGAGCTGGAGGCGAGAAATTTTTAACCCACTAGCTTGACTCGTCTTGTCCTGTTTTTTTTTTTGTTTTGTTTTGTTTTCTTCTCCCTTCTATGCCCTTGTCGTGAGTTTCCCTTGCAAGTCAGGTGACATAAGGTTGCTGAGTCAGCTTTCTGTGGGCCCGTATGAATTTTTTTCAAAAAGTGAGTTCACTCGGTCAAATCTCTGCTCTGGTTTAAGGCCCGCATGTGCACTCTGGCCAGTTGCTCATCGGTTAAAAGCAGCTTAAGACTGACCGCGGTCCCACGTAATAGCTGAGCTCACCAAAGCATGCAAAAAAAAAAAAAAAAAGGCTGCAGGGCAAACGTGAAGATAACACTGGCTCTTTGATTAATGCTATTAGGTAATTAAGCTCTGGTGCAATCGCTAGCAAGCGCCGTCACAAGCACAAGGCCGGCGACCAAAGAGAAAAAAATCGGGCAAGAACAGGAAGCCACTTTTGAGAATGCTGTAACATGCATGCCAGGCCAGCAGTTGGCGATGTCGTGATGGGCTTGTCTGCGATACGCAAGTGAATACTTTTTGTCAGAATTGTGATCGATGAGGACAATGCTGCTCTTCTCGCTACATATGAGCCGAAATCCCAAACAACCTTTTATGCGTTTTTCAGGCTGTCGAGTAAATGAAGAGCCAGAATGTTCAGTTTTTAGCTTCGTTTTCACGGTTCACATTTGGAAACAAAATTCTTACGATATATTTTGTATAAACGGTAACAGCTTCAAGCATTTATTTTTTGAAAAGTGCAGCATCAATATCTTCTGTTTTTTTTTTTTTTTTTAAGGGAATAAATGACGCAGCCAAGTACATCAGTAACATTTTGAAGAGTCTCAATTATTATGCCATAACTTCCATGAATACACTTGTACCTCTAGATACAAGTATTCCAAGGCTTTCGACTTTTTAGTGATACAAGGCGTCGCTTATATTATTATTGTTGTTTTTTGTAAAGTTTGTGACAAACTTTCCAGCATCTGCCCACCATCCATTCACATTGGTTTCTTTGCAGCGGGAGGGCAATATTGGTTGGAGGCGATCATTAAGCTCGTTTGCCACCTGGCCCACAGAGGAAGTACAAGAGCGGATAGTGTATGAGGTACAGTTGTCTTTTTCTGCCTTGGCAGCTTATGTGGAGCGCACGTTTTTTTTTTCCCTGCATGTTTACTGATGAGTACGTTTATTTCTGAGGGAGCTGGAACGAATTGCTTGCAATTCCATTCATTTCAGTCGGGGACGATGATTTGGAGCAAGCCAGGTTGTTTTACTGCTGCAAATTGGAATTGTATCTCGAGTGCTTGGCACGTGCTCTTCTATATAAATATAAATATCACGTAGCGTTACATAATTAGCGTTCTTCGTGGCCGACTTTGAAAACTGTCGAGGAGATTTTGTCGCAAAGCTTTCATAGGAGGCATAAAGCGATTTGGCGGACCAGACCTCGCCCGCCGGCTTTGAGTTTGCCACCCCGCATTTCCCACGGCGACCCCCCCGACCCACCCATGCCCCACATCAGTAACATTTTGAAGAGTCTCAATTATTATGCCATAACTTCCATGAATACACTTGTACCTCTAGATACAAGTATTCCAAGGCTTTCGACTTTTTAGTGATACAAGGCGTCGCTTATATTATTATTGTTGTTTTTTGTAAAGTTTGTGACAAACTTTCCAGCATCTGCCCACCATCCATTCACATTGGTTTCTTTGCAGCGGGAGGGCAATATTGGTTGGAGGCGATCATTAAGCTCGTTTGCCACCTGGCCCACAGAGGAAGTACAAGAGCGGATAGTGTATGAGGTACAGTTGTCTTTTTCTGCCTTGGCAGCTTATGTGGAGCGCACGTTTTTTTTTTCCCTGCATGTTTACTGATGAGTACGTTTATTTCTGAGGGAGCTGGAACGAATTGCTTGCAATTCCATTCATTTCAGTCGGGGACGATGATTTGGAGCAAGCCAGGTTGTTTTACTGCTGCAAATTGGAATTGTATCTCGAGTGCTTGGCACGTGCTCTTCTATATAAATATAAATATCACGTAGCGTTACATAATTAGCGTTCTTCGTGGCCGACTTTGAAAACTGTCGAGGAGATTTTGTCGCAAAGCTTTCATAGGAGGCATAAAGCGATTTGGCGGACCAGACCTCGCCCGCCGGCTTTGAGTTTGCCACCCCGCATTTCCCACGGCGACCCCCCCGACCCACCCATGCCCCCTTCACACGTACCAGCAGTTCCTGCGTGAGCTTCATGAGACTTTTGGTCTGGTTGGACAGCCTGTCCATGTCGCCGGTCCGCCGCGGAGGCACCGGGGAGGCAGACGTGAAGACGGGCAGCTGGGCCAATAGCAGCGAGAAGAGGAGCGACGACGACGAGTCGAGCAGCACTGCGAGGAAGGGGGGGGCCGAGAAAACGGAAGCAATTAGCGGAGAGGCGCTGTCATCTCGGCGTAATGATCGTGACCTCAGGCCTGCCGCTGTCAACTCCGGGGGAAGATATTGCACCATAATATAAACAATAGCTGCAGACTTGGCACGCGGCGCCCCGGCGTTGAGCCTCGGTGACAGATTCATGTTTTCACAGGCAAATCATTAAACACATCAGCATCACTCCTGGCCTGGATAAAGCCTCCGCAATGAATGCGGCTGATTGTCACACCTGCAACTGGATAGGCGCGTGTGTTGCCGCTATAAATTATATAGACCGGGGGCCAAGTCAGACACGGCAAACAGTAAGCTCATTCATTCTTTCGCCTTTCAAGTTCAAATACAAGCTCGTGTAAAGCGTTTAAAAAGGAGGGGACCACAGAGGTGCTGAAGCCCTACTGGAGGCTTGATAATTACAGGTGAACCGCAAGGATTTACAGGCAAAATAACACGCGTGCGAACTCACTGTCCTCCAAACTGGAATCGCTTCAGCACACTAAAACAGACTTTTTAAATTAGACCCCCACGCCTCCCCCCCCCCTTCAAAAAGACTTTCTATCAACCAGCAGCAGTTAAAAAAAAATTGGACACACTTTCTCTTGAATGAGAAACTCTTGACTTTCATGCATTAGCTTTGGTTCCAATTCCAAGTGAATGACAGCAAATGTATTTTTTCAATCCAAACAAAACACTCAAGACATTCACTTACATTTCATATTGGTTCGAATCCAACAGAATGGAACCCCAAACAGCAGGTAGACGAATAAATAAAAAGAAAAACCAAACAATAATAAATCACCGGTCACTCCGGCAAGACGCGTCACGTGCTGCGGCGGCTTTCTCCTTTGGCGCCTTTTCAGTCCATATGAGGAGCAAAAGACCACGTGAATTAGGGGGGAAATTTAAAAAAAAAATGATATAAATATATATCGTCCAACTGGGTTTTTTTTTTTTGTTGTTTTTTTTTAGTAAGTTTGGAGCAAAGTTTGAGATGTAAGGTAGAGAGGCACTTGGACAGAGTAGAGAAGGAGAGAGAGAGAAAGAGAAAGAGAGAGAGAACTGCAGAGAGAAGGATGCGATGTGTGCTAAGTCCAATTTTTGCGCGCAAGTGAAGTGTTTAGGCTTGTTTAAAACTTCCTTTATAAAGACGTCGGGCCTATGACACATCGGCAGTGACTCACTTCATTCATAAAAACACACACACACACACACACACACACACACACACACACACACACACACACACACACACACACACACGCACACACACACACACACACACACGCACGCACACACAGACACGCGGGCTCTCTCTCTCTCTCTTTCTCTCTCTCTCTCTCTCTCTCTCTCTCTCTCTCTCTCTCTCTCTCTCTCTCTCTCGCTCTCTCTTTCGCTCCCCTCCCTTCTGCCCCCTCTACTCCCCCCTCTCCCTCTCTTTGCGAAACTTAAAAAAAAAAAAAGATTCCGTTGTGTTTTTTTTTCTTCTTGTTTTCTTTCCTCTATCACTTTCTCCCCTCCCTCCCATCGCTGCCGGTTCCTATCTTGCACTACTTCCTGCGGCCGCATCAGTGCGCCAATCGTGTCCGCATCTCTTCTTATCTGGCCATCTCTCAATCCAAATCTCTTCCCCCTTTTTTGCTCATTGTCTTTAGGTGTTATCAGCCCAGCTCATCAGTCGTGTGCCTTTCATATCTGCACACGTCTGGCGAGATTATTATTATTATTATTATTATTATTATGATTCACAGTCCCTCAAATGATGCTATTGGATTTATTTTAAGGCTTCCCAGTGCCCCGCAAACACCTTTCTCTCCCCTTTTTCCTCACCCCTGGCGCTTTTTCTGCCCCTCTTGAGACAGCAGCCTGTTATTTCCACTGCCCCCCCCCCACACACACACACACCCTTACCCCGCCACCCACCACACACACATACTATCCACCTCCCATTTTTGCTTTCTGCCTCCCTCCCTCCCTCTCCAGGGTGAAGGAAAGAGTGAGGAGTGAGCGACGGATAGGAGAGAGAGGTGTTGTCCAGGACCGGACCAGAAGGGGCCTCCGAGACGCGTTGCATAGAAACAGTGAGAACACATGCACATCCATGCATTTTTTTTTTTGGTGGGGGGGAGGGGGGACATGACTGCACGCTTGTACATTGTGGGTGTGGTGCCCACTCGGTGAGGTTACGAAGGACGACATGACAACATACACATAACGTACATACACACACGACTTGCAGAGGCACAAACAAGATTCCTCACACTATCGTTTAAAGTTTTCCCATCGGAAATTGTTCAAATATTTCAGCGGGCAAATCAAATAAATGATGAATGGCAAATGTGCTGTCACTTCTAATGCCGCTTTTCTACCACCGAGCCAAGCCACCAAGCCTCATCGAGCTGTCACCGTTGTAAAACCGCGATAAATCGGGAAAAAGCGTTAAAGTACAAAATGAGAACACTCACAGGGAGCATGAGTGGATGTTCACTTTGAATTAATGGTGTGGTGAACGGATGGAACCAGATTGACTCCAGCTCCTTAATGAGTTCAAGGTAGTTTTCGTCTGACAACTTTTCTCCCTATTGAATTATTTTTTTTTTTCAACACTGCTTGGTAGAGGAAAGATGTGCAAAACATGCTTACGAAGAGTGGCTACTATATGCTTCCACTGTGATAACACATTGCCACTTCGAACAAATTAAAGCTTCATATTGCTAGCCTTGTAGCACTGTTACAATATGAACAAAATGACTCATGTGCTTGCTAAAAATAATTGTTTCTTTATGCAGTGGCGTGCAAATGGGGAGCGGGGCATGAGGTCAGGCATCCACTTCTTTGCACCCACTTTTCACAACATCCTTCGACAAATATCGCTCGCCTTTGCCGACGCGCTTTCATCCGTTTATTGAACCAAACAGTCCGCCGTACAAATACAAAAGGAGAACGCTCGCATGCACCTGCTGTAGACCACACCTCACGCCCTTTACGTTCACAAGAAAACTGTTCCCGATGCTCAAGGCCTTTAAATTTTACCCACCGAAATGAAGTGAAGCAATGACAGGGGACCCTCAAGCTAACATTTGTTTGACTGCTTGTGCCATTCCAATAAACAATTGAAAATGCCTGGGCGGCTGTGGCTCTCCTTGCCCACATGCAAAGGCATCACAATACTTTAAAAGGCAAGTCAAGTCAAAAATAGTCTTTGCAATAATACTCACGCTGGATCCTCAGGGCTCACATGACGACCAGTCACGGCTCACCTGTTTCCTGAGTTTGGTCATGTGACAAGCTGAGCTCCTCGGCACTGTGACGTCATTTTCGGTGGACAGCAAGTGACCAAATGGGATGTATAAAGCAGGTTGCTTTTGCTGCCTAATTGATTTTCCAAGCGGCAATAATAATCAGAATGCCGTGTTTAGACCCGTCGGGGTGCACCGAAAATACGATTGAAAAGACAACATTTGACTCGGCTTCCCCTTTAATTGAATTGCCATAACACCGAAAACATAAATGTCAGGGCACTCTTACGTCAGTGTACTCATAACTCCTAATTCATTGTATTTGGAATCATTCTCAAAGTGTGCTCCGAGTCCCACTAGTGGCATGCAGGCTCCCTCGAGTGGTACATTACGGAAGCGTGAAACTGCCAATGTGGGGTAAAAAAATAAAAATAATTGGACTGGCAAATAGGTTTGAACGTAATTGTAGGCTAAATGCGAGAAACGTAGCATTTTTCCTTTGACTTACGAGTGCTCGAGTGAAAAAAAAAAAAAAAACATGTTCATTTTTTTTTTTGTTATTCTTTGCCTTTGGCCTACATAATGTCGGTGGTTATGGCGGTACTTGAAGAGCTAAGCATTTTTTGAGGTGGTAATTTGAGAACCGCTATTATGGTTCCTCACTAACGATGTCGTGGTTCACTCACGCGAATGGTCGCCCAAAGTCAACTGGGAAATGCCGCAGCTCACCAGCGACAACAATCGCGATTGAAATGGATGGATTTTTTTTTTTTTTTTTTTTAATTCCTCCATCCTACTGCGCACGTGTTATGTTTCATGCATTGTCGCGAAACACACACACACAGACACGCACACACACACACACACATGCGCGCACACTGTATATATAGCTGAGTTGGTCTGACTGGAAAGATTCAGTCAGGTGCAGTAAAGCGTGACCCAGTGTTGCAAAAGGGCAGGAATGACTTTCCAGTCATGCCAGAGGGCTCATGCATCAGAGTGTATTCACTACCTACGAGGAAATGCCCACAAACACTCACAGGGAAAGAAAACAGGGAGAATGAAGAAAGCGTTTCGAAGGAAAAACACTCACTCGTGATAATAACTGGCGACGGGCACAATAGGACTTTCTTTCACAGATGCCGAGTTGCCCGTGCGGCGGTCACGGGCCTACGCACGCTAACCGGATGAAAGGGTCACAGGCTTTTTTTTTTTTTTTTTTTTTTCTCAGGTCAACGGCGTCGAAGAAAATGAGGGCAGATGATATTGACACACTGAGTGGTTCTTTCTAGTTGGCCACATGAAAAGGCCGTTTGAAGACGCAGCTGGGGCTGAGAAGAAAAGAAAGAGTGAAGTTAGTCACTCTCCCTGCTTGCGCTCACGATTGGGGGTCTCCTGGGTGGTTCACAGCATCCACAAGACTCAGACGCACGTGCGCACGCAGACGTGCAGATGCCCGTCAGCCTTTATAGGGCAATCGTTGCATTAATTAGAGGCTTTGAGACACGACAAGACTTTTCAAACCGTTTTGTTTGTTGTTGTTGTTATTATCGTCTCATTGTACTGTACAGCCAATCGCCACAGCATTAGATTGTGTATGGCCACTTTTTTTTCCAGGGTCAAGGGTCAGCAACCTTTTTGAAAGTGACAGCTACTTCATTATTGGGCGCCCAGTTTGGTCCACACTTTGGAATCAACATGTTGGTTCAAATGACATTTCGTCGTCGGTGGTGTGCCGTCAAGGCCTTCGACGTTGTCAAAAGTGCCAAGCGGCATTTAAAATGTTTTGGAAATATTCCATACCAACATTTCCAACAGTCTTTTGTTCTCCTTCAATATCGTGTGTCTCGGCAGCGCAGCTCAAAGTCGTTTTTGGGTTCCGCTTTTTATTTTCTTTTTTTCTTTCAGCTTCCTTTTTATATTTTTTTAATAAAAATTATTTTTTTAGATCCTTCATATTTTTATTTCTTAAAAGTTTGACAATGTACATTTAGCTTGCTTGCGATGCCTCCACCCTTTGGATCGACCGGTGGTGTGGCCGCTTTAGAGTGCCTCGTAGTCACGCCGTGGAAAAGCTCCACAGCGGCCCGGGATATATTCCACCCTGCAGAGGCTTTAACCAAGTCTATTTTCACTGCAAATATGTAGTACCAAACGGTTTGTGATTGACACTTGACAGCTGAATGGGGCGTGGTCTCAGCCTGTTCAATGGACACACCCACAGTATCCAAGAGCAATAAAGAACGGCTTGAAGGTGGCCCGGTGAGCAAGTGGTTAATGCATCGATTTCACAGTGTAGTGGTTGTGGGTTCGATCCCGGCTCCGGCCTCCCTGTGTGGAGCTTGCATGTTCTCCCCGTGCCTGGGTGGGTTTTCTCCGGGTACTCCGCTTTCCTTCCCACATTCCAAAAACATGCATGGCGGGCTGATTGAACACTCCAAATTGTCCCTACGTGTGAGTGTGAGCGCCGATGGTTGTTCGTCTCTGTCTGCCCTGTGATTGGCTGGCAACCGGTTCAGCGTGTCCCCGGAGGCAGCTGGGATAGGCTCCAGCACGCCCCGGGACCCTTGTGAGAATCAAGCAGATCGGAAACTGGATGGATGGATGATTTTTCCAATCTCGTTTTATGAAGACCACTCTTCCCTGCGGTGCGTCAAATTCAGAAGACATATTTGTTTTCACTTTCCCCGGACTTTTCTTCCTAATCGGCTCTGTCGAGCGCTGCGGCACCCGCTTTGAACTTTGCGTGTTGGCGCACACGACAAAAAAGAGGGGCGTCGGGGCATTTTGGAGTTTGCAGGAGCCAAGCGCGCACTGGCGCATGCCTGCTGGAAAAGGGGGAATCCAGGCTTGGTGTCAATGGGTGTGCGTACTGTACGCGTGTGTAATTATGGGCATGTGGCGGTATAAAAGCGGTGCCTGTGTAGCGTGCCGGGCATCGCTGTTTGTGTGTGTTTGTGCATCGACGTGTGTGTGGCCTTCATATGCTACCCATTACATCACCGATGTGTGTTAAAGCGCCACGGGAGGAGAAAAACAGAGAGACACTTAGGCTGCGACCTCAAAGGCATCGGGGAGGAAGGGGAACCTGTGACACGGCCTCGCCGGGCCTCGCTGCCAGACAAACTTTACTCACACAAGCTTCTCTCAGCCGCGCAACACTGGGCTTCCTGTGCGCCGCCGCGTGCGCTCACACATTATTACGCAGGCTTCACATCATTTGAATTCCCGCCACTCTTCGCTCACCTTTGGCGGTTTTTGCCCGCACAATCGCCTGATTCACGCCGCTGTTTGCCAAAGCCGATTTAAACATTTGGAGCGATTATGGCTGTATTCTCCTACCAGACAAACATGCTCGTGTTGTTGTTCACAGCTTACTCTAGTGTGACAAATGGAGGGGGGGTCAATTAGGACGAAACATCCATCCATTTTCCGATCCGCTATCCTCACAAGGGTCACGGGGGGTGCTGGAGCCTATCCCAGCTGTCTTCGGGCAGCAGGCGGGGGACACCCTGAACCGGGTGCCAGCCAATCGTAGGGCACATGTAGACGAACAACCACGCTCACACTCACACCGCGGGACAATATCGAGTGCTCAATCAGCCTGCCATGCATGATTTGGAATGTGGGAGGAAAGCAGAGTACCCATGGAAAACCCACGCAGGCACGGGCGGAACATGCAAACTCCACAGAGGAAGGCCGGAGCTGGGATCGAACCCGGTACCTCTGCACTGTTGGGACGAAACAATTCAGCGAATTTAAATCGACCTCGCATTGTAGTCGAAGGTGGGTTTTTCAAATTGCAGCGGCCGGCTGCAATTTGGGGAAAATATTCAAAAGAATTGCTTCATTTGGGTCGGACAGTCGGCGTTACTTTTCACACACACACACACACACACAGACACACACACATAGGGTTCGATTCCGGCTCCGACCTTCCTGTGTGGAGTTTGCATGTTCTCCCCGTGCCTGCGTGGGTTTTCTCCGGGTGCTCCGCTTTCCTCCCACATTCCAAAAACATGCATGGCAGGCTCATTGAACACTCCAACTTGTCCCTAGGTGTGAATGTGAGCGCGGATGGTTGTTCGGCTGTGTGTGCCCTGCTATTGGTTGGCAACCGGTTCAGGGTGTCCCCCGCCGACTGCCCGTAGACGGCTGGGATCGGCTCCAGCATGCCCGGCGACCCTTGTGAGGATAAAGCGGTTCACAAAATGGATGGATAAATCTATATTTTGGATCCATCCATCCATTTTCCAATCCGCTTCTCTTCACAAGAGTCGCGGGCGTGCCAGAGCCGATCCCATCCGTCCCACCTCCTGCCCGAAGACAGCCTACATATGTGCTTCTCTTCACAAAGGGCAATTCCAAATGATTCTCGCTACATGTTTGTGTCACACTCGTTCACTTGCTCGGTCGGAATTTGTCAAGTTGTCATCGTGAAGGTTCGACGGTGCAAAAGTGCATCTTGCTCACGTTGCTGTCCACTGATGAGTCCAAGGAGGTTGGGACGAGATGTTCATCATGATGACGTGCCCTATTGGGTTTTCTTTGCATGGCATCTACACATGATCACGTCATTTGCCGTCGATGATGTCACTGGCCAAATATTGTGATCATCTTTTATGGTGAGTTAGTCCTGTCCTGTTCCCACCCTGAGCAACAACATCCTGCGCTACGTGAGTGTGTCCATTGCGATATGGCTGGTTTTCCCCATCCTCTTTTTCTTTTTTCTTTTTTTATGGCTCCGGGTGTTTCCACGTCCAGGTGGATGATAAAGCAAGTTGTGTGGTTTTCAGGGTCAGGTCCAATTGGCCCCCGAGCGTCATTTGTAAGCAGGGGAAACATCGGCCGTGACGCAACGGCCATCGGAAGGAGTAAGTGGTAATAAATTCATCATTTTTTTTCTTCTTCTTCAAGCAGCGCACTCATTTCCTCAGGGAATTCCAGCAGGGGCTTGAGTAAACAACGCAGCGATTACGTTTAAAGGCCAAACCAAAGCATTCAACCTTTTAATGTTAATATTTACTCTCCCATAACAGACCACTTTTAAGTTTCCCTGTGACCTCGTTCTCTTTTTTTTTTTTTTTTTCCCCCTCTCAACGCCGTCATTCGGCCTCTCATTCATTCTCTCCGCCTCGCTCCCACGTGAGTGACTCCGTCGGGGCATCCTGTCCAGGGGGGGGAGTTGCCATGGTAGCCCAACCCCAACTCGCTCCAGTTGCTGCCCCTTCACCACCGCACATGCCCCCCTTGTACTTTTGCCTATGTCAGGGAGAAAGTGAGCGTGTTCATGATGGGGAGGCAGGCGGGACGAGGAAGGAGGCCACGTACAATGGACGGTAAAGTGACGTCGGTGGCAGTGATGAGGGTCAATGTACAGCTCAGTGTCATGCAAGGGACCCTCCTCGAGATATCTATCAACTGTGCATAGCATGCCCCGCCCCCCTCCACTCTCACCCCAAGACAGACGACACTCAAAAAACAGTTGTTGAGATTAGTGACTCACAAGTGCAGCACTCACGTCTCTTCACACTCTGAAGGACACTTCGGGGTCTTGGAAATTTAGCCGCTTGAAACATCATTTCATATTCGAATTCTGTATCGTCATCTTATCAAAAACTCCAAAGTTTAAGTGGACTCTTGGGGGCATCGATTTGAAAAAAAAAAAAACGCATACTGTGTGCAAAACTAAACTTTTATCCTGATTGTGTGTGTGTGAAGAGTTGGTCCAATACCGTGCTATGCTGTTCTGCTCTCTCTGAGCGAATGGTGTGCAATTTGGCTGAGAGCGAAACTGTTTTTCAAAAGCAGTTCAAGTATGCTTGCTTCGAGTTGTTTATTGACACTCCCCGTTGAACTGACAAGTTAAACTAACTCCAACTAAGGAGGATTAGACTCAACTCAAAAGTACGCGAAACAGCGTTTTGGAGCAACTGGAGACACTTGAGGGAGGACTGGCTGAGCCCAAAAATGAAGTGCATTGCAGTAATGCCACCGTCATGAAGGCATGGATGACTGTTTCTAAGTGTGAAAGTCGATGCTTTACTTTTGCCAGCTGCCTGAGATAATGACAACACACACACACGCACACACACACACACACACACACACACACACACACACACACACACACACGCTTTAGATAAGACGCCAGGGCGCCCAAATGACGTCCACGGGCCACTGGGAGCAAAAACGTTGTACAGTATATTTAAGGACATGCATAGCGTTGTCTCGCAAATGTCACCTAGCTTAATGCTAACACACAACGCGAGATGCTGTAGATGGATAGCATCGATGTCACGGTAGAAACATTGAAACGAATAACTACATGTTACAGTCTTATCAAGTGTCAGTTATCGGCGAGCACTCCAGTGGAAGTAAGTGTCCGAAAAAAGTGGCCCCGCCGTGTCCCGAATTGATTGACATTTGTTTGAAATCTTACCACAGGGGTTTAAAAAAATGGATTTGGAGGAAAAGACATTGTCACCACTCCTGTTGAGACCAAGTCTGACCGTGAAGTTATTTCCTGTTTTTCGGTGAAAAGGATTCCTCCGTGGGTCTCTCTCCTGTCACTTTTGCCCGTGTCTCATTTTTTTCAATGAATCATCGCCTCCTCTATTGCTTGCAAGTCTACTTCCCTTTTTTATTTCTCCTCCTTGTGTGTCCCATCGAAGCCTCCAGTCCACTTCACAGGAAACAGAGTTCCGATTTCTTGGCAGCCAATGACTTGAGACTTGCTCAAGCTTTGGCCCTAACGACTTGAGTCACCTGTCTGGTTTGTGCTGCCTTTTTTTTTTTTTTTTTTTTTTTAAAGACAGCGCCGTCGTCATTGCTGTTTTGCTCCGTGCAGCTCGGCTCGTGCTAAATAAAGCAGAACATGAGGGGGGTCATCGTTGGCGACCCACGCGTCTGCATCACATCCCTCTTAACGAGGACAAATTTCGCGTGACAAAAGATGGCGTCGGGGTGCGACGGAAAGGACGCCGGCCGTGCTTCCCCAGATTGGCATCCCGCTACGGGCCTGCCCCGCAACTAACCCTTCGGACTCGCACCCCAATTGCCCGTCGCTATTTGTTTGTTGTTGAACCAGCGAGTCCCGAATCAACTCGAATAGGTTTTAAAAAAAAACTAAAGATCGTCCAAAAAGTGAAAAATCCATTTCGAGCATAACGGCAAATGGAGTGTACTTATATGCCGTTTTATCTGCACCACGGGTGTCAAACTCAAGGCCCAGGGGCCAGATCTGGCCCACCACATCATTTTATGTGGCCCGTGAAAGCAAATCCAGCATGTCAACTTCTATGATGCCTGCTAAAATCTCGACTAAAATTCTAAATTTTCATCTACAATAAATAAGACATATTGTAAGCATTTTCTTGTTAGCAAACCCCTCATTACAGTAACTTAACAACTTGACTTTTTTTTAGGTGGTTTCAGTCATAACAGCCCTCCAAGGGAAACGGTAACCTAAATGTGACCGCTGATCTACACTAAGAAGTTGTCAAAAGCCTCACGCTCACTTTTTTGAAAACATACCGATTCTATGTCTACACATACGCACTAACGCAGCCGTGTCAACCCACGGAAAGGTTCGTTTTGAGTTTAAAGCAACTGACTAACCTCCAGGAGCCCTCGTCATACACCGAGGATCTTCCTTTGCACCGGTTTGAAATTTTTCTATTTCGGCTCCCTTGCTAGGACGGGAAAGCTGTCGTTTACCAAGCAAATAGTGACGTTGGGTGGCGGTCAAGGTGGCAAAGGGCACATCCAGACTTTGGATATTTATTGATTTCATTTATCTCGGAAGACGGGAAGGATTTCACCTGACGCTCGTTCTACCTTCTGTGTGCAGTCTGACAGAGTTTGAGTGCCGGTCGGAGGATTTTTTTTTTTTTTTGCATGATTTATTTTTGTGACGTAGCATTTGCGATTGTATTGGGTCGCACCTTGGAGCACTGCAAGAGCGAGTAAACAAAGGCATTGATACGCCGCCTACCTGGAGGCTTTATTGACGGACTTCTTAGCTCGCAGTTGAAACAGTTTGGACTCAAATCGAAAAATTCCGATTTGCCGCTGGTTCTTCAGCGCCGGTTGGCTTGTCTGTCGCAGTGCCCATCGATTCGCGCGCAGCCCTACCTTAAGCAAAGGCTAGCTTTGCTATTTGAACAACTATGACCAAGAGTTTAAGAATGCGGCCGGCACCGGAAGGGGCCTCCGATTCCAGGCATGTAAATGTGAATTCCTGACAATCAAATGGTTGGGAAAATAGAACGAGAGACTCCCCATCTGCCATGACGGTTATGGATCAACGATTACAAGGGCGGATGAATGAACGAGTGTTAAGGAACCGAAGGGTGTGATTCCCCAATCCATCCATCCATCCATCCGGCCGCCTTCGCGGGTCGCGGGTGAGCTAGAGCCTGGTCAGCGGTTCATTGCATCGCACTGATAGACAAAGACCTGCCATTTCTTGTCTTGATAAGTTGAACAGCCAATCCGCAGTCTTGGCTGAGCTTGGTCTGGGAGACTCCCTTTGAAAGTTGGACATCATTTCAGCCTTTGCAGACAGACAAATCTTTTCAGAGCGTGTGCACCTTGCCTTCGGGAGTACATCGATGTACGGGGTCGATCGGCAGCGTTGCTAAGCAACCGAGGGGCGTGCCACGCCGTACATTTTCTTCCTAAGAAAGGTCGCGGCGGCATTTGGCTTCCCGCCGTTCGTCGTCACGGAGGCCCCTTCACCATGTGGTGGGAAAAATCTGCTCGTTGTCATGAAGCGAACGTTATAAAGGTGTTGTTCGTCCGAAGCCAAATCGGGCAAACGGATTCCGTGAAATCGGCACTTTGAAATGTGAACGTTATCGGGGTGAAAACGGGGTGCTTTGAAAAGAAGCTCGACTTGAATTAAATTGTGTCTTGACGAGTCTCAACCCAGATGCCGGCCGCTCGACTTCCTCTTCAATCTCGAATTCTGTGAATGAGCTTGTTGAAGAAAATGTTCACCGAGAAAGTTGGAGAAAGGGAAAAGAGACTACCGTGTGAAGCCCGTATATGTGTGTGTGTGTGTGTGTGTGTGTGTGTGTGTGTGTGTGTGTGTGTGTGTGTATCTCCTCCCAATAGCAAGCAAGCGCATGCAAAAGGGAACTTTTTACTGTGCAAACACTCTTTCCATCTTCCGCCTTCCGTCTCAGACTGGCGTTAATCGGCCCGAGAGCACGCGGGCCCGTCTCGGAGCTCCGGCTTCCTCCTCTGCCGCTGTTCTCAGTCGCCCGAAACATTCTTTCCTCTGCTGTCACTGCGCGTCCCGTCTGCTGCTGCATCCCTCAACCCTTCCCCTCTCTAAAGTGCTTCCTCCCCATCTCTCTCTCTCTCTCTCTCTCTCTCTGTTTCCCCTTGGCCCGCCACCGCCGCCCCCGCCCTCCACCACACACACTCTTCCCCCCTTGCAGGAAAGTGGGAATCAATGAACTATAAACAGAACAAGCCTTCGACGAGCAGATGTCATCAGACATTTGATCAGACGAATACAATAGGTCGGCCCAAGCGAAGACTCAAGTACTATTTTGGGCGCGTGGCCAAGTGTGCAGAGACGTTGTCCGCGGAGACGTTTTGGCATGCTTTGCCGGTCTCCCTTTTTGTCAGGCACTGCGCTTGAATTACTACATATGTGTATTTACGCGTATGCGTAAGCCACGTACGCAATGTCGGAGTCAGCCGGACACCATTTACCGGCACGTTAGTACGTCAGTCCCACAATGGGCCCCGTTGCCTTGTTTTTCTACGGAAGCTGCGCTCATGGGAAACGGGGAGGGTGGCCGCGTGTGTGTATGTGTGTGAAAGAGAGACAGAAGGCAGCGCACAGAAGGAAGACAAAAGGAAGAAGTGACGGTTGTGACGTGACCTTCCTGAATCCCTTTATCAAGCTGACCCCGCTCAGGAGGGGTCTTTGCAGACGCATGTGCCGACGACACTCAAACACGCACAAGTCAGGGCAGCACAAATATGCTTACGTCGGTGAGGCGCTTCGCGCCACCATCCAAAGCGATTTATAATCCACTACCCTCTCGTAACGTGACATGGACGGGCTGTTTTTTTGGGCCAGCGCTGACGCACTTCAGGCCCCCCACCGCACCCCCCACCCGCCCGACCTCGGCAGGCCGTTCATTAAATTAAAGCTCATTACACGAGCGGCCGTCGTAAATCAAGCCCGCGGCGACGGCGACAGCAAGATAACGCCAACTTCTGTCGCAGCAGCAGCACGGGGCCCGATTGATTCCGCCAGCGCGGCTTCCTGTGCGTCAACCCGGGGAGTGTGTACATTTCGTCACGGCCGAGAGCAAACACGGGGAAAGGAAATTTCATATCCTCGCGTTGTCGGGTTTCACGTTTTGAAACGAAGATGTTTTACGAGCGGGTCAAAGGTGGACTTCCAGTTCAGCGCAATGTCGAATTTCGTTTTTAATGGACTACGAACCGGAAGAACTCTGAGCGCTGACACAGAAGCTGCACCGTTATTCCAATGCCTGTGGGTTTTTTTTTTTTTTTTGGTTTTGTTTTTAATTTGCGTTTCAAAGGAACGGCTTACTGTAATTGTTTATACAAGCCGTGAACTTTCTATCCATCAGTCCTCCTGCGCAAACATTCTTATCTCCGGCACAGTAAGATCTGGCAGTAATGTGTTTGCATGCATTCTTGGTCACCGGCGATCGCGGTATCTGCAATTCCCATCGTTCGGGTGAACAACAGCACAAACTCTGCTTTCATTTCCTCGACCTTTGTTGATGGTGGCAATGCGCTGAAGCTTTGTTTTCGTGGACCACCTTTATCACAAAGAGGCCCGTGACTAAGAGGAATGACACGTTTGGCATTCTAATCCCTCTCGTTCCCACTGTTGAGCGTGCACTTTGACCTCCCGCCGTTACCAATTTGCCACAAATGGCTCTGCCGGGGGGGAGATTTGAATGCCTGACATGTCTTCTTTTATCAATAACTGTCTGAGTCAAGGTCTTTGAAATGAAAGCCGTTCGGAATGTTCTATTTTTGGCACCGAGTTCACACGCGTTAGCATTACACCACCACCGCCGCCGCCGCAGTGTTTTTTTTTTTTTTTTTGTGATGTCTAGCCCTCCCTCCCTTTTCTCCCCCGACTGCTCGTTGACTTTCTCCTCATCAATCACGCTGTCCATACGAGAAGGTCACTGCCGGATGCAGGAATGGTGTTGGCGGGGCCTCGGCGAGCGCCTGCCTCGTTTTACCGGCGCCCTCGCATCTGGCTCGGACCCCCGGTAGCGCCAGGAAGCATGCCAGGAATTCAAGGAATGCCCCCCCCCCCCGGTGGGCGATAAGAAGGAAATCCCCCGCCTCCGATGGGCCTGGAAGACCGGAGAACAACAGGCGCGCAGACAATCACTGGGGAGAAATGAAAAGGAGATGACGACAAAGTGCAGGCTGGCCGAGCGGGGTCTGACTTTGACACTAAGACAATAAACACGGCGGCGGCGGCGGCGGCTATCCTGAGAGGCCGCGAGCGATGACGGAGATGCGCGTGATGACACATGAAAGGGGGGAAAAGTGGAGGGACGGGACGGGACGGGCGGGGATGACACGGACAGTCATGTGAAAAAGGCCTAATGGACGGTGACGGCCGGGATGGGGTCGGATTAGACAAAACAAAGAGATGGAAGAGGATGAGCCAATGCTAGCCGGCCATGACGGAGACGTAAAACAGGCCCGTCGGAAGGGTGTCGGGCCACTGAGGCGCATCTATGGGACGGGGAAAAGCAGCCCGATACGCCTCATCGAAAATGAGGAAACGCGCCTTTGAGCAGATTTTTGGCCACCGGGTCACGACGGTTTGACCGACGGCACCTGCTGATGAGTCACCTCGAGCTTTTCGCCCGCACTTTGCAGTCTCCAACACGACTCTCCGATATGAGCCGCTCATTGGGCACCGCCCCCGTACATCGACGCATTCCCGTTTGTCTGGCTACAGACGCGGTCAGCCAGTTGCAAATCGTTTTGGGCCGCGAAATTTCACCAGGAAGGATCGGATTACCGACCACCAGGCCGGTTTCTCCGGGATTGCGTCAGTACTTCGGCTCCCTCATCTGTGAGTAAGCACATACCTCACAGTCATAAGGGGGGAGGGGTTGGACGCAGACGTGGCAAACGTGGTTCGAAATGGTATTTCAAATGGCTTCCTTATCTTCTTCCTTATCTGCCTTGAGCACTGTCGGACCACGTTGGGGCGCGCGCCGTACCTGCTTTCTGGCCCGCCACTGGTAGTAGGAATGCTTCACATCGCTGACATTCAACCAGCTGGTCTCGGATCCATTCCCACTCGAGGCTCCATTGACGATCGTGAAGCAGTGGATCGCTCACTCTGATCAGAATTCAACTTTGATCAGGATAAGCCATAGAACGTGCTGTATCTTTTCTGTCATCGGTTGCGTAGCGATTCACATCGTCGGATCAATTCCTACTCAGGTCAACCCGCGATGAGTCAAAGACCAGGGCATCGCTCATCCTTCCAGATCGGCGGTATAAGCGATCGAAATCGATATCTCGACGCGAGTGCTTCATAGAGTTGACTGAGGAAACGCAACCGCGACCGGAATCTCCCTATGAGAGAGTGCAGTCCGTCTTCCATCTTTCACCGTCAAATAGAATCGGGTGGACGGTTCCTGGTCAAACATTGGCATGGTCACGGTTCACCAGTCTGACTTGCTGGGATTCCTTTCCTTTCTCCTCTTGGCCCCAAAGCGCAAGTTGTCTCGCGTTCGGTGTCTCCGCGAGGCTTTGCACTCAGCGTTGACCCCGAACAGGATAAGCGCCACGGGAAGCGGATGGATGGCGTTTTTTTTCTCCTGTTTTACAAGTGCTCTGACTGTTCACGTCTGATCCAAAACCAAGACTTCTTAATCGCCCTCACGACAAAAGGAAATGACAGATTGTCCCCATAAATAAAAACCGCTTAAGGTGTCGTATTTTGTATGAAAATGTGTCATTCTTAAAATATCAAGATCAGAGCGCAGACTTCGGCCAATTGCAATAACCAAATTGAGACGGATGGCGAGATTCCGGCCGCAAGTCTCAAACCGCTTTTCACCGCAGCGTCGTACTAATTAATCTTTGAAGGCGCGCGTTGACCTTTGGTGAAAAAGGGGCAAAGGCGGCCACTTTGAAAAGACTCCTCCTGTGGGATCGGAACAACATTGCGAAGGTCAAGTGAACCCGAGTGGGCGCGCAGCACGGCGGGGACAGACAATACATGACGCGCTGTTCGCTTTGCGGCTTGCGCGGAACAAATTGGGGTCGGGATTCGGATTCCGTGACTGTGAAGGGTTCTGCCTCCGTTGGGTCAAAGCCTCACGGAATGACATCGTGCGGTTGCCTGGCTTTTCGACCCATCTGAAACAGCTGACGCAAGGCAGCGGGCGGCCAGCCGGCGCTGTGTGTGTGCGCGCGCGCGTGTGTGTGTGTGTATGTGTGAGACTTTCGAGGGCAGGCGGTGTGAAGGCGCAGGCAGATGGCGCAAAAGGTAACTGTTTTTAGCTAACCACATTTCCAAAAAGGACCCCTGGGAACTGTGGATGAGTGACAGCTGAGGTGGAGCGAGGGGGGGGCAAGTAGGTGGGAGACTTTTTCCTGTGTTTTTGCGTGCCCGTTCCTTCACGACTGAGACCTACAGGATGTATGTACACAGTACACACGGGGCCGTCCCTCACGGCCGCAGTTGGTGTACGAGAGCGGGCCCCCGGGGGACCACCTGTGGAACACCTCAATTTTCCTCCAGGGAGCAACGCCATTGAGGTAAGGGATGGGTGGGGAGGGGCTCCTCCCTGTCACCCTTTTACCTCCGACGTGCAGAAACCCCAAAGAGTATCCCTGACGCTAATATGGAAAAAAAGCCCGTTTGGAGCGAATATGAGGGCAAATATTATTCTTCCTGACAGTTACCACGGCGAGCACCTCTGACCTGGCAGTGAAACTGTCGAAACAAAAAGCCCAAAGACTTTTTTTTTTTTGCTCCATCAAAGGAGCGCTACATAAAATAAACACGGCCATCAGATTATCGCGCTCGAACACGAGGCCACGCTAAGCCCGCTCCGGCACAGCCTCTCAGCTCTATGGGAGTTAAGTGTGGGGTCCGCATCGGTCAACACCGTGACGTAAAACGGAACAGGCGTCTGACAGAAGCCTCGGACCGGTCGGAACACGGAACGCGGCCCCCCGCGTGAGGTCCCCCGGCCCCGAGGCGACGCAGGAGAGCACAAGGAATGGAGGGGAAAGGTAGAGCGGAGCAAAACAGCGGCGTCCCATATTGGCGGCACCTCTGGCCCCGCCCCAAACGACAGTCCCCGGGACACGCCGCCGCCAGTGGGGAGCGAAACAGGGCCGGGCCACCATGGTTTGGTGGTCGTGGTGAGACTGCGAGGCTGGATCCCACCTCACTGGGCTTCTTTATACCCCCGGCGCGCGCCTGTCCGAGAGGAACTCGGTCTTTGTGCTTCGACGTGCATCCGTCTCACGTTTGGGCGAAACACCGATCTGCCCCTTGAAAGCTTTTCTCCGTTTGTACGTCTGGCTGAACGTGACCTATTTTCCTCGCCGGCCTTCAAGAGCAGTCTGTCTACGCTCCCAGTCTGTCTGTGTGCCGGTCTGTGAACTAACAGAGAATCTCCCCCCTGCTCCTGTGTTTCCTACCTCACCTTTGCACAGGACTCAGCTGTGAACAATGTTCCACTCTCTGGCTGTCTGACTGCGTCTGATACAGCCAGACTCTTCAAATATTTTCACTATGAGACCCAAAAGACTTTTTTTTCCCCCTCATTTATACGGAGCCAGACTTCATAGTGATCCCCACACCCACACACACACACACACACACACACACACACACACACACACCCGCCAACCCCCACCTTCTCGATGAGGCCATGATACAAAAACAATTTAAGTCCACATCACGGTTAAGGTTCCACAATGTGTGGTAATGATGACTGCTTTGGGCCGAGAAGAGCCCACACACTTTCCAATCCAATTTCCTGATCGTCTCACAGTCTCCGTCAGCGGCCCCTGACGTAGGACTCGAAAAACGTCCTCACGCTGCCGGCTTTGGGGTGACGTCGGGCTCAGGTAAAATGCTGCCAGATCACCAACGCGGAGCCTTTGCCAAATGGGAGCTTTTCGTGTTCAGTGCGCAGGGCCGTGGGCCATTATGCACCCCTGAATCGTGACTCCTGGGTGTGTGCCCGTGTGTGTGCGCGCCTGTGTGTGTGCGCCAGTGTGTGTGTGTGTGTGTGTGTGTGTGTGTGGTGTGAGTATGCGCTCGTGCAACACAATCACTGCGGTCCAGCGTGACATTACTCGCCTCCCTACTGTTTTCCTCCTCTTTTCATCCTTTTCTCTTTTCTCCTCTGACTCAGCTGTTTTGGTAGGAAACTCCGTCTCTTTGAAGAGTGGAAGAATCTTTCATTACTCGACAGCGGGCTCGGAGAAGGAAAAAAAAAAAAGAGAGATGATAGAGAGAGAAGAACCGGCCCATTGTCTTCAGCCCGCCCGCGCTCCCGTGCCCGCAGTCGGCGATGGTAATTGTGCGGGGCTAATTA
Organism: Hippocampus comes; assembly: GCF_001891065.2. Lineage (NCBI taxonomy): Eukaryota > Metazoa > Chordata > Actinopteri > Syngnathiformes > Syngnathidae > Hippocampus > Hippocampus comes. The sequence continues at coordinate 1,672,774 of NW_017805221.1, forward strand.
CAGAGAAACGCCACAACAACAGGTGTGGGGGCGGTGGGGGGGGGGGCGCACCTGGGCGGAAGAAGCCGGAGCCTGGTGTGGTGGCGCAATTCCGGGTGAAAGTGAGCATGACATGTCGTCTGTGTCAGATCACAGGAAGCATTTGTGTGTCACCCGCTTACTAAAGCTGACACGGTTACTTAATCCCCGTCAGACGCTGCTCACGGTAGTGCAAAAGACATCAAACCATTAGCAAAGGGCCAGTCTGAGACTCCATCTGTGTCAAATTATACGTCTTAAAGCCTACATCTGTGTGGCATGACTGGAAAGTTGAAATGGGCGCACAAACACATGCTAATTATGATCACCTAATCGCCCGCTCTCTAACTGGAGACCCCCGGGGGGTGGTGGAGGTCCGTAAGCCGTAACTTGGGGCCCGTAAACTCCTTTGAAATCAATTATTACAGTAGACTGACGTCTTGGAATAGAAGTTGAATTTGTTCCGTGGCCACGTACATCTCAAATCATCTTTCATGAAACGGTTCCTGAGAGTCATAACATAATTCCATCGAATGTAAATCGTGAAAACTTGTGCGCATCATGATTTTAAAGTCATGCCGGGAGACGTGAAAAAGAAGAGTTTTTCTTTATTTGAAGTGACTCCGTAAGCCTGTCATTTTTGTCACTTTTCATCAAGACTGAAGACAATAGACCTGTGATCGTTGTGATACAATCTTACTACAACTGTGACGATTGAGGCCAACTGTTAGCATGTCAATGGCTAGCATGGTTAGCATCAATCTCGCAGGTGTTTCTTGAGACATCGTTGTTTGGTTGTTTTGAATACGCAATGTGTCATTCTCTTTGTGTTCTGTTCATTTGACTTTGAACTTCAAGTGAGCGCAGACACAACCTTGGGCTTTTCTAAACGAACCTCGCTCTATTCGCAGCCCGGTTGTTCATGGGCGCGGTGCAACAAATTGAATTAGACTGAATTCGGTGGAGTTCCTTTCGGTTAACAAGTCCGTGATAATTTGTTTGAAACAAACAAATTAAAAAAGAAGAAAAAAAAAGACATTTAGGAGTGTACATGGCGCTCATGTTTCATCGGTGTAAAGATGATAAGGCGGTTCTAAGATTCCTTCCCTACATGGGGCCCGTGGACCCGAAAGTTTTGAGACCGAATTGATGAAGCGAGCCACCGGGGTGCTTCCGCTTTCATCAACCTTTAGCAGTCTTTTTCAGCACTCAGTTTTTTTTTTTTTTTGGATGTCTTGCAGTGAGAATACTGGGGAGACGAGCCCGCAGGGGGCAACGGTGATGATGTAAGCAGAGGGGGAGTGGCCGATGGAGTCTCTGGGTGATAGTGACGTTGTTTTTTTTCAGCGTTTTACGGTAATCATGCGAGGAGCTGACCGGAAGAGAGGAAACCAGTTTGGGTGGACGCCAGCGTTGCAGAACAATAACTTTGCAGGGACGTCAGAGGGCTTCGGCCTCCAAACAGAGACGCTGATGCACTGTTTTCTTTGGACTCGCGCTTGCTAAGTATGCGGACTTAACTGGATATGACAGAGACCGGGTGCAGCGACAAGTACATGCCACGCCGTTAGTCATTTGACGCCACGATAGCGGCACCACCTGTCTGCCCTTCGTGCTCGGACATCATCGAGGGACTTTACCACATGAATGAAATGGGAAAGCACTCCGATGTGTCACATCAATTGAAGGGAAATTAAAATTGGCCTCTGCACTTTTCAGCTCTGACCTTGTTTTTTTTTTTTTTTTTTTTTTTAAACGATAACTTGCATTGGTGGGGACTTTTGTCTGATCATCATTTTGTTGCCTTGAGTCATGAGCCGACGCAAAATGCGACCATGATGACAGGAAATGAGAGCTGTGCCTTTGGCGCTGGTGATTATGTCCAAGTATGATGGCCTCCTTAGTCAAGCGCTTCTACTTGCAGACTCATCATTTCAACTCAGAGGGGGAATGGGTCCTGCAGCGCCACCCTGTGGACACACTTTTGTCCGCTGATGCCAAAGCCCCGCCTACCACCAGAGGCCTTCGTTTGGGACGAGCTTGCCAAAACTCAAAGGGCAAATGGAGACTGAGGACTTTTATTACAAACAAGTACTTTTTCCTTGATACACTTACGTAAGACAAACATTGAAAGCTTTGCTCCAAAGGCTTTTCGGTACATTTGGGGAATCAAAACAACACGGTCCTCTTACAGTACTTGGAAAAATCGAAAAGGATTACATGAAGCGATATGAGAACGTCGTGAAGTTTGGTGGTTTGTATTTGATGCGACATCCGTAAATCTCGATCCGGGGCGGCTCACAGCCGAGTCCTCTGATTGGCGGGAAGCTCGTCCTGGTCCAGCCCCCACAAAAAGGTGCGAAGGCGCGTCACTTCCTTTTGGAGGTCCGAGCTGGGCACCGGCTGGGAGAGGTCAAGCCGAGGGGTCTCGTTTGGCAGGATGAGAGGAGGGTGGTCCAGGAAGCTCTCAAATATGTCTGAAATGTCAGCAAGCGGGATAGAAATATCAAACTTTGTACCTGGATAAGTTTTAAAGGCCCTCGGCAGACGCCCCGATCAAAAATAAATCACACCGTCCTCGCCAGAAATACAAACTATGTGCGCAGATTGCACATGTTTTGCTCCGACTAACAAATCGGAGCTGACTTGCCCTTGTCAAATTGGAAAAAAATGGTCGGTTTTCGAAACATTCCAATTGCCAGTGTAGTTGAAGTTACAGCAGCCGGCACTTCTGATTCTACGGGCAGATTGGGTGCACATGGCAACACATAGAGGCTGACATCTGATTGGACGAACAAATCCAACACTGGACACAAAACAAATTGCCTCTTGGAAATGAAGGACAACACGACTTCAGAGTTTGGTGTTGAGTGGCGCTCTCAAGTTAGCACCTCTATCGTGTTTAGGCCAAGAGTTTATAGTCAGTATGAAACGTATTACTGTACCTCCACTCAGCACCGTGCCAGGTGGCGGAGCCCAGGAGGCCGGGGGGGCTCTGCTCGGTCCGAGCTTGTAATGAGTGAGGAGGTGGTGCAGTTGGGCGGGGCTTAGCAAGGCGTGATCCTCTTGTAAACTCTTCCAGGAGGACTAGAAAAGAAAAGCAAAAAAGTTCCACCGCAGAGTCCAATCGGGCAACAAAGGGGAAATCCTTTTACCTGGATCAGACGCGTTTTAGGAATACATAAAAAGTTGACGATGACTGACAGCTTCTTCATGAACTCGGAGGCGATGTCCCCAAGACCCGCCCCCTGGAGCCAGTCCAGGACCAGGTCCAAGTTTGTACGGATTTGCACGGCTCGGGACCAAGAAAACAATGCGTCTTTGAAACACACACGCGCACACACACACACACACACACACACACACACACACACACACACACACACACACACACACACACACACACACACACACAACAGGGATTTTTTTAACATCTCATCATTGAATGAGAGTTCACTTGAAATGGGTGTTACGTGTTTTTTCCAATTTCAATCAAACCATGAAAATTGCTACGTTTGTGAATATTCTTTTTTTTTTTTTTTTTTCATTCAATCGTCATCTCACATCCAGTCTCCAAACTTGACAACCGGGCTACAGGACTGAGTTTCATTTTAACATTTCATTGACTGTGTGAAAGTGAGACAAGTTTGGGAAGGGGCCGTCGTTAGCTTGTTAGCTTGTTAGCCGCTACCATCCGTCAAGGAAGATATGACGCAATCCGTCGCGTATCATGGTTGCGCAATGGTTGACTTCTCACCTCTTTCCAACAAGGTGTTGAGCAAAGAGGTGTTGGTGAAGAAGAAGAGGTAGCCGAAGGTTTGGGAGGTGAGCGGCGGGGAAAGGCGAGCTTCCCGGGAGAGCACCAGGGAAGAGCGATACACTTCCACCAGCCCGGCCACTTTGGGCGGCAGGGCGGACACGTCGTCCACCTCCTGGTCTCCTTTGCCCTCTCCCTCCGCACCCGCCGCTGCGGCCTTTTCCTTCTCCTTCTCCTCTGTGGAGAAAGGGTTGGTGTCCAGCAGGGCAGGGAGGAGCGAGTAGAGGGTCTTGCGGACAGGGGGGGACAGGAAGCGGGCTCATTTGCACGCGAGGCGGATGAATAACGTCGACGGCGGGGCTGGCATGTTTTACCTTGGTGAGATGATAGACGCACTGCTGGAAGGTGTGCATGATGACCTCATCGAGTTGCGCAAGAGCTTCTGAGCATGTGTCCATGTCGGCCGTCAACAGCGGATCCCCCGGGGCTGTGTTATGAACAAGCATGAGGACGGTTTCAAAAGGAGGCGCCGCTTTTGCCCTCTGAAATCATCATGACCTCAGCGACGGGCGTGACGTTGACAAAAAAACGGCTTTGCCAATTGTGTCAATCATGAATGGAGTACAAACGCATGACATTCTGGTGCGGGTTCAGCGATGGCAGCTTGGCTGACGTTGACTTTTTGACAAGTGGTCGTTTGGATAAATGTCTTAATGACAAACAGGCATATGAAAGAGTCTTGGCCTGCGAAGATGTCTTGGCTCTTCTCGGTGGCATTCACGCACGACTTTGAACAGCGCTGACACAATCACCACCCACAATTCGACCTCAGAATTCGAACGTCCTAAATCTGGGTTGGCAAACTCATTTTCGTCGCGGGCCACATCGTAGTCAGGGTTCGCCTCGGACCGCAGTTATGACCGTGAAACCGGAACGCGGGGGATATGCAAAGTCCTCACACTCTTGTTTAATTGCAAGGGTTTGGTGGTACTGTACATTAAAAAAAAAAAAAAAAAAAAAAGAGAACAAGATGAATCATTTCACAACTATTTTCTACCATGAATGAATTGTACGACAAATATATATTTCTATTTTCAAGGAGAGTGAGCCGAAGTGATTGCACAAGTGCGCACACCCTCTTCTGCTTCATCGGATGCTCTTGCGGCGACCAGCGGATTTCGTTTTCTCTCGCTTTCTCACCTTCAAATTCCCACTCTTTCTCCATGTGCTCCACTTTAACCTGAAAGAAGTTGAGGAGCTCAGTGGCATTGGACATCCAGAACATCAGTGGCCTGAGGTCCGACGACAACTTCTGGACATTGGCTGCGCTAATCTCGCTTTCTGGCTCACAGGAACTGGACACAACAGGTAATGCCATTCCAGAAGGAGTTGCTTACATAATTTTGGAACTTCACGTCTTGAATAATAACACACGGGGTTATTTTTACCCGACTCGATTTTTGCAACTTGCTATCATCACACCACAAAAATGTAGCGCAGTCATAACAGCGCACGGACAAATGTATCATGGATCGCTGAGCGCGAGGCCACTCAAAGAAGCAAAAAAAAAAAAAAATAAAGTCTTACTTTTGCGTGGGATGCTTATCCCCAAATTCCTTAATGTTATCCTGTAAAGAGATTTGGAGACAGAAGAGAGGAGAGAGACATCTCGGGTTAGTGTGGAGGTGGTGGTAAAAGTCGGGTCGGGCCCCGCGGCCAGCACCATGACAGCACATTTTCCAGCAACACAAGGGAGTGACATCAGCTCATCCCTGCTCCTCTCCATAATTTAGCAATCCACAATGACGGGCACACGGCACGTCTGCATCTGTCTTGATCAAGGCAGTCACCTCACACTGCACACTGACTGACAATACCTGCTTTCCTTTTCAAACTGCAAAAAAAAAAAAGGCCACGTCGCGTTACAGTACGTGTTTTCTCTCAAGTATTCTGCCTGACTAAAAATGATCACGCTCGATGTTGTCAGTTGAAACGAATTTAGGACTAACTGCTAAAAAGTAGTCTCATTGCTAATTGCTAGTTCTAGGCCACCTGTGTCAAACTCGAGGCTCGGGGGCCAGGTCCGGACCGCTACGTCATTTTATGTGCCCCCCGAAAGAAAATCATGCCCGTCAACTTACACGATCCTTGCTAAAATCTCTACGGAAATGTCAAATTGTCATGTGTAACAAATAACATTGAGATTTTGCAATCATTTTGTTACCCTGTTTATAGTCACTTGAACAACATTTGACAATTATCGCTGACTCGACTGATTTAAAAACTCGTGAGACATTAATTTCTCATGTACAAGGAATAATGCGATGAGACGATGAAACCGTTTTTTTGGTTTCACCGTCGAAACGGACCTCCGAGGGAAGACGTAACTCCAAGGTGGCCCTTGACAAAAAATGAGTTTGAGACCCGATTGACTTGGCAACACACAGAGGCTGAAATCTCCTTGGAACAATAAATAAATATAGAAATATAGAAATCCAGCATCATGTAGCTGGAACCGGTGCAGCCAAGAGAGACTCAACAAAATGCACTCAAGACAACTGTGCACTTGTACCTAATAATGTGGCCTTTGTGTGTCCGTGATCACTGGAATTTATACTATTGGGTCCTATTTTTGTGGCCGGGGCAAGTTCAGCGCAAAATGCAGTCCAACTGTGCGCATGGGTGGCATTCCCTTTCTTTTGGTACTTTCCTCCACGGTTGCAGTCAGAAATGGGTGCCTGCGTCGCTGTGGGAGTGAGCACCGTCGACTTGATTCCCAGCCAATCGAAGCAGCCCCTCTTTGTGCACCTGTCTACGACATTCGGGACCGTTCAAAGTGACTTACCCAGACGATGTCTTTGATCTGGTTGGCCGCCTTGAGTAATATCTGCGGCGTGAGCGCAGGGTCGAGGCGCTTGGATGCGTGGTCGATCATGATTGACAGCAGATACGCCGGTGCCAAAGGCCCTCCTCCAGAGTCGGGAGAGGAGTTTTTCGATAGTATCTCCTAATCGACCGGTGAGAGACGCAATCTCGATTATTCGTCCGGCAAAGGATGGTTCAGATTGCCACCGGCAATGACCGCTTCATACTCCTGACATTTCCTTTCTTCCCAAATCAACAAAGGTAGGCAGTGGCCCGGCACCGCGTCTTTTCCCGCCTCACCTGCAGCAAGGCATCGGCGTGCCGAGGATGGAACTTGAGCGCCGACTCGGTGGATCCCAGGTAGTGCCTCAGCGCCTCCTGCTTGTCCGCCGACCCCGAGGAGCAGCAGGGGTGCGAGCCGTCCGAGTGCCAAGGCAGCGTCAGTGCCAACGGGGGAGCTGGGGTGACACGGGGGTCGCGGTACAAAAAAAGGAAGTGGTCCCCAAGTCCGATGACGTCGCCAGGTTTCAGGAGAGTCTCCCTGTAGAGAGCCAAGCCGTTGTGTGTGACGGCACCCCCTCGGAAAGGCCGCATCAAGGCTGGAAGAAGATGAGAGCAGAATACAGCATCCCTTGACGACTCATTAAAAAGAAAAAAAAGAAACTCAAATGACCTTTGCCCATTGAAATGTGAGAACTGCCGTTCATACACCGAAGCCTCCCAAAACAACAAGAGCTAAAGAGTCCTTCAAACAAACCTCTATGATATTATGCGAAGAAAAATGAGTACATTTAAAATACATTCAAGATGAATTGATGAGGACGAAAAGGGGCTTGGAATTCGAATTACTTTTAGTTGGGTTTCAGAACGAAAGCTCTCGTTTCGATTTTTCAAAAGCACTTTTGTTTGGATTTTGTTTTCTTCACGAAAATGATTTTCTCAATTGTCGTTGGAATTATTTCCTTGTAAACTCTCATCACCTTGAAAGACACCTATGGAGATGGTCACTGCTTCTCAGTTAGCTGCAGTAAAATTCTCCATTCTTTGCGGAGGATAACGAATACATTAGCTTTGAGTATTGTTATGTTATTTGTAAACACGTGTCGCCGCCATTTTTCTTGAAATATCTGTTGCTTAAAAAGGGTGACAAGACCGCGCCGGCGATGCTGCGCGTAGTTGGAGAGTACATTTTAACAATTAGCAGTTAGAGGCTGTTTATTGTTTGTTTGTTTTTGTAATGATTCACCGTCAACGACAAGACCCCCGCGTGTCGCGCGTCGATTCTGTTGTTGTAACGCTGTGTCTACCTCGCCCGGCGGGTGTCTCGGGAACAGCGGAATCCCTCCTGACGAGTAAGTGTCGGGCCAGGAGGTCGGGCGCGGACAGGAAGGTGTCCACCTTGAGAGGCTTCTTCCCCTTCCTCTCTCTCTCTTTGTCCTTCTCCCGCTCCCTCATTGTGGCCTTTCTCCCAAACACGTGTGTCTGTCCCGCCATAATGTACAAAACAAAATCCTAAAGAAAAACACACAGCGGCGGAAAAGGGTGAAGGGATGTCTCCCGGGGGGTCTGCGCGGTTTACATCAAGCCCCCATCAGATACGCAGGCGAACACAGGGGAGTTGACATTATACAAAGTGTGTCACAGTTTGCTACAAAGAGGACCTGTGTGAGGTCATTGTGCGAGATGGAGTGATGTGCACACGGCCTCTTGTGTTTCGGGAGTGTGTGTTGTCCGGGCATTGTGCACGTCGGCAGATGTTTTGAGTCGGACGCCTGGCGCGGAGAGGCTGGCGGTGAGATGGAAATGCAGATGGCACGCGGCGATGAAGAGCATACAGGTATGATGTCATGACCTGGGTGTGTGCGCACGTGTTTGTGTGCCTCCACATTTGAGTCATCATCCCGGACATGGATACGCGGGGCTCGTCCGTGGTTACGCCGCTGTTTGGGAGCGCGATAGCATCTGTGAGCGTGTCTTGCCTTGCTCTGGTCGTAACCCTGCAGCAAGAGGAAGTAGGGCCGGTCCGTCGGCGGAAGGATCAAACTTTGGGACATCATCTCCAGGTCACAGTTGGAGTAGTCCTTCTCCTCGGGCGGCTGGTGCGTCCATCCGACCTTTGCCTCCGCCTTGGATGCTCTAATCTGAATATGTTGACCACACCCCATCCCCCACAAAAAAAAAAAGAAAAATCACTAGAAGACAACCAATCATGGATCAATACCTCCACCAAGGACATAAACAAGGAGTCTACACACCACTGTAATGTAGAAAAATGAGATCGAGATCAATAATTTTAAAACTGTATCCAGTTTGTAAGTATCCAGTTTTAACGTAACCTGAAACATCAACCACAGAGCTGTGATGAAACAACTGAAATAATAACCAGTGTGCACCCAGAGTATCATAGATCACAAAAACTGAAAAAATAAATCATTCACAGGAGGCTGTCAAGAGGCCGACAGCAACACTGGAGGAGCTGCCGGAATTTCTGGCAACTACTGGCTGTCAAGTACATGTGACAACAATCTCCCATTTCCCTTCCATCGCTGCGCTATGGGTGAGGACTTTGAAAAAGTAATCTCGGCTGCATTAGTGTAATGCGCTTGACTTCGGAGTCAGCCAATCCTCCATGAAGCGTCTCCAGTTGGTCCAGAATGCTACCGCTTGCACCCTTGACTGGGGAGCACATAACTGCTACTCTGGCGTCAAACAAAACAAAACAAAAGAACGGCATAAATCGAGGGAAACATCATGCCTGGGCGCTCTTTTCTTTCAGCAGGAACTTAGTCTTTCGTCAAGGCGGAACGATTTCTAAACAGTTCCAAATAGCAGCCAGTGTGAGCAAAAACCTTTGAGGCTTCTGCCAGAAAGCAAACATGTCCGAAAAAGCCTACCCAAACAGCTGAACTCATCAGACGTGCAGTGTTGCAGTGCCAAATATTCTCCACTTGGCGAAGACTGTTCTGTGTGTTCAATGCTTAATGACTTTGATAGCCTGCTTCTGACTGATGCGATGACAGAAATGTCAGGAAAAGCCTACCAGAACCGCTGAACTGCATTTGGGGTGAATCAGAGGCATTATAAATGGCGTTAGGCGTGTGCTGACTCCCGTTTAACACCAGTTTTTTGTTGCACATTCAGATTGAGCGTCATCAGGGGAAACTTGGAAGGACAAATAACGCCCCCTACAGGAAATTTGTGGCCTTGGCCATTGTCGTTGCACTTGGTTCTCTGATGGCTTTTCCAAAAAGTTCTTGAACAAATCCCAGGACATTTTGGCGTCACGTGTCACGTGAGCCAAAGACAAAACACCTCAAAGAATTCCGGAAAGCGACGCTCCGAAAGCTCTCGTTGCGTTGTGACGGAAGTTTGCCCTCACCTCTCCTTGCTGCGGGTCGATCATGCTCACAATGTTCTTCCTGTCCTGCGCGGCTCCGTTGTCGATGCACCCCGGGCGGCCGCCGCCTCCGCGCGGGTCATTGGTCACGTGGTTGCCTTGGCGGCGCCTCAGGCTGAGGTTCATGTCGCTGATGCTCCTCCTGAGCTCCGAGTTCCTTCCGCGGTGGCCACGCTCGGCCTCCTCCGCCGCGCCCCCTGACGACATCCTGCTTCGCCTCCAGCGCACACCTGTTGGCCAGACAACCCGAGGATGAGCGCCGGCCGGCGTCACCGTCGCTCCGGTAGCCTCGGCGTACCTTGGTAGCTCTCGCCCTCCCTCTGCCGCTCTTTCTCCTGCTCCCTCTCCTCTCTTTCGTAGTCTTCCTTCCTCTGAATTTCAAAGCGCCGCTCGAATCCGTCCTTGGGCCGCCACATGTCGGCCAACAACAAGGGGCACTCCCAGGGGGCCACATTTCTGCGACACTCCGTCTCCCACTTGATAACTCCATCTGGCTGCTGGATGGGCTTTCCGATGACATCACACAGAAGGAAGTCCTCGGGGATGTGTTTCTGGAGAACTGGAAGGTAATGGAGAAAGGGTGGAGGTGCTGTTGACGTTTGCATTATGTCAGAAGTGGGACTAATTCACATTAAAAAAATAAAAAAAAGTCCCATCAATCTCAAGCCTTAACGTTTCAAGTTGTCATAAGGCAAGTCCTACAATCTTGCTAGTTGAGGATACTTTTGGGTGCAACTTCAGGATGAACCTAAAATGCACGGCAAGCAATGGAGGTGAACTGAATTGAAACTTTCGAATGCACGTCCAACAATTTTGTGATAACTAAAAATAACCTGAACATCGATTTTTTTTTTCTTTCAGTTTCCAAGGACGTTCAATTCTATGCCTCTCAGTGACTCTTCTAGTCTCTCTGTATCTCTGCTGCAACCCGCTGATGGCTCTCCGCTCAGTGACCGCCGCCCCCTGAGAATTGTTTCGAGCCTTCCGGTGGTAAGGTCGTGTTGATCAATAGGTAGCTGTCACCTTGCTCATCATGATGTCAAAATGTGAACAAAATGATCAAGAGGACTGTACAGTATCAACGCCTGTTCAGATTGAACCGGGAAATGGATCGGGCCATTCGTGGATCAAACATCAGTTGTGAATTTAGGAGCTTCTCGTTTGTTCACAGCAAGTTGTGCACAAAATACTGAATCATTTTTTTTCCTCCTGAATTTTTACCCCAAAACAGAATATCCCCAACTTTTTGCCAGTAGTTTATCGTCAAACATTTGCAACTTCCCTAACTAAAAAAAAAACAAAAACTGCACTCCCTCTTTCTCTTTTACCTGCGTCATCCGTTTCCTCCCGCTCTCTCTCCGTGTAGCGAGTGATGACCTGAGCGATGAGCTGACGGGCCGTGGAGTGAATGTTGGCCAGCAGGGAGCGATAATTAGCGCCGCTGGATAGCGCATCCCCGTAGATCTTGATCAGGCCCGGGGCCGAAGAAGTAGTCGAGGGTACGTAGTGGTGACTGGAGGATGCCGCCGAGTGGGCCCACAGCTCTCTCTCCCTCTCCCCCACCGCCCGGTCCCGGTCGCTGTTGGAGCGCCCCCGCAGGAAGAGGTGGGAAAGGCGCTTGGCGCGCGACTGGGGCGCCGCGGCCCGAGGCCGGAGGAAGGCCGGGGAAGGAGACGGCGACGGGTTTGGGGAAGCCAGCGAGGGAGTCGAGTTAGAAAGGGAAGAGGAAGGAATGGAGGGGGCCTCGTGAAGGGAGGCTGCGTCAGAGCTGGTGGTCGATCTGGAAGCAACGCAGGAGGGGAAGAGGAAGGGACCGTTCAGTTGTGAATTATGACTGACTAAACAACAAAGCCCAAAATAAAATGGGCAAGGCCACAAGCCGGGAAGGACACACTGGAAGTGACAGTGGAACACCATCCGACCCATCGTGTTCTACAGTGTGGTGATTTGGACTGGGTGCCAGTTCATGGCGGCGCAGGACGCAATCGCCCTCAGTCACATTCACCTCGATGGCCGATTGAAAGTCTTCCAACAGTGAAACGTGCATGTTTTTGGAGAGACAAATGATGTTCCAACCGAGGTGTGAACACAAATCTCCTGAAAGTGAAAACGGGATGTCGACTCGTTATTTTATTGATGCCAGACGATAGCCGTAGCCTTGCGTCCATCTGTCGTCCCTCGCTTGCTTCATGTCACATTTCAAGTAGAAAAAAAATGGTCGAAAAATAGGATGACAACACAATGCAAGTACACGGGTCACTCATCCATTCATTCATTCAGTGTACGAAAGAGAGAAGTGCCTTCACTTCCCTCGAGTACATCGGTTTATCGTTCAACTCAAGTTTTCACACTGACTCCGTACATTTGGGAGTAGACTGAAACAAGACTATCATTGTCTCGGTGTAAGTGGAGAGTTCTTCTGATATTTTCTTTTGGTGGTGTGCCATGTTTCTATGTGCCCTGCGATTGGCCGGTGACGAGTCCACGGTTGGGTTTACCTCTCGCCTCTTGCCCAAATTCAGCAAGGACGGGCGGTATCGAAAACGGAGGAATGGATCAAAAAAAAATGTCCCGGCTCAACAAATGAGACACATTTGGCTGAATTTAGTGAGCGGTAAGTGGCGGTGAACAGACGATAACCCAATGAAAAAGCTTCACTCGACTCACTTGACGGAGACGGCGCTGGGCCAGCGACGCCCCAGCTTTGCAAAGTGTTTCCTGGGGGAATTGATCCAAAGACCGACTGGGAAATGGAGCCTTCTGACACGAGGACTGCCTGACCCCTCCATCTGACTCGGCGACAAGGACAAAAACGACACATTCAAAGACAGGCAAATCCTAAAAATGCAATCATTGCTGCCGGACACTGCGTGACGATGTGTCACCAGTGCCAGAAACGAAACAATGTAACAATAGGATGATGTCACCGTCAAGATAATATCAACAGGATGAACACACTGTAAATTGTCAACAATGTGGAAATAAACAGGGCCAAATCAACCCAAATGCATTTCCCGGAAAATACGGCATCTTAAACAGGAAACATCCTTTTGTCGGATTCGGGTCCAGCTGGAAGGGATGTGTCCCCACTTGGAAAGTCGGTTGGCCGCCATTTTCTCCAATTCCGTTCAAAAATACACTTTGGTTGCCCTTTAGGTGATCCTAATCTCAAAGCATTTGTGATAACACCTTCAATTTTTCTTATTATCCATGCCCTGAAGTGGATTGATTTTCATTTTAGACCAAAAAAGACATTTTAAAATACCATTATGTCTAAAATGTTTTTAAAAAAATAATAATAAAAAATCCCAAGATTAAAGACAACTTTAAAAAGGATTCGGTCTAAAAATGATTCGCTACTCACCCACAGGAACTTCTGATCCTTGTGTAGTTTTTTTTTCCCTTTTTTTTTTAGTACCCAAAAAGCAAATACGCAGCTCAATGCAATCTAACAATCCTCAGTCTTTTCCTTTCCTTGTGATGAAATTCCATTTTTCTGTCCGTCACACATCTACACGTGTGCTTCTCTCAACTCCTGCCATCCAAGAATACAAGTCTTCTGCGAAGTATCAAATACTTTGACTCCACTTTTGCCCCTCGACGGCTTCGACGAGCTGTGCTCGTTTCTCTCGGCCTCTCTGAGTCTATAGATAGAGAACCAGGCCCATTGTTCCAAGTGACAGAATTTCCTTCCTTTGCAGTGGACAACACCTATATCCTGACTGAGAGCGGGAGAGAAGGAACAGCGACTGTGAAAGCGGGAGAAGCTGGAACAGTCACTTTGGACCTTTGAGACACACGGTGGATTTCAATCAATCATTCCTGTCGACATTTAAGGGTAATTAGAAGGACAATGAACACTGGAGATCTTTACTTTCTTGCATTTTACAGGGAAGAGGATGGTGGGGGGTGGGGGGAAGTCAAAGACAGTGAGACAGAAAGTTAGAGGTGGACACCTGTGAACTTTGGAGGAGAACGCGAGTCCCAAGACCAGGGTGCGGTTCTTCCACGGTTCACATTGTGAGAGACACAGCGATGGCATGTACTTTATTCCAGGCTCCCAAAAGTACCCGCCCTCAGTCTTTGACTGACCCCCACGGTGACCATGAAGTCAAAATACATCATGAAACTCTGTGCTTTTATTTTGAAAGTTGTGGATTTGTTTTATGTGCACACGAGTGGACATTGTCGCAAGCGAGGTAGTAGTGAGCAAAAGCCGGTCCCTCTCTTTGGAATGAGGTTAGGCAAGCCCCCTCTCTGTCCACTTTCAGAACTCGTCTTGAAACGCATTTTTATTTGACTTGGTATCATTTTAGTGCTTGATTGGAGCTACTGTCTTTAGGTCATTACTTTATTGGTTTAACTGTTTTTGTGGGTCTCATTTTTAATTCAGGCACAGCACTTTGTATGCAGCGGTGGTTGTTTTTAAAGTGCCCTGGAAATACCGTTGAGTTCTTTGGATATGTCAACAACAACAACAAAAATCACGATGTGTGTGCGTGTGTGTATGCGTGTGTGTGTGTGTGTGTGTGTGTGTGTGTGCGTGTGTGTGTGTGTGTGTGCGTGCGTGTGTGTGTGCGTGCGTGTGTGTGTGTTTGACTAATGAATGTACTGTATTAAGTATTTCATTCAAGTGTATGGGAGCATTTCAGTCATCAGGCGTGTTCGATTTTGTCGACTCCGCCCCGGCATGCTTTGCGCGTGGAACAGGAAGGACATCTTTCCATAGAGGACAACGGCCGAAAAGCACTCAAGGTTAGCTCGCCTTTACATTCAAATGTGGCTCTTTCGCTCGACACATTTGGTCTTTTGTAGTCTTTATACTGAGCTACTCAGTATTGTAGGGATGGGTAGCAATTGGTGTCGTGTTAATATTTGTCACCCCCGCTAAAAATGTCCACAATTGGAGAGTTAGCATCTACGCGTGAGTATCCTCCTCGGCTAACCATGCTAACTCGCCGAGTCGTTTTCTATTTAATGTCCGTTGTTTTTTTCTACTAAACGAACCACTCTGTTGCACGTTTATGTTGTTTATAAGCCATTAAGTAGTGCCAAACGGTGACTGGGTGTTGGCGGTCGAAACTAATTACCGCTCGCCGGTTTATTTATAACTTAGCTGGTTAACGTTGCGCTTTACGCGGAGGTCACGTCGATGCGCTTTAAGTCGCTCCTATTTCAAAATGCATTCGGTGTCTTATTGAAGAAACGAGTGAACCTCATATCCGAAGCCGGCAAACATGAGTGAGACAATTGAGGAGAAGATCAAGAACTACAGGACTGCGCCCTTTGACGCCCGCTTCCCCAACACCAACCAGACCCGCAACTGCTTCCAGAACTACTTGGGTAAGCCGATGCACTATCCCGATTGAAACGAATTATCTGGAGTCAAATATTGGATCGCTTTGAATGTTGGATGCTTTCAAACGCACCGTCTGCAAATTGGGCAAGTCTGCCCTTCACGTGATCAATCAACTATTGATTTTGATTATTTTATGTTTGTTTGATTGTGTTGTGCTTGAACATTAAAACAAATAAAATAAATAGGTAAGAGAGAGTGTTACTTATTTCTTTGGGGGAAGCAGTAGCTTCGGGGAATTGAAACCAAAGGTCATTGTTTAAGTCATCCTGTGGCTAATATGTCAAATTTAAAAAAGGCAACACGTTGTGACAGAAATAGTTCTTTTCAATGTTGTTTGCTGGTTGCATTCGAGGAGCCCTTGAGCAAGACAGCGTCCCCAAACCTCCATCTCAGAAAAGTGGGGCTCTGTTTTTTGGAGCGCCCATTTCACACTGACCACTCCTTGCATGCCTGTCTGTGTGTGTGATTTGCTCTGTTTGTGGTGTGTCGTACAAATGATGTCTTCAATGACACTATCCACTTCTTTTTGCCCCCCCCCCCCCATTTTGATTCAGGTGGTGTTCAGACAGATTAGAGGCGAATAGTGTTTGACAGTTTACGCTCTGCAGTTTTTGTCAGGCTGTCGTTCCCCTTGCACATGGCTCGCCAATTGACATTGGAGCGGCATTGAAAGATGGCGGCCTGCCACCGACCATTCTGAAGATTTTGATGCTCACCAACCTGAAGTCGGGAGGAATGAAGCTTTATCACTCTTGAGGCCTCCCGCTGCGTGGTTTGTCAGCATCAGATCCGTTTTAGAGAAACTTGCCAAGGATAGCGGAAATTGTACCGCACGTTGAAGCAGTGTGGCAGCAATAAGGCTGATCAAATTGATGGTTGCAGTGAGGGACAAAAATTGCTTGCCTGTTGGCATTTTTTCAACGCTGCTTCACCGTTAATTGGCCAGCCATGAGCCACGCTTACAAAAACTGCAAAGTCTACTCCAAACTGTCAAATGCTGATGTTAGTTTCACATCTGTCCGAATTATGCCTGAAATGAAATTGAAATAAACGAGCACAGCGTGACTTTTGGGACATCCGCTGTACAGGACAGTGTCAGTTGAATTTCCTTCCACTGAATGTATTCATCGAAGCCTTTGCCAATTTTCTGTCCAGACTTCCACAGGTGCAACAAGGCCCTGTCGGCCAAAGACCAGGATGTGGCCCCATGCGAGTGGTACAAGAGGGTGTACAAAAGTCTTTGTCCCTTGAGCTGGGTAAGGCCGACATTGTGGAGGCGTTCTTCAACGTTTGCATTCACTCTGTCAAGTTTTCTCAATTTAATATTGTGATGTGATGAAACTGTCAAAATATTCAAAAGATTTTTTTCAACCCCCAGTTCAGTTCAACATTTCCCCAAATTTTTTTTTTGCGTTAAGTCTTCATGTTACCATATTACACACAAAAAACAGTAAAGTGTCACCAAGATGTTATAATAAAAACTGCAGCCTAAAAACAACTTAATATAAAGACACTTACTCTTGTCATGTCTTTTTTTTTTTTTTTTTTTTTGTAATGTGTAAATTGGCCCCCTATAAATGCATGGCTCGTGTTTGCATTGCATTGCGAGGGTGTACCTCAAGATGCGACCACTCGATGGTCACGGTTGTTTTCATGTGTCCCGCAGGTTGCTAAATGGGACGAGCAGATTGAGAATGGAAGTTTCCCTGGAAAAATCTAAAACACCACCACTGTCATCCGTCAAAACTGGTTACAATTCCCTCAATCGTGTTGTGAACATCTTCAACCAGCGCCCCACGCCAATGCTGTCATCTTCTGTAGGGTTCCTGGTCTTAACTTAAGATTCAAACGCACGTCAAGGTCAAAGCTGTGTTTTTCCCCCAATATGTATAGTCACTTCCTGTTTGGCATTGTTTATTCAATAAATACAGTGCACACAGAGTCGGTCTTTTGTGTTGTTTTTATTTGGTCTCCAAATTCCATCCTAATCATGACAATGACACATTTTTTGCGATATTTGTAATCTTATCATCATCTTCAGCTTTTGACAAAACGATTCAAGTACGAAAATGATAGTTCAGTCTTTGTTGGGCCGATTGCATCCTGGGACGTCTTTAATGTTGTCGATCACTTAGCAGAAGTTTCGTGGCTCTGTAATGGCACACTTTGACCACAAGGTGTCACCGTTGGATAGGTTTCCGTTTGCCAAACCTGCTTCGGAGTCAGATTGCACTTTGGTTGTATTTATGGGTTTTACGTGGTGTGGTTTTCCGAGTAGTCAATGGACTTTCGGTCAAGCAAGCACATTCGATGAAACGCTCAGAACTGTTCGTTATGCCCCCCGTTATTTTTGTAAGGAATTTCAAACAGGCTAGTGGGCCAAGTGGCGTGACTCTGTGACATAACCGACTGGCAACGCACTCCACAATTGGCGCATACTCCAAACTGTGCTTGATGGGTCCTGACAAGTCTGTGTGTTTATTTGGCGCCTGCAATCCGTTTCATTCGCAATTGGCCACATCGCCCCCTGTGGGCCGCTGTGACTAAATGCAGCTTTCGGAACCAGCCACCCCTTTAATGGTCCATCTGAGCATTATTTCGACTGCTACGCAGCACGTCAAACGTCAGATCTGATGAATGCTGGCAGAGAGTCACACGGTATGCCAGTGAGCACATTCGGGTTTCAAGTCTGGGTTCGGGGTGAAACCATGGTCGGAATTTCAAGTTACAAAATAAACACTCAAAGCCAATTTAGACTTTCGATAGAGAGTCTGCAACGGCTGTTTTCATTGTTTCGAGACAGTGGACATTGTGCTCGTCCGGGTTGTTGCAAATGATCAGGAAATGGATGCCAGTCGATGGCGTGTGTGCGCAAGCGAGATTGGCAGACAGCAGCTCTGGCCTCGCTTCCTTCCTCTCGCGCTCTTACTGTGTACAAATAACACTTTAATTTGATTGTGTCCAGGTTGCTGGATGATACGTTGTCTTGGCAACAGATCACCGGATGGGATGTCGGGAAAGGAGGGCTTGAAGAATGAAGCGAATGCTTTCAGCGACACTGAGTTGCACGGTAGCGCGCGCGCGCGTGTGCGTGCGCGCGCGTGTGCGTGTGTGTGTGTGTGTGTGTGTGTGTGTGTGTAACAGCTGCAGGTAGGATGTCTCGCTTGCGAAAGATAACCGCTGTGTCACAACATCTGGTTCTTTTGACGCGTGTGTGTTTGTAAGACACACGCCGCGTGTGTGACGTTACTCCAAAAAAAAAAAAAAAATCATCAATACTCTGTAGCTCGGAGATGTCGAAATTCGGTGCCTCAAATGTTTCCCTCGGTTTTGTGTGACGTGAGGAGCGGAATCGTTACCCAGTAGCAGACATGACTAATTGCGCTCCTCCTGTGACAGCTGGGTTTCGTCTGCATAGTTAGGTTCAAATTTAAGAAATACTAATCACATTTTAGCATATGTCTGCAATTTCAAGTCAAATACATAAATAAAAATACACATTGGGTTTCGACACCAAAATAATTTAAGCTTAGTACTGTTTTGTGTATTTCTCAATATTCTTTGTAGAGCTTTTAATATCGGCAGCCATCCTGTGTAATTTCAAGGCAAAGGATTTTTTTTTTTACAAAATTCATATTTTATCGAGAGGAGTCACGTCAAGGATTTTATTCTTTAAATACTTTGTGTCTTCTGTCCGAAGCCATTTGTAGGAAAATGAATCTCAATTTATCAACAATTTAAATAGTCATTCCAAGACCATTGTGAAATTTCAAATTGGACTTTTTTTTTTTTTTTTTTTTAATGCTGCTCGCATCGTGCCGATTTCATCACTTTTCAAAAAACTTCCTAAAAAATTGATCACATTTTCTGGGCTACAGTCATCTGAGCAGTTGCGAAAGAACACAAGTTTGTTTTCCCTCAATTTTATTTGTCAACAGCAGCTCTCTCATTAGATCATGGAGGTCAATCCAGTTGATGAAAATCAAATCTTAACACTTTGGTATTTTGTGGAAGCCTTCAAATTCCAGGCCGAGATTTAGGTGGGCCACCAGATTAGAAATGAGGAATTAGGGGAAGGGAGGTGGGCTTCTGATTGTTCGCCACCTACTGAGCCGGTCTCATGGTCTCTGCATGACCGGGCTTTGTATCTCAGGCATGTGCACGTTGCCCATTGTGCTGGCGCCCTGGTGGGCAGCCGCCACAGAGCCTCCTTTCAGCCGGCCGAGTTTGTTCCCCACCTCAGGCACGTTGGCCCCCCAACGTGTCGTCCTCCTTCTCCTTTCTTCTCTTCCTCTTCTCTTTTTTCCCGTAGATGACCGCAAACATGCCGCAGTGAGACGCATGTGAGGTCATCATGATTGGAGGCCGGGGAACTACAAGCTTTCATCTTTGGATGAGGCAATGCGCGTTTTGGAGCTGCGCGTGAAATCGTGCGCCACCGTAATGGCTTTCGATGGAGTGGATTGAAAACCAAAACAAAAAGTCCACACACTTTGCCGATGATGCCGAACATTTGATCAACGGCACCAAGCAGGATGTTCTCACAAGGAATTTGGCGACTGATCTTACGATGTCACAGAGTGTCATCATCAGGTTGCACAAGAGAGACTGGAGGAGTCACAGAAAGGAATAACACCTGGGGGGGGTTAAACTAATTTTTGTCACGGGCCACTTTGGAGTTGCGTCTTCCCTCGGAGGGCTGAATTAATATTAACTCATCATGTAGTATTATTACTTGTAAACAACAAATTGATGCATCATAAGTTTTGGAACCAAGTGAGTGTAAACAGGTTCAGAAAATGATTGCAAAATCTCAACGTTATGTATTCCACATGACAATTTGACATTTCGGTACAGATTTTAGAAAGGATCGTGGAAGTTGACACACATGGTCTGCTTTCGCGGGCCACATAAAATGACGTGGCGGGCCAGATCTGGCCCCCGGGCCTTGAGTTGGACACCTGTGATTCCCACCATAAATGCCCATCGTCTGTAAGAATCAACATGTATTTGGTAAGTGTGTCTTCTCATAAGAATAGCATGACCCACCTTGATCTTTAAGGATGTATTTTGTTCCAAAGCCCCGCTAAAAAAATTGCTTGATGCAGTTTTACCGAAGGAGACTTTCGCAGCACTCGCCTCTCTTTAAATGGGATCTCGGGAGGGGGGCGAAACCAGACGAGTGTGTGGAGGGAGGAGGAAGAGAGGGGGAGGAGTTTCTCATCTGCCGCTGCTGAAGTGAGGGCAGACCATCTCAATCGTCTGGACCACAAACAGGTCCGGCCCATCCCAGTCCATCAGGTACAGTGGGACTCGCTGTCGCGCGCCGCCATTTGGCTTCTGGCTTTGCTGACGTCGGGCTGCCGCTTGTTTGTATCTATTTACTTTCAGGTTCAACAGCTGTTTGCACAGAGAAGCGCGTTTTTCCAGAAAGTCCGTTTTGTTCAGAAAAAAACGTGAAGATGGAGCGCATGGAAGATGATAAGGTAGACACTTCTGTTCCTTTTATTGTATGACCGCAGAACTTTAACGGCAAAGCTGCCGGTGCCGTGCCAAAGTTCCGAACTTGCGCCTGTAAACTTTCGGTGTCGGTTCCCACTTGTTTGATTGGATTCTGTTTGGTGCAGCTCGCATTGGAATAAAAAGCTGGAGTTCATTAAGTCGCAGGCTGGCATTTCGGTAATTTTCCTTTCTGGCAAGAGGAGGATGAGAACTGAGCGTTTTGGGGACGTGACTAAGAGAAGGGAGAGCAGGGCAAGCTGCGACTTGAGTGTGATGCCTCTGTGTTTAAATGCACGTTGAGAGAAAGCAAGGACACGCGCGGGAGAAGAAGACACAACATTAGGTACACCTGCGCCGTCTCATGACATCCGGTACGGGGGCTGCGTTGACAGATTCTCACGCGAAGTGATCCTTCAACGAGGTGATTCGGCCAAGTTCAAATCGGACGACGAGTGCTTCGTACCCAGCGGTGGTTTTTCTTGGGCAACATGTTGCACATTCTTTGGTCGTCCTGAGGCTTACTTCACATTTTGACATCGCTTGGATGGGTGTCCAAATATGCACACGGAATGTGAATACACACCAAAAAAAGAAAAAATCCTCTCACAAACTGAACTAATGCATCCACGAATGTTTTTTTTTTTTCGAGAGCGCTTGTCCTTACTTGGGTGACGGGTGAGTTGCAGCCGATCCCGCCTACTCCCAGGAATGGTCGCCAGCCAAAGGATTCCCAAAATAAAATGGTGACAGGTTTCATGGCAGCACATTTGCGTGTTGTTTGTTTAACGCTAAAATGTGAAGTCCATCCAACATGAATTTCATTGGATGTGTTTGACGTCAGGCGGCCTGGTGGGGGACTGGTTAGCGCATCGACCTCACAGTGCAGAGGTCGTGGGTTTGATCCCAGCTCCGGCTTTCCTCTGTGAAGTTTGCATGTTCTCCCCGTGCCTGCATGGGTTTTCTCCGGGTGCTCCGCTTTCCTCCCACATTCCAAAAACATGCATGGCAGGCTGATTGAACACTCCAAATTATCCCTCGGTGTGAGTGTGAGCGCAGATGGTTGTTTGTCTCTGTGTGCCCTGCGATTGGCTGGCAAACGGTTCAGGGTGTGCCCCGCCGACTGCCCGAAGACGGCTGGGGTAGGCTCCAGCACCCCCCCGCCACCCTTGTGAGGATGAAGCGATTCAGAAGTTGGATACACGGATGGATGGTGTTTGATGTATAAAAATACAAGTTGTGAGGGTCCAACGTTGACCCAGCAGTCTTCACCCCCCCCCCTTGTTGAAGAATGCAACGACCCATTTTGTAAAATTCCAAAGGATTAACTGCAGTTTAAAGAGGAGCCAAGACCAAACCGTCCAACTGTGCGAGTGATTTGGATACCTCATTGCCTGTGACGGCTGGAGTCAGGACTGAAGCGCAATGACAGGAAATGACTCAACTCGAGTCGGTTGAAAGGCAGCAAAGTGCTCTCGCGGTTAGCAGGTCTATCGCACCTCTTCACAGGTTCCGGTGTGGCATTTGCACGTTGGTTCTGTGCGTGTATAACCCCCCCCCCCCTCCTTGTTTGTCTGTAAGTGTCCTGGTATTGGCTGGTGACCATTCCAGGGGGTTGCCAGTATTTGTTTTTTTTTTTGTTTGGTTATTGTTTTTTTTTTTTTGTTTAGTTTTTTTTGTAGCTGGCAAGCAAATGTTGCAATGTTGTAAATGACCACTAGACTGATAATTGAGACTCATGCATCGCAGAGCTACATCGCGTGTGTTTCTTGGGCTGGTAAATGTCCCGACCGCTCCCCGCATTTAAAAGGCGTGACGGCACCGGCGTAATTTGCACGTCACATCGCTCGACAGTTGCGCAACAAAAAGCGTGTCGCTGCAAGTTGCCCGCGTGTTGTCTCTGCCTGTCGTCTTTGCGTTTCTCCTCCTTTTTGTTCTTCTTTATCTTCTGCTTCATTCATTTCTGCTTCTTTGGTCCGATCGCAGTACCCACACGACACAGTACGCTAGTAGGAGCGGCGGACGTCGTGTTCGAGAGTGCAGGTTTACAAGCGTGGAAAAATTGAAGAATAGAGGGCTCCGTCCTTTTAACAATTACCCACAATGCACTACCGGCGGCCATATTGGCTTGTTTATAACAGTCTTTGCGTCGTGAGTTTGTCAATTCTTCAAATGGCACACACTGATGTTGCCAAGTGAGATCAAGATTCAAAATACATTTTAGAGACATGCGTTCTGAAATCATGAGTGAAAATAAATACACAGAATGAATTACATTGAGTTTTGATCAGTCTGTAAGTTCTGTCAAGGTACACCCATTGTGGATGGTTGAACAATTTCAAAATAGGATCAGACAAACGATTACATGAAATAAAGACGTCCATGCAAAGTTAAAACATGTTTCACTGAATTTATTTGAAAAAAATAATTGTCCATTCGATGCATTGTCAGTGTGTAAATTCTTAAAATATACAGACACTGTTAATCGTTTAACGTCTTAAAAAAGTAAAATATTTGAGTGAATATTTGTCATGCAAATTCTGAAGATGTTTACAATTAGTCTTTTAAACAATTGGAAATTGCTACTTATAATGACTAATGACTTTATAATAGGCACAAATGAGTCAAAGTATTTTAACCAAATTAAATACGATTATTATTATTATTATTATTATACTTTGCATAATTGCCTCCCCGCCTCCCGCCCCTACAACCACGCAATACGTGATGCAAACTTCTCAAAGTGAAACTTTGTGTTGTGCATGCAGCAAAGATCTGCTGCATGAGCAGCTTATTACGCACTAATCCCGAGGCCAGCGGGAAAAACAACCGAATTCCATCCCGGTCCAGTCCCTGCAGGTGCTTTGGACTTGACCTGCAGGCTTGCCTGTCACGCAGCGAGCGCTACAGTCGCGCCAATAACAAGCAGGTTGAAAGGAAGCCAGTGAGAGCCGGGATGTGGAAAAGGCTCATTGTGCCTGCGTGACGGCCAGCGTGTCCACAAACAACAAGGAGCTTTGTCAAAAGGCAGCGACACTCCGCAGCCACTGTTCCAACAGAGGCCTTTCTTTGAGCAAATGCATCCACGCTTTGTTCTCATCTCACTTGGTCCTTTCTCTCGCCTTCATGCAACAGCCCAAGCAGAAGAAAGTCACCTGCTACCTGCTCTACTGCGTGTCCACTGCCGTCATCGGTTCGCTGCAGTTTGGTTACAACACCGGGGTCATCAATGCACCTGAGCAGGTGTGTGTGTGTGTGTGTGTGTGTGTGTGTGTGTGTGTGTGTGTGTGTGTGTGTGTGTGTGTGTGTGTGTGTGTGTGTGTGTGTGTGTGTGTGTGTGTGTGTGTTGCTAATAAGGTACCTTTTGTTGAATTGCACCAGTGTATGCAAATACATTTTCACCGTGATGTACTCTAATTACTTTGGGAGAACAGAGTCTTTCTAAAACAGAGCAACAATTGATGACAAATAGCATTCATTTCATTTCATTTTTAAAATGTAAAATGTAAATGTAAAAAAAAAAATGGCTCAAGGACAGATTCAAAAATTTGGGGGATGACCTTGTTACATGCACTGAGGGCTTTACTAAAGTTATGCGGCCCCAATGTGGATTGTTGAACACACACACACAAAAAAAATGCTTATACATATATAATTTTATTGCGTTTGTTTTGTTTTTCTTTTGTTGTGGCTTGAACAGAAACTGCGTAGGTTCTTCCAAAATGTTTCTCTGGAGCGCTTCAACGAGCCCTTCAGTCCGGGAGCCACCACCATGGTGTGGAGTTTTGCGGTGGCCATCTTTAGTGTGGGAGGCATGTTGGGCTCCTTCAGCGTGGGGGCCATCGTCAACAAGTTTGGCAGGTGAGCAAGTCAAGACTCTGGGGAAAAAATGCCAATGCCCAAAATGTGTCCGTTGACCATCTTAACCGTCCAGGAGGAAATCCATGCTGCTGGCCAACATTCTGGCCCTGCTGGGCGGGGCCCTGATGGGACTCTCCAGCCTGAGTCGCTCTTTCGAGATGGTCATCATCGGACGCTTGATCATCGGCATGTTCTGCGGTCTGTGCACCGGACTGACGCCCATGTACGTGGGCGAGATCGCCCCCACCGCCCTCCGAGGGGCCTTCGGCACCCTGCACCAGCTGGGCGTGGTTATCGGCATCCTGGTGGCACAGGTACGAGACTGACGCGCGTCTTGCGCTCGAGTCCGATAAGATCGTGTGCAGTTATGAAACGAGAGGCCGCACTCTCTTTAGAAATGGGGTGGGAATGCTGAAGAGCTGATGAGGAATCAAAATCTTCTGTCATTGTGAAAGTGAAAAAAAATAAATAAATTGAAATGCTGGAGGCACATTTTTAGCTTGTATCCATGAACTGTCCTGAATTTGCAGCACATCTGCAAAGATTTGCAAAAGAAATTAGGTCAAGAATTTGCTCTCCATCATTCACAAAATTGTGACAATATGGTGTGTTTTTGTTTCTTCTCTTTAGATCTTTGGTCTGGAGTCTCTTCTGGGCTCGGATACTCTGTGGCCCATCCTCCTGGCCTTGACCGCCCTGCCTGCCATCCTGCAGAGCATCATGCTGCCCTTCTGCCCCGAGAGCCCCCGCTACCTTCTCATTGTCCTCAAGCAGGAGGACGAGGCCAGGAAAGGTCCTGACCCGCACGCGCACACCACCGTACACGAGATCCTCACTTTGGCATCACATCTGTATTTTTTTTTTTTTTCCTCAACCTCATTCCCACTGCTGCTGTCCCGCCTTGCAGCGCTGGTGCGTCTACGCGGCTGCGAGGACGTGAGCGAGGACATCGATGAGATGAAGGAGGAGGGGATGCGGATGGCCATGGAGAAGAAAGTCACCATCCTGGAGCTCTTC
This sequence comes from Hippocampus comes, assembly GCF_001891065.2. Lineage (NCBI taxonomy): Eukaryota > Metazoa > Chordata > Actinopteri > Syngnathiformes > Syngnathidae > Hippocampus > Hippocampus comes. The sequence continues at coordinate 1,698,547 of NW_017805221.1, forward strand.
CGCTCACAGAACTACCGCCAGCCCATCATCATCGCCATCGTTCTGCAGCTCTCTCAGCAGTTTTCGGGCATCAATGCCGTGAGTAACGCTTACTCGGGGCTGGGAAACGTCCGTGGGGAGTTAACGTGAAAAATTCTGGACGTTTAGTTTCCAATTGCACTACTTGTGGCTAAATGAAGCTCCTCAACTCACTTCAGCATAGCTCCATGGCATCAAGATGGCAGCGAAACACTACTTGTTTCCAATTGAAGCTCCTCAACTCACTTTAGCATAGCTCCTTGTTATCAAGATGTGATCTTGCCGTCACTCTCAGATCCCAACACGGACCCTCGGAACTGCGACGTCGTCCGATATGTCTGTCGCGGACTCACGTTGAACTTTATTTTAGGTCTTCTACTACTCGACGGGCATCTTTGCCACGGCGGGTGTAACTCAACCCATCTACGCCACCATCGGCGCCGGAGTGGTCAACACCGTGTTCACCGTTGTTTCCGTGAGTGTCGCACCGCAACTTTGTCGTCCCTTTTCCGCGCAGTTCGTTGGATTGTCGACCAATCCCTGCGGATTTTCCCCCAGCTCTTCCTGGTGGAAAAGGCGGGCCGAAGGACCTTACACCTGATCGGACTGGGCGGAATGGCCATTTCTGCCCTGCTCATGACCATTTCCCTTTCCCTGGTGGTGAGTGACGATTGGATGAGTCCGTCGGTTTTCAAAACAGCGGTCCTGGGTGAAGGCTAACATGAGGCTAACATTTTTTTTTTCTGTGCCACGTTTCACGTAAGGCGGATTTTTTTGGACTGGTCGAGGAACAAATACAAACAAATGAAGTTACCAAAGTGATGTAAAAAAAAGTGTCTTGAAATGTGTACATTCTTTAAAATGCTTGTTTTGTATTACCTGGGCAACTCGATTGGATAAAAAAACAACAAAAACAAGGGAATTAAAAGTAAACAACCAAAATGTTAAATTGGAGTCAGCACACAACTGCTGGCGTTGCCGAGTGCCTCTCATTAACCCTAATTCAAGTTCAGCTGTTCTCGTGGGCATTTGCTAACTTGACTGTATTTTATTTTATTTTATTTTCTTCCGAAGGTTTTGTGCAAATAGTGACGATTATTTGGAACTGTTCCTAATTCCTTCCACCTTGTCTAAGGCCCCACTTCGGTCATGCTCAGCTGTTGCTCTGGTGTTCTTTTGGTGATGAGCAAAGTTGCGTTTGGGAATTGTGGTCAAAAACTTGAACTTTGGTCTCGTCGGATCGTAATAAAATGCCCCAAAGAGATGCAGAGGGATGTGTTATGCTGATGCACCTGTATTATTTCACTGAAAATAATAAAAATGAGGGAAAAAAAATTGTTGAGTAATCCAGGTTACAGGTCACATTAATGGCGGAGAGTTTTAGAACGATATATCTTGGCTGCTTTTTTTTTTTTTTTGGTCTTACAAAAACTTTGAACAGTGGGGCGTGTAAACTTTTGATATCAACTGCATACTGTAGCTCCAATTATAGTTACCTCGATCAGTTTGTATTTGTCTTCAGGGATGTCATCATTTGAATATGCTCTCTTCTTTTCTTGTTTTGGATTCAGAAAAACAAGGCGGCTTACCTCTTATGAAGTATTCGGGCCCTAGCTGTGACTGTCATGAATTTATTTGCCTCATTTTGCTGTTTTGTCTGAGCAGAAATCGACCCCGTCTCTGAGCTACTTGGCCATCGTGGCCGTGTTCGCCTTCGTGGCCAGTTTTGAGATGGGTCCGGGTCCCATCCCCTGGTTCATTGTGGCCGAGCTCTTCGCCCAGGGTCCTCGACCCGCCGCCATGGCCGTCTCCGGTTTCTCCAACTGGACCGCCAACTTCCTGGTGGGCCTTGGTTTCCCCAAACTGGAGGTACGTGTTCACACGCACGACCGTCAACCCTGAAAATAGTCGGTGACGTGGCTAGGAACTTTTTTTCTTTTTCCTCTTGTAAACATTTTGACTTTTTCTATTCTCAAAACAGTACATCCTTTTTTTTTATTTTTTTTTTAATTTGTACAACTGAATGTAGGTAGGTGATACTTTACTATGCCACAAGAGGGCGCCTGCGTGCCACACTTTGTGGACGACTGCGCTCGATGATCCAAACTCTCTGTCTGTGTTCCCCTTAGGAACTCTGCGGTCCTTACGTGTTCATCATCTTCATGGTCTTGCTCATCGCCTTCTTCATCTTCACTTTCCTGCGGGTGCCCGAGACCAAAGGAAGGACCTTCGACGACATTGCTCAAGGATTCGCCGCCAGCGCCGCCAAATCCCCCAGTTCCCCCGCACCCGAAGCGGCGGTTGTGGACCAACCCGGGAGCAAAGAACCTCCGCCCATGTCCCCCTCGGAAAAGGTCCCCATGGTGGCTCTTCCCGCGGAGAATCCCTAAAAGAGAAAGAAGTCATGTGACAAGAAAGCAGGTAGAAAAGGTCAGTGGGACGACATCACATTTGAGTGAGCCTTTTTGTAGTGTCAAACAAATCACACTTAACAGGGTGCTTTGTTTTTTTTTTTTTGTTTTTCGTTTCATGTGGAAATACCAAAATAATTAACTGAGGTCCTTGTAAACCTGCTTAAACAGAACCACCGTGCCTTCAGAGTTTGTTGACATGCCTCGCATACTGCCTCCTTTGTAAGAGGATCAACCTGCGTTCAGTGTTCAGAACACCCCCGCCCCCCCGCCCCCGGCCGTCGGCCGCGTTAGAAGGTTACTGGATTCCAGCTTTTAGATATTGAGGTCGGCCTCACAAAGCCAGGCTGACCTCGAAGACCGCCTGTCGACAGACTCCCCCCCCCCCCCCCCAAAAAAAAAAAAAAAATCAATCCAAGCAAGGTCAGTCGTATCATTCTGCAGCATAGGAACTGTTGGTGTGTGTGTATATACTTTGCATTTGTTGGACTGTGCTGCTCAAGAAGAAACGAGTTTGCGTGCACGTCTACTGCCAACGAGAAACTTTGATTGTATGACGATGAGGTAGCGCTTAAGCTCTTCGCGGGACCTTTTTGCGTGACAACCGCTTGCAACTTTCTCCAATCAAATGGAGCGCAATGTACCACCATGCTGTTTTGCCGCCATCTGCTGGCTTCTTGGTCATGAAGTGTGTTGAGGAGCTTCATTTGGACAAACGTAGTCAAAATGACAAAAGAGAAGGAAGCAGTGACGGTGCAGTGGAAACATTTTGGAGGGGGGAGTCGAAAACTTGCATAGGCCTGTACAGTGGAAAAAGTAGTGCCTGGCAGTGTTTCTTTTAAATTGTTGAAGGTCAATTAGTTTCAATTGATTTTTGGAACAGGTTTGATAGTTTTTAATTGTTCAAAATGCTGTGTTCTAGTTTGTTTTTATTCAGTTTAGTATTAGATTTAGCTTTTTTTTCCATGTAAGGAAGATTTGTTCACTGCAAGATAAAAAAGAATAAAGCCACAGTCAGTGTTGGGTAATAAAGTCCACTGCAATTCCAAATGAACCCTAAAATCTCAGCCAGGAAAATAATGAACAAAGATGAAAACAAAAGACATTTTCACGTGAATCAACGTTACTTTTACATCGCGTTATAAGCCTCAGTTAGTTTATAGTTTTTTTTTTTTAAAGGACTCTAAATTTTTTTTTCAATTTCATAATTTTTTTTTAAATCCTTTTCAATTTTTGTTATTTGATCATTTTTCATGAACCACAATAACCTTGGTTCTGAGTCGCCATTTTGTGACATCGAGAGGCCATTACAAAGGAAGTGAGTCAATGACATGCTGATTTTGGCTATTAGGGGCCAGGTTTGTCTCCAGTTCCCGCAAATCACAAAAATCAGATTCTCTCCATTCAGAATTGCCTTTAATGACACGCGATGGTGGCAAAGCACGACTTTTCTTTTAGACATGGCTATGGCCTGAATCAGTCAACCTCCTGCCTACTTTGGTTTGTCCTTCCGATAAATGCCACAGGATAACAGCAAAGCACTCCTTTTACACTACGCTGTGCTATGACCTGACTAAATGAAGCTCCTGTCCTCACCTCAACATAGTCCCTTGGCGCCAAGATGCCACAGGAAGCAATACTTTTGCACCGGACAGGCCTTTGACCTGAGAACAAAAACAGTAATTGGGTGAGTCATGCGAATCGCAAATAAGCAGAGGAAAAAATGGTCGCTTAAGGTCGACTGGTTTAATCCTAACCTCGCAGGTCACCGAAGAGATCCCGTCAAAACACTAGCAACGTGTATTTATTTTCAGCGGTTTGGTCTGGACGCACAGAAATTGACCATTTGTTTGTTTTGATGCTGAACGCAGCTTGCGGGGCGGCGTTACATTTGCACTTTTGGCGGAGCGGACTTGTACGACGAGCGTCTGCTTAGAATCCAACGGACGCATTCGATCTGTTGCTGCCACTTTACATCGAGATGAAACCAACCCCGCAAGACATCATTGAATGTTTACGTTCACTTCAATTGGCCGGCGGATTATCTCGAGGGTACCTCATGTATTGGTACGAGTGTACATTTGTGAAATGCTCTGATTTTTCGTGCCTGTCTGTCTTTGGGGCTGTTACTTAAGCGTTCCTGTACGCCACTAAATATGCCAGCCTTTCATCTGTATATATTTGCTCTGTGCTTGCATTTTTATATCGCTACGCAAAAGTGATGAGTGGGTGTCACATTGCTGTGAAACGCCGCCTTCGAAAAGAACTAAAGTGGGAATAAAGTTGTGCATCTGTGTCAAGAAGAGACTGTCTGACTATCATCGCTGTCCGGCCATTGATGCGATGAACCAGATGTTGAACGTCATGCGATTGGGATGTGTGACAGGCCTATTTCGGCCCTTCTTGAGACGGCACCCCCTGCTCAGTCGGGTGAAACAAAACGGTCAATAAAATAAAAGCAAGCAAAAAAGAAATTGGGATAAAATATGCAACGAGAGCAGGAGTTCAACTTTCCTGCTTTGCTTTTGGTCTGTTGATGTTAACTAGGCGGGGTGGAGTCACACGATTTTCAAAAGATATTTGGTTTTCCCTGACAAAACTAAATAAATAAAAATAATGCTCATTGGAAGAAACCGTCTCTCTGGTCCTGCTGATGATTCTGTGTTCAAATATCTGGGCGGAGTTGATGCTATTTATTGGCCAGTACTTCTTTGCACAAGTCTAGTCTGTGCAATGATTTACATGAGGGTTAGTTTGACAGTAAATGGCATCATACATCCTGAAGCCTCTTTTGAGGCGGCTGCTTACTTTGCAGTCGCTTCGAAGATGCCTCTCGTGATGAAGTGTGTTCGGGTTCACTGCCACCATCTAGCGCTGCATCTCGAATTAACAAAACAAAAATCATCCGAACGTAGACAAACATTTTAAAATACTGTACTCGGTATATGTCTCTTTGTAGCCACACTGTCCATGAATTGATACCGACTAAAATCGACCAAATTGCACCCTCTTGTGGCATTTAGCAGTATTGCAACGTCAGTTTCAATCCGAGTCATCGTTCGCGTCCCACTCTGATCTCGAGGCACCACTCGATATGAAATATGAGGGAGAATTGGATGTTGCTGGAATTTAAAACAATTTTCTCCTCAAAAATCTCCGTGGCACCCGATGGATATCGTACAGTGTACTTCCAGAGGCATTCTGATTTGCTTCGTTACTGACAGCCTGCCTAAAAAAGTCAAGCGATTCATTTCGTAATGATCGGTTTTCGACATAAATACCCAAATTTAAGAGGCTGCCCCCCCCTCCCCGGCCAGCTGGGAATGGGGCCATCGGACTGTGTCGAGCCGGCGGGCAAACATCTCCCTTGCAAGAGTCCACTCACGTCTTCCTCATTGCGGAGAACTGGGGCATGAAAAGCGCGCCCCCGTCAACAAGCTGCAATGCTGCCAGGTGGCCAGTGGGTGGCGTGCGTGGGCCGGGCCTCAACCGCAGCCAGTGGGGGGTTGGAGTGGAGGGGGGGG
>NW_017805221.1:1704542-1732295 GCF_001891065.2 Hippocampus comes
GGGGTTGGGGGCGGGGGTCATGGCGGGCGCTTGTGACTCCACAAAATGTTCACATATATTGAAAAAAAAACGTGTGCATCATACAGGCATGTGAGGAACGCCGCAACATGCCGGCTTAACCTCGAGGTGACTGTCACACCTCTTATTAACTTCCCCGTTTCCATGACAACGGCATTTTGTTTACTTACGCCAATTTTTTTTAACTCCCCCCCTTTTCTGTCATCCATTCGTTCTCCTCCCATTGCTGATAGTGGGAACAAACAGACTCCTCCTACCCACTCTTTCGTTCCCTCCACACCCACACACCCACGCGCACACACACGCACACAAACACGTCTCTCACTCTTGCATGCTCTCTCCCTCCCCGGCCCGCTGTCAGTGTCACTCTGTAGTGGAGATGTGGAGCGTCCTTCTGTCCCTCTGTCTCTTTCTCCGACCCAATTCAGCTGAGGAAGGTAAGAAGTAACTTTTTAATTTTTTTTAACCCACGCTCATAAATATTTCATTTTTCATCATGGATTGATTTTAGTGGGAGGTGGGTAGAAGCGCCGTGGCTCCCTGGGAACTCTTTGACAGCAATGTATGGGAATTCAACTCCTCCTTGTTGCAAGGAGTAACACCTTGTTGCAACTTGTGTGTGTGTGTGTGTGTGTGTGTGTGTGTGTGTGTGTGTGTGTGTGTGTGTGTGTCTGTCTCTGTGTGTGGTTCCAGGTGTGTGTGCGTGTTGTTAGCCAGAAAACAAAAGAATTTGGAGATAAGGCAACAGATACAAATGAATGCTAAATTGCATAAGCTATGTCCACCCTCACTCTCTTATGTCCCCCTCAGGCCAGGCAACCCATAACCCCCCCCCCATGCTACCCCACCTCCACCCCTCTCGACCCCTTGCCAGACCCCTTTCTTGCAAATGTGCAAGATGGTTTAAGTGAGACTTTCTCCTGGGCAGATGAGAGTGGGCAGTCTTGAGCGATCTCACTGGTAGTCTAATGACTCAGATATCATTCGTGCACGCGTGCGTGTGTGTGTGTGTGTGTGTGTGTGTGTGTGTGTGTGTGTTGTTTCCTTGAAGATGGTGTGTGTGGTGGTGGGGGTTAAAAGAGGCACCTGCTCCAACATTAAATTAGAATTTAAATGACAATTTTAGGGCCCGAAACAGCGACCACGGCGAGGTCACTATTATTGACGTCGATATCATTATGATCATGATGATTATTCTCTGCAAGGATTCATATTTTTGAGGTCCTAAACATGACCGAAAACTCAAGAAAGTTTGCGCACGCGTCGGCCCTGGCAAACAATTCGATTTGAACGTTGTCATACACAAGTACAAATGGGCATGTATTTGTCCCCTACATAATTTTCATAGTTTGATTATAATTTACATTATAGTTTACCTGCACCTTATTTTTGACCAATTTTTAATGTTTGCATCTTATCGTCTTTTATTCTACCCCTTTTGTGTTATCCACTTTAATATTCATCAGCAGAGGCACCTGTTCATGTTTCCTTTTTGCTTACCGGTAGTTTTTTTTTTCTTTTTTTCGCTTATTTCTATCTTGATTCCATGTATGTATCATACTTAACCTAATCCTTGTTTTTATCTCATTTATTATTTTTTATCTTATCCGTATATATCCCGATTTTATTACATTTTTATATCACTTTCTCCAAATCTGTATTCTACCTGGCCTGCTTACTTTGCAGCCGCTTCGAAGATGCCTCTCGTGATGAAGTGTGTTCGGGTTCACTGCCACCATCTAGCGCTGCATCTCGAATGAACAAAACAAAAATCACCCGAACGTAGAAGTATGTATCTATAAGAAAGATTGCAATCTCTGACTGTGTGCGCGTGTGTCACTCACGCTGCAAAAGAGAGGTAACTTGTACGTCAGCGTGCCGCCACCCATCGATCAGGGCTGGCAGCAGATGGCCTGGATGAGGATGAAAGATGGTGAGCAAGGCCACCGCGCGCGTCCGTTTGGCCGTCGGACTTTGTGTCATTGAAATGAAGCTCCGCGTAATACACGATTGACCCAATAGTGGGGGCAGCCATATAAATCTGCCTTGTTACGGCATCTTTGGGTCTGCTTGGACAGCTTCTGTGTGTGACGACCTGATTGCTTCTGTGCTTTGAGCCGCCAAAACATTTCTTCAGTTCTTTTGTAGCTTCAGTGCACACACACACAAAAAGACAACAACAATTGGTTGCACAATCCATCCATCCATTTTCTATAGCGCTTGTCCTCACTCGGGTCATGGCTGAGATGAGCCTATCACGGCTCATCTTTTCTTCCATATCATATCGCCTTGTAAGATGAGACAAAAAAAAAAACAAACAAAAAAAAATGCCTTATTTATTTTTCTCATGAGGATAAGTGGATTAAAAAATGGATGGCTATTGTGATACACGTGTAGCATACGCTGACCACGTACAGTGTCGTAAAGTGACATGAATGTGGTGTCGTTGCTGTGTGTTGATCAATACGGTTCTCATCCACCGGCAGCTTATTTTTGTACCCACGGACCGTGTGGCCTTGTTGGACGGCGGCCTGTGGGCAAGTTTTGAATACGAAATATAAAAAAAAAAAAAATCACATCATTTGTGATTTCAATTTTGACGTGGCGGAATAAAGATTAATCGGTCCAACGCGTACTCCTCATGGGAAGGGACCGAAATTCGAACCCAGAACTTCTGACTGTTAGGCGTGCTTACCAACCATTCCCCGTGCTCCTCCTGCACTGAGCCGTCTCAAACATTGAGACATTCAACCGTGATAATAAGCACCTTCACACAGCTCATTTCAATCACGTGAGCGTGGTGGCTTAGCGGTTAGCGCATCGGCCTCACGGTTGAGGAGCTCGGGTTTTGGTCGTCAGTCTTCTCTGTGTGGAGTTGGCATGTACTGTTGTAGGGGTGGACGGCTAGTTTGAGAGTGTGATGTGAGCATATCGCATTGTGGTTTTCGATTTGGGACGATGGCGTGTTGATGTTGTCTGGATGGCACGAAGGCACACCTGATGCCCCGTCCAGCGCTTTTGCTCCAGTGGAGCCGCACCGATGTGTAAACACGTCATTATTTCAGAGTGTTTTTCTATTCGAGCCCCACCAAACATCCTTTTTTTAATTTTTTTTTTTTTAACAAAAAACCAAGCTGCACTGCTGATGAAATTTCCCAAATAACCCAGCAGGTCATCCCGCTTTAAGGGTCGTGTTGACATTCTCACTTCAAGGTCATGTGGGCCAAATTTCCGCGGGAGGTTTGCTCTTTAACTGCATCTTAATTAGGCCGATCGTCGCCCTTTCCTTGGGTGTGATAAGCCGTCTTTCCAGGATGGTGTAAAAAGAAAACAAAAGGCGTGCCATGCGTGACACAGTCGATTGTCAGTCGGCCGGAAAAAAAAAGCAACTCGGTTGCTGCGTGCTCCCTGGCGGAAAGGGCAGGATGCAGCGTCAGCATGTTTTGTTTTGTTGTGTTTTGGTTTTTCTACAGAAAAGTGATTTAGTATGCAAGAGAAGAGGCGAGCAATGCATTTGCCTCTAGCAATGGATATTTGAACTCAAACAGTAGCAACACATGGAGACAGAAAATATAGTAATCCTCACTGGCATATTTTCTTTATCCTCTGTGAGAAACCAATTCATATTCCAGCAGATTACTAAATTACTTAAAGTAGTTGGGTAAACTCTTCTTTGCTTGTCTGAAAGACAGACTGCTATTTTCCTTTTTTTTTTAAAACACTTTCAAGGAAGCTGGAACAGATTAATGGCAGTTCCATTCATTTCCATGGTGAAAGATGTTTTGAGATTCACGTTTTCAATTCCAAGCGTGTTTCGGGAGTGAATTAAAGTCATAACTCAAGGCACCACAACAAGTTTTGCTCAGAGCAACCAATACGAGGACGGGAAAATGTTGATGTCGATGAGGGCCAGCTCTCTGGCCCTGTGAGGACGGATTTGAAATCGGATTGGTTCGATCAACCGTCCCATTGCCAGTATAGTTTCACTTTCATCGGCATCCATCGTATCCCTCCTAACTTTGTGGGAATAGTCTTTTTTAATGCCACAGTTTCGAATGAGCCCAAATTAATTTATGGAGAACTCATAAATATTTTTGAAATGTCCAGCTTCTTCACTTCTAACGCCTTCAAGTTGCACATCCTTCAAAGAAGGCGAGGTGTGAAAAGTTGTTTTTTTTTTTTTATTAGGCATAATTTGTCGAATGGAATCCTGTTGTCAGGGAAATATGAAGAGTGCAGTTTTGTTACCTTGCGAGTGTGTGTGTGTGTGTGTTTGTGTGTGTCCTGGAATTTACTTTTTTGTTGTTATTTCATCATAGTTTCAGCAAAGTTACTGAAGCCTAAGATGACAGCTTGACGCAATGGCGCAGGCAAATGATTGACACCTTATTGGTCACACATTCTGTCTCTGATTGGTTGTTCTTCCTCGGGCATGGTGGTTTCTTTACAAAATAAGATTGGAGGCACAAGACGGCGCCAAAGAGGGACGATTTTTATTTCTTTTTTTAACTCATAATACCGTCGGTTATAGGGACAGTTTCAGCAATATGACGAAAAGTTTTTGTTTTTTTTGTTTTTTTAGGGGGGGTGGGAATATGAAGCCCCACTTTTATATCCAGTTGTCCCACTCTGGTTCAAATCACTCAGTTTTGTGGGGAGTTTCGGTCTCATGCAAAAAAAAAAAAGTTTGTGTTTGTGTATTTTTCCGATTCCGAAAACTTTATCGATCCCGGTTGGGACTCTTTGTGTGGTTACCCAGCCTGCAGATGAATGGCACCCGTACAAAGCAACCACTGGCTAATTTCTCAAGACTGGCTTCTTTTTCTGAGGTCGCCGTCCGTTGCAAGTGAAAAACGGCAGCCTGCCGCATCCAGCAGGACAAACCGCGAGGGAATTTTTGATGAGTCCCTCTGACACGGCCGTGCTTATTTCGGGAATAAGGTTCATCTGCTCCTCTTTGCTCGGCCCTGCTGCTGTCTCTGTCTTGGCGTATCGCGGGGCCGCATGTGGTCACGCGTAATGATGGCCTGGTGGAGGCCGCGCGTCCTGGACCGACTGTTTGCGGGTGGGGCATCTGGAGCGGATCGGAGGGCTGCGCGCTCGCAAGTGCAGCCATTTTGCAAGGAAATGGCAGCACGCAGGTGGAACTTTTTGGAATTTTGCTGTATTCTGAAGTTGAAGGAAATGTCACGTCTTCCAACATGTTGGCGGCGAGTCCCAACCCATTTCTTGGGAGCTTTAACTCATCGGCGTGAGTCGTTTTTAACCCCTCGTTGGATCAAAATCTTGACCCAGCTTGCCGACGGAAGCTTGCCCAATGCAGTGGCTCTAAATAGCCTTGGCTCAGTTCTTCTGGACCCAGCGCTGGGTTAGCTATTTCAGCCACATTGGGTTACTTTTGACCCAGCCGTTTCAAGAGTGCAAAATATAAGGGAGTACAGTACAGTGTATGCTTGCTTAAGTGGTAGACCAACCCGGCGCATTTGGTACTAATCAAAGCCAAGTCTTTGGTGGATTGCGTGAGGTGTTAAAATAACACGTGGCGTGAAAGCAGGCGCGACGTCGACAACAAACACGACGCTTTGCAGGCGCGAGAGTGTGACCGCAAATGCGGAAAATGGATTCGGAGGCTGCGAGTTGGAGGGGCGCTCGGCTGTGAGCCAAGCGGAGGAGGTCGCCCGTGAACTAATGCGGGGTCACCGCTGAACTGCAGACGAGAGCTTTTGCACCCACGCTTGGACTCGGCGAGAGACAAACACAATCGGCGTCCGCTTTTAATGTACACCAAGTCGGTGCCTGCAGACACTTTGCCAGATAAATAATACACATGGGAACAGGAGGGGAAGAAGAAGAAGAAGAAGAAGGAAGGTGACAAAAGTAGTCGCGCTGCATTTAAAATACGGATTTGACAGACTTGTATGGACTTAAGGAAAAGTATCAGTCAAAAGCTAAAGTAAAGATTCAACTCCTTCGGGTAAATAAGTAAGAAAGTAGACAGAAAAACCTGCTGAGTGAGTTCAACTCCGTTTGAGGAAACCTATTGCCATTTGACTCCAATAACTGAGGTATTTGTTTAGTTCGACAAGTGAAGTTGCTCTTGATGCTAAAATAATTTTTGAGTTTAACTCAAGTTACGCAAGCACAAAAGTAAATATGTCATTTGTGTACAACACCCGTTTCGATAACTTGGCACAATAGAAAAAAAATTTAACACATCAAATGCTCCCCCCTCTATTACCTTCCAAAGTTGTCATACTTGGAATCAGACCAAAAAAAAAAAACAATTGTAGTGTGTTGTTTTGTTTTGTTTTTCAAAACAAGAGCTAGCTAGCTAGCTAGCAGTGACTCGACTTCTTTGCTATCAAACGTGTTCCCGTAAATTCGCAAACGTGAACTGAGAGATAAAAAGTGAACAACTCACAAATATACACGTTCCCTCTTTCGAGATACGATCAGTTGCTCAGCCGACTTTTTGGTCTTAAGTTGCCAGCAAAAAAGTTTCGTGATGAGTGCTATCGTGGCCGCAAGTTCACACCAAGTAGCAGTCTAGCAGATAGTGAGCAATTCTTCACAAACGTGCTTGCGTCAAACTAACTGCGTCAAATGTAAAATAAAGAATTTTAAGTTGCATATTTAAACAAATCACATAACTGTCTTATGAAAATTCCCTAGCCTAATGCTACAAAACAATGCAAGAGGCCATTACTGGGCTAACAAGACTAGCTTTGATGTCATTATTCACCTTTAAACAGCAGCACAAGTAATAGATGCAAAAGGAACGGAACGGTACTCATTGGCATGTATTCTTTATCTTCTGCGTGAAATAGCTAAAATGATCCCAGCTTAGGTTTCCTTTTGTGTTTCATCATCAAATCTAATGTTGTCTGTTTGTCGTATCACATTTCACCCTGCTGACCAAGCACGTGCACCAAAGAGCAGCACAATGTCAAAAAAAAAAAAAATCATGATGCACAAACTGTTCAATTATGGATATTATATTTATGTTAGCGCTGCATGTAGTACAGTGGATTGTTTTGGGGATGAACGGCATTTTCAGGATCAGGGCGCTAGATCTCAATCAGTCATGTTGTCGTTGGCGTAGGTTAAAGGAGCAACAGGACTATTTTAAAGTCCCGTTCATGAATATTTGTACTCCCACTGGGTTCGGAGGATGTGCGATGGGAGGCTGGGGGACAAGGGACATGATGGAGGAGTTGGTCAAAGAAGCAGCGGTGCGCTTTCAATGCAACAGCACTCAGGTCCAGATTGCAGACTCAGCACTTCTCGAAGCTGTCAGGAACAAAAGCTGAGTGTTTCTGCTGTCAGATGGACCCCCCCGCCCCCCCCCAAAAAAAAACAGAGATGCTGTGACCGTGTGTGTGCGACAGAGTTAAATAAAGAGGCTTTTACAGCCAAGTGGCCGTGCCGGCAAATGTGCCCCCACTTTTTAGTCCATGTCGCGAGGTCTTAATTCTCTGAAAGGTGTGCACTCAACGCTCTACCTCGGGATGTCACCGTGAATTATTCACCGTGCAAATGTCACGCCACAAGACATACATGAGGCTCGCTGGCGCTGACCCAGCTCATGTACATCTGGTCTCGCATAGTTAGTACCTCACTCGCGCATGACGGGGAACGAGATGGACATGAATATTCATTTTTAAATCACTATACGTGTTGTTACTCAAGCTTGGCTGAACTAATAACCCTGCAGCAAATCTTAATTGAATTTGGAGAGACACGCGCAGCATCTGCTAAATAGAATAGCACTTAATGGGTATCTCTGCGTGTGTGTGTGTGTGTATGTGTGTGTGTGTGTGTGTGCTATAAGCTACAGTAAAAACAAGAATTACGTCTCTCGGTGTGAACACATGGGAGGCCCGGTGGTCGAGTGGTTAGCGGGTCGACCTCACAGTGCAGATGTACCAGTGTTCGATTCCGGCTGTGGCCTCCCTGTGTGGAGTTTGCATGTTCTCCCCGGGCCTGCGTAGGTTTTCTCCAGGTGTTCCGGTTTCCGCCCACATTCCAAAAACATGAACGGCAGGTTAATGGAGCACTCGAAATTGTCCCTCGGGGTGAGTGTGAGCGCCGATGGTTGTTGGTCTCTGTGTGCCCTGCGATTGATTGGCTGGCAACCGGTTCAGGGTGTAACCCCGCCCACTGCTCGAAGACAGCTGAGATAGGTTCCAGCACACGCCGTGACCCTTGTGGGGATAAAGCGGATCAGAAAATGGATGGATGAAGGGCGTGAACACAGGTAGCAGCATTGTGCCTGTGTTTCCGCTAGTGGGGTGGGAAGAAGCATTCACAAGGATGAAAAAAAAAAAAAGTCACAAGACAGATTTGCTGTCTCCATCTGCCAGCGTCATCCTTAAAAAAAGAAAAATCGCAACAGCTCAGTCAGAGCACCAAGGGAAGATGGGGAGAGGGTGTTCAAGAGAATCTTCAAATGAAATATTTGTTTGTTGTTGTGTGTGTGTGTGGTTTTTTTTTTTGTATGATCATCTATGCCTGAACTGAACCTTAATGCAGAAAGCAGCAGACCAAATGATCTTCTCCACGCACAGGGGGAGAAATTCCTCTCCACTGAGCAATTGTGTGCCATGAAATATGAGTAGAAAGGGATCAAAATTGTATGACCCCAGTAAGAATTATTTATCCATAGACAGAGAGGCAGATGCTTCATCCCTAAGCGCGTTTTATGTTGACTACAGCCCGTCAGGGGATAAGCAGCTCTCTTGATGCAATGATATTGTATTTTTGCGAAGGGGGGGGTAGGGGGGTAACATTCCAAGAGGAAGTCTTTGCCGCTTCACCATGCACAGGAAACTTTGGTTAAGCGTGCGAGCACAGACGCTGCCAGACTGGAGCGGACGGCGGCCAGCAGGATTTGGGGGAGCCAGCTGGAAAAATTCCTGTGGCCAGATCCGAAGTGTCCCAACAAAATGTGTGTACTAACACAATGGCGCGGTTTTGCTCGAAAAACGACAACGCAATCTTTTTCCACTCTGCCAAAATGGATGCATCCAAAGCCAAAGCAAATTTAGCAAACACTTGGGTGACTTTTTTTTTTTTTTTTTTTTAAATCTACTCTATCATTATTCCACGAGAGTTATCTTGTTTCTGCTGTCTTGTCTTTTGCCTTCCTGTATGGGACTTAAAGGCTTTTAAAGCACGATATGCTAACACAAATCTTTTTCCTGTGGTTGTGGGCCCTAAAAAGTCGCAGTCAGTTCCCCTTTCCTGTGGTGTTCCTCAAGGGTCAGTCACGAAGGTCTTCTGGTGTGATGCTAAATTCATGTGAAATGCCATCGAAGGGCTAATTGAAATGTTACGGCGCTGTCAAGCTTCAAGGAGCAGCAACGCATACAAACAGCCGTCTATTCTCTGGGACCTTGTGTTTTAGCGCGACATCATATTCCATACCTTAGACCGCTGCTTCATTTTCGTGCGAGGTCATGTGTGGGCATGCAGCACCCTGCATTGAAGTGCATTTTGCTTGTATGGAGTGCTTGAAACACAACCAGTGGAAAAAAACGCGCCGAGTGAACAGCCAACTCCCCACATCTCTCCCAATCGGCTGCCTGAAGTATTTGACAGTCACTCCCGTTTGCCCTTTAATGGAACGCGCCATTTTCGCATCAATCCGTTTGATTTCTCTTGTTTCTGTTTTATGTTGAGAGGGAAGAAATTTCATCTGTGCTGTACATACAGCACATTTGACAATAAAGTTGTATCCAATCCAATTTTGCGAACAGCAGAACCTCGTGCCAGCGGGCCTCGTCTCCTGAGACGTCTTTTTAATCTTTGACAAACGCACGTAGCGGGAAAGCGCTGGGATTGCTCGGCGTGAGGGGGGATCAAAGGGCGATGTGCACCAGACCTGAATTCCGTCCACGGGCCAATAATCTGCTCCCTGCTTTTTAATTTGGTGAAGTAATTTGATTCGAAACCGGACATCAAGTTCTATTTTTAGCACGGCGGGCGTATCCGTGTCATGGTTGATATGCTTCACATATGTCAATTGTGCGCCTTCTAAAACCATGTCGTGCGCTTGTGTATGTGACAGTGATGCTGCTGGACACAACGGAGTCGACCACCGAACTGGGCTGGACCACCTACCCGGACACAGGGGTAAGGAACCACAACAGGAACATTCGACAACTCATGTCAAAAAAGTCGGCGCCTTGAAGCCCAGCGCCAGGGCTTAAAAGCGCCCCCGCATGTTCCGTGTCATGTGATTTCATCCATGATGAGATTGCAGTGATTAAACCAAAGATTTGCCAGCCTTTCTTGCACATGCGTGCGTCAAGCATGCGTGTGCGTGCGCGTTCCTGGTTGCGTGACCGTGCCAGGGTCACGTCTTGGGTCAGTAAAGTTCATTCATCTGTGAGTGATTGTGACGCACTACTAATATGTCTTCTGATTATACACACACACACACACACACACACACACACACACACACACAGGCACACATTTTATCCATTGTCATCACTGAATGAAAAGTGAACAACAATTTAAAAAGCTCTGATTTAGCCCTAATGTATAGTTTGCAAAAGCATTAGAAAAGGAACTTTTGTCCTGAGGAAACCAGAAACGCTGTTGGCTACTGAAGAGGAAAATACGTGCTTTGGTTCGATTAATTGATTTCTTTGTCAGTACCGGTTTAAATTTCCATTCTCGGGGCCCTCTTTTCACGCCCGGCGCGACTCTAGCTCAAAGTGCAGTCGAACTTTTCTCTTTCTTTTGGTATTTTCATAGACAGGCGCGGTTGGGAAGTGAGGCTTGCGCCGTTGTGGGAGTGAACACAGCCCACTGACTTCCTGGCCAATAAAAGCGGCTCGTCTTATGAACATAATCATTAACAAATCTAAACATACTTGTTTCGATTTGATCCTTTGGTGGAAGTTGTGTTTACAATATAAGAGAATGAGGGATGCTATAAGCCTGGACTGTTGTTTCTGAAAGTAGCACGTTTAAAATTGGCAGAAATCTGCTTTTTTTTTTGTTTGTTTTTGTTTTTTTCCATATTAGTACAAAACAAAATAAGACAACAATAATGGCTTTCAAACACCCGCCGCCTCCCCCCAAAAAAAGAAAATTGGCAAAAAAATTGTCATTTTATTTAGATTTTTCTTTCTGTTGAAAAGTTCAACAAATATAAAAAGACAAAGTATCGTGAAACAGTCAAATGTTCTGCCGCTAATTCACATCTCTATTGTTCAAAGTGATAAGCGACCAAAATAAAAAGTGATTTTGATCAGTGTACGCTTGTTTTTTTTAAAGAATCAGCTGATGAATCGGTTGTGGGAATTTTATTCTGACAAATATTGAAATTGGCATGGGCCTCCAAAAAATTCCGTCTCGGACCGGGGCAAAAATGTACGCGGCAGCTGACCCGAACAATGCATTATTGCAACGGGGTCTTGTTCAATGAATCGTACTCAAAGAATTTGTCCCTCCCGAACATGCGCATGCGCACACATGCGGTGCTTGTGTGCATGACGGGACGCGTGGGTGAGCTGAAGATATGTTCGTATGACCTGAGGCAGCAACCAAAGAAACAGATCACGGGGGGTCGGTGGGGAGAGTAGTTGTTATGACTTGTTTGTGTTTGAATGCGTGTGGGCCTCTTTTTTTTTGAAAAACTCTTTCCATACTTTTCTCTCCATGTGCCATCTTTTCCCAGGCTCCGGGGCACATGGAGATTCTGTGTACTTGCTGTGTCTCCATGCTCTTACTGGATGGCCTCCCGCCCTTAACCTCCCCCCCTGTTGTTGTTATTCTTTTAATCTTACCTTCTTTCACATGCGCGCAACTGCGCCTTCACTCTCTCTGGGTTGGAGTCTCCGCACCAGACCCCAGGATTTCACTCAGAGCATCTTGCATTCTTATGCCACCCTTCTCCTTCCACAAGGGGCGGCTTTGGCTGCATCGCGTCCATATGTCTGGAAATACACGTGTGTGCGCATGTGAGTGTGCGTGTGTGTGTGTGTGTGTGTGTGTGTGTGTGTGTGTGTGTGTGTGTGTGCTCGTTTGGGGTCTGAGATGCCACCCCTCCCTTCGGATCTTTTGTCCACCTCCTCGCCCATTCTGCTTGCCGTTGGTGCATCTCCAAAGGGCATGATGATGATGAGCCCTAATGCATCATTCCTCAATGTTGCTCCAGAAAAAGATTTTGGATTTTTTTTTTATTCCCACACTGGCGGTGGATAATTGGTGAAGTTTAACCGGAGGGACTACATTTACATTTTGACTCATCACGGCGGACTGTCAAAGAGGAGGCCGGCTCTCGTGCCGCTGAGTTTTCTCCATGAATGAAGCGCTCAAAAACCATGACAGCATTGACTGGATTAGAATTCACACAAAACATGACACCACTGCCTATTTTTATGTTTATGATGTGCAATAGTCACGCAAGTGTCCATCTGAAGTTAGATATAAATGTTGTGGCAGGAAAACAAGAAAAACATACTTCTGGACACAATATTCGATACAAAAGTACCGTGCGCTAAACACAACGATAAAGTCGAGCAAAAATGGCCCTTCCCGTGCAACATTCCTGCCTTCGCTCTAGAATCGACTGCAGCATGCTCTTCTTTTCCTGAAAGACATTTTAAAGCTCGCAATGTTGTTCGTGTCCCTTCCAGTGGGACGAAGTGAGCGTCCGGGACGACCGAGGGAGGCTCATCCGGGCATTTGAGGTGTGCAACATCAACCAGAATTCCCGCACGAAGGACAACTGGCTGGCCACGCCCTTCCTGTTCCGCCACTCCGCCCCGCGGGTCTTTGTCACACTGCGCTTCTCCGTGCGGGACTGCGCCAGCCTGCGGAACCCGTCGCCCACCTGCCGGGAGACGCTCACCTTGTACTACAAGCAGGCCGACAGCCAGCGGGAACTGGAGAGGACTTGGGCGCCTGAGGTGAGGCTGAGGCTGTCGTTTTATGTCATCATCGCTCGAGCAGCATACTTACTTATTGTCATGTACTTGCATGTCGGAAAGCAGAGCAGACGTCACCAATGCATGTTTTAGCCAGTTATTGAGCACCAGCAGAACAGTAAAATACATCAGCACTCACGCACAAGCTGATGTCGACCACAACTCACACCCAGACACTCACACGCAGAACGGCCAACGTCACGTTTCACTACACCAGGCCCCGCCTCTTAAAGTCACTTGCAAATTTGAATTTGAGACACCTGTGCTGTTCGGTGGCTTGTAACTCAAGACTTCAAGTGGCTTATTGCCAATCTCAGAAGGTTAATGTCAAAGTAAACATAAAACAAAACGAATTACACGTTGTGTTTTTACTGTAAAGTAACCTCACCTTGCCTCCGCTACCTGAATGCTAACATCAAATGGGAAACTACATAGACATGCCGGCTGAGAACTAGTATCTATGTGGCAGCGTTACTACGCTTTAAGCAATGGATATCTGAACGCAAAGGCTGCTACAAGACATGTAGGCAGACCATAAAACAATAATCAAAGGCATGTACCGTATTTTGGAGCCTTTAGTGATGAGCTCAGAGGTGTTGAGACTCTCAAAAAACGGGATATTGTATGTAGTTGACTTCATTCCACAATATTGTGTGACTTTCTAAAATCTTGCACTCAACAAATATATTTTAAAAACAAAAACTATTCCTAAAACTAAACCAAAACACAGCATTCTGAGGGGAAAAAAAGAAAAACGCTCTAAGGACCAATTAAAAACTAACTGAAACAAAAATCAAAACGAAACTAAATACTAACCGAAATGAAAATCCCCTGGTTTGTTGCATACCATTCCCTGAATCAATTTTCACAACATGAACGTCTCTGTTTGGACAACATCCTGAAAACCAAATAACACGCGACGTGCACTGTGCTAATCATGCTACTACTCATTTGTGTTCTTGCCAAAGGGAGACGACGGATTGCATCACGCGGATGTGAAGCTAATAGGCTCCGATTCACAAGATATAGAAAGATGTCGCTGTCATCTCTCCAAACATCACCGCAGTCCAACTAATTGCCTCTAAAGGCTTCCTAAGTGGCTGTGGCAGTCTTTGCAAAGATGTTTTATTTATTTCCGTCAGAACTTTCTTTTGCTTTTGACGCCCCTTTCGGGACCAGACGTCGAAGTGGTGAGAAAGAACTGCGGCGTCGTCTCGGCAGCGCGGGAGGGGGGTGATATTTGTAAAGATGAGTGCTCGGGAGATGAGATGCCTTTTTTCAACATGCAAATCAAAGTCTGATGAGGAAGCAGAGGAGCAGGAAGCACTGGAAGTCCACAAGAGGACTTGAACGCAAATTCCTGCCGCGACCTGCTGTCAATGCCTACGTACCTCATTTTCTCTTGCTCTCATATTTAATCGGATGAATTACATGGGATATCTCTTGCATTCATCTGGCGGTACATGTATTTGTATGACAAATAGGCGATAAAATGATCATAAAATAAAAAAAGAACATTTATTTTGTGCCACGTGGAATAAAATATGCTGTAGTGTGCATGCCAAGTCGCTAGGTGGCACTTGTAGTGGCATTGGTGGTCATATTATCCACGAGTAAATTACTATCATTTCACTGGTGTCGAGGCGTAGTAAAACAATACAATATGCTAATATTTCATCAGAGATGATAAGTCACGCTCGCTTATAATAACATTTTGCTTAATTTTGTCAATCTTCTATTAATCTCTAGTGAAGGGTGGAACTGCCGATGTGGAGTAACGTTTTTGGAGTGGCAAATAACGTTCGAACGTACCATAGAGCGGTGTATAACATCTACCGTGTCTTGGTGTAATTAAGATTTCAAATTAAATGAAAACAAAGAAAACTTGGTGTGCCCCCCCCCCCTCCAATCTGAACAGAAGATAACGAGTGTGACTGCTGTGCAACATACTGCCATCGTT
Organism: Hippocampus comes; assembly: GCF_001891065.2. Lineage (NCBI taxonomy): Eukaryota > Metazoa > Chordata > Actinopteri > Syngnathiformes > Syngnathidae > Hippocampus > Hippocampus comes. Next base: position 1,719,465 of record NW_017805221.1, read on the forward strand.
TTGTTTGTCATGTAATTGTTGGCAATTATTTTTTTTTCCTGCTCCCGTGTACGCGCAGCCTTCGAGCGGTGAGAAGGAGAGCAGGGAAGGCTGGGTGAAGATTGATACCATCGCCGCCGACAAGAGTTTTTCCAAGGTGGAGCCCAGTTCGCCACATCAGTACCAACCCAACCGATACAGTCGCATCAACATCAAGACACGCAGCTTCGCACCGCTTACACGCAATGGGTAAACGACACTCGTATGCACTGCGGGAGGCAAAGGGAAGGGAAACACGACAGATAGGAAGTATTTTTGTCACCTCTGCCACTTTTGTTTGTTTTCACTTTTGGTGAATCAGTACTTGTGCTTTTCAGTCGGTTTACTTTTACCATATTTTTGTGTGTACAAGTATTTGTAGTATCTCTGCTGAAGTACAGAGTGTGAATAAATGTGTCACATCTTGTGCTTTTTTTTGGGGGGGGGGTTGCTTTCGGTTGAATGCTGGATCAATCAGTACTTTTGCTTTTACCAGCCTTTTTTTAACTCAGTTATCTGTCATTCTGTTTATGTGCAGAATGTGAATATTTCAGCCACACCTGGTATAGTTTTATCTTTACTTAATTCGAAGTGAATCAGTGCTTCTACTTTTACAGAGCCGTTCATTTATTTATTTATTTATTTGCTGACTTATATTTATTTCATGCATTCAGATACAAATACTTGTAATTGCATTTACCTAAAGAATGTGAGCACTTGTGTCACTTGTGGTGTATTTTCACCCTTACTTAAGTATAGGATTTGAATCAATACTTTTACTTTTTTGAAGCGCTTTCCTGACACAACAATTTGTACTCAAGTACATCGCGTGAGTACTTTTGCCACCACTGGTAGACATCCTACCCATGGTTTATTTTTATTATTTTTAAGTATTTTTACTTGTACTTAAGTGTGAGTACTTTTTAAACCTTTTTACTCTTACTGAAGTCGTGAAGTTGAATCAGTAATTTCACCTTTGCCGGGGTATTTGTAAAAACCTGTGCTCAACTACAGGCTGTGAGTACGGTTGTCAACTCTGGTCCTTTTTTACTTTGACTTAAATACAAGAGTTAAACCAGTACAAATATTTTTTTTTACACAAGTATCTGTACTTTTTTTTTCAACTTAAATGCAGGATTTCAATCAGTACTTTGACTGTTGAAGTATCAGCGCTCCTACTCTAGTACACAGTGTGAGTACTTTAGACACGTGTGCCGGTGTGCTACTGATGTTTACAGTCCCAGTGTGTCCCCTTCTTCTTGCTCCTCTGACCTCCTGTGGCAGATTCGTCCTGGCCATCGTGGACAGCGGCGCCTGCGTTTCCCTCATGGGCGTGTCGGTCTTCTACCGCCGCTGTCCCGCCACCAGCCTCAACTTGGCGTCCTACCCGGCCACCCCCTCCGGTGCGGAGCCCACGGCTCTGGTGCCCGTGGCCGGCGCGTGCGTCGCCAACAGCAAGGCCCAAGGGGGCAGCGGGCCTCGCATGCACTGTAACGCCGAGGGCGAGTGGATGGTGCCGGTCAGAGGCTGCGTCTGCGACGAGGGCTATGAAGCGAACCTGAATGGATCTGCCTGCTTGGGTAAGTCTGACCCCGTTTCCCGGAGGACGCTCGCATAATCACGTTGTCATGTGGAACGATTCGCGGTGCACAGATGGGCTGATAAGCCCTGATGAGGGCTCTTCTGCTTGTGGAGGAATACAAAAGACATCGGCGATGCTCCGGCTGACGGAAAAGAAGCTAAAAAGGGTTACCGGCTCTTTGCGCGCGTTGTTGTCTTTGTTGCAATACAGATCGACACTGAATGGAGATGTTGTCAGTTTGGTCATCAACTTGCGATGTGGATGGAAAGTTCAGATGGAAGCGAGGCCAGGATGGGATTCACCAGCGCATATTTTACATTGGAACAGGGAAAGTGATGCATGTGTCGCTGATCACCGCAGCATATCAGCCGCATATTATTCACTTCTTTGAAATTTCATTGATTTGATTTGGATTTGGATTCTATTAGCTTCAGTCCAAAAAAAAAAAAAAATCTGAAATAAGTTCAAGATTGAATATTAGAATAAAAATACATGTAAAAATATTGACAAATGTGCCTTCCTGTACAAGCATGCCCTTTGTTCGCCCCCCCTGCCACCCGACATTTTGACATTGATAATCATTTATCAGCAAAATCCTAGAAGACCGCTCACAAGGGGCTACAAATTACCTCTACAAATGGCAATGATTTACATGTCACCATGGCAACACAACTCCATTTCACAGAGCTTTTTGAAGGCTTAAATGACACCCTGTGTGGCCGCACATCGTGCACATACCAGAAGTCGCCAATGCTCGTACCATAAAACTACTTAGAAATGTATTTATTGGGTGATTCATGTCATTCACTACTAAGTGGAGTTATTTATGATTGTTCCAATGTGTTATTCAAATTATAATCAAGCAGTGACATTAAATTACGATGCGGTTTTAGGACGTGCTTTGATGAGCTCTGTTGAAATTCAGTGTTACTTGTCTGGGTATGTCTTTGCATACCGCATCATTTTTTTGTGTTCCATGATTTTTTAAAAATGAATCCATCATGATCCATTTCAAACATTGCGCCCATCCAGCAAATGCGCTGGCAACTTGCGTCCATATGGCCGAGCTCATTCGTCTCCATTCGAGAGCACCCGCAGGCGCGCAGTTGATGCTCGACCACTTGGGCAACTGCCAGGATGTTTTTTGATCACGATGCCGACGTCGTCTCATCACGGTTTGCTCGTCGGTTGTTGTTGTTGTTTTATTTTGAGGGTGGCGGGGGGGGGGGCGCAATTAAGAGATGAACAAACAGCGAAGAGAATGAAGGAGAGCGTGGGGGGTGGGGAGGAGAGTCATCATGTGCAAGGGATGTGACACATTTAGGTCACGGGGAAGTAATGGCCACTCGTCTGTGAGCGAATGATGAAAACGGCAGCGGTGGGGGGGGGTTGCGCTACAGCGGGTGGTGGATTGAACAGTATAGGATGCCACTCACTCACACAAACTGTTGAATGAACAAAGTGAAAGATGTGGGGGGGGGCACGGATTTCAAACTGATTCGCTGCAGCATAAATAATGGAAATAACATTTTGACATCACAAAATGTGCAGTCAAGTCATATTTCTCATCCTATTGTTGTCATGATGAGATTCGTTTGTGAAAATAGGATAAGGTCAAATAAATTCTGCACTTTTGAATCGTCTTTTTTGAGGGGGGAGAGTTGAAGAGTGGGAGAGAAATAGGATACACACCATAATCAAGTTGTTCCTTGAAAGATTTGACAAATGAAAGCACGCACAAAGGACCAGTTTCTCTTCTCTGCACCTTTTTAAGCGCATGGTCTCGCTCACTTCTCATTCTCCGGTTTGGACTGGTGACGCAGGAAAACCAAAGAGACAAGATGACGAAAAATCCCGCCTCATCCTTTTCCTGAGATTTGTCAATGCCATTGAAATCTGTCCAAAAGGGCGAGCTCTTTTTACATTGGAAAATGTCGTAGCTCCCGTGGGGTGGGAATGCGCCCCCCCTTTTTTTTTTTAAGTTCCCTGTCTATTTGGGTCCACTGTATATTCGATAGAAAGTCCAAACACGGGACTGAAAAGTTTCTCAAGAATTTCGCCGCCAAAGTCCCGCGATTCGTGACAATGACAGGTTGGGTCCTGCCAAGTCAGCTGAGAAATATGTCAAGGCTCGTTCTCTTTTCCCAACTTGATTGAAAGGCTCTTCTGAACGATTCTAACACATCGCCGCCCACGATTCCGACCGACTTTGGGCTGTGTTTTTGTCGATTCATTCACTGAGCCATGACTGCATTGTTGAAGGGAGACAAATGGTGATGATGAAGTCATCACTGGTAATTAAACATAGCTAGATGACCGGCGGGACTTTGTGGACGTGCAACCTTTTGTTCTTCGGCACATTGGAAAATGTCAACAAAATGAAGAGCTGCACGTCTGTGAAATGTCGATCGTTTTCCTGCCGCCCGGCGCTTTAGACACCTCGCTTGCAAAAAGAAAAAAAAAAAAGAACGTACTTTTCCCAATGCGAAGTGCATCTGTCCATTTGCATTTCAGCGAAGCGCCTGTCAAGCAAGTAGGAGGCACTTTGCAACTTCTGGGCGTTTCACGGTTCCTATCGCTTCTTTTCCTAATGATGCATTTCACAAAGACAAAATGCACAATGCGGTAAGAAAATAAAGAGGACTCCATTCCGACTATTTTGTTGTGCGTGGCCAATCGTTGGAAACAATTGGAAGATGGCCATGTGTAACACATTATGGCCATAGTCTTTCCTCACGGAAGGATTTGACTTTACTCACAATAAAATGCGCACATAAATATTAAAATGGCAAGTACGTGCTTATTTCCTCATATTTTTTAATGAAATGTTTATTGACCCCGGCCCGACACAGTCACGTGTATGTAAGTGTGTGTGTGTGTGTGTGTGTGTGTGTGTGTGTGTGTGTGTGTGTGTGTGTGTGTGTGTGTGTGTGTGTGTGAGAGTGTAGAGAGAGCGATACTGATACAGATACCAATACCGAAACCGAAGCGAGCTTGCAAGCTGGCTAGCCAGACAGAGGGACAGATGAACTAGCAGCGCTAGCTAGATACAGTGGTACCTCTACTTACGAACGTCTCTTCATACAAAAGTTACAAAACGCCTCAACAGGAAAATATTGCCTCTTGTTACGAAAGAAATTCCAAGATACGAAAGGTAAAAATACAGTATGGGCTCTCTCTCGCTCTCGCTCTCTCTCCATTTTGTTTCATCCTTCTGCCCCCGGAGAACCCTCGAAACTTCAAGAGTGATGACGATGCATCTTTCAGGCAAAGCGTCGCTCTTTTCGGCCACAAAATCACCGCTGACATTTTGGCAGAAAGAAATTCCAAAACTCCCGAGTTGAATAATTCATCCAAGAGTTTGTCACAAGCAAGTAGAGCGGAACGTCACCCGCCCCTGCTATACGATCACGGTGACATTCGGAAGCTTGTTTTCGTGATGAGCCTCTCCTCTCGTCTCCTTTTGAAAGAGCACACGTGCACGCGGGCTGCCTGATGTTGTTTGCTTTCCCGCATGGACTGATGATCTTCCTTCTTGACATTTGTGAGTCCTTGTGTGGGAGAAGAGGCGCGCTTGCGCAAAAAAATGTGACTGAGCGGGAGAAACATTTGCGCCTCTTGGGGCTGATGTGCACCCGGTGGGCGAGCGGATGTGCGTTGAGTTGGATGAAACGTTGCTGCTTAATTCATCGGTGTGAAGACGAGAACATCGATAGCGTCAAGAGGGCCGCGGGCGTGCCGGAGCCTCTCACGGCCGTCTTTAGCCAGTCGGCGGGGGACACCGTTGAACTGGTCGCCAGCCAGTCGCGGGCCACACGTAAACAAACAAACACCTGCGCTCACACTCACACCTCGGGACAATTTTTGAGCGTTCCCGTCGCCCGCCGTGCCGCCCACATCGAGTTTAATTGGGAAGAAATGTTTTGACTCGACTTCTCCTTGAAGACAGTTGTACTTTGCAAAAGGCGCGTTGCACTTTAGCTTCTGGATTGAGTTTGAAAGAGTCCCAAATTTTAGACATTCTTTGTCCTACGTGCAACCGTTTGTCCTGGCCGGCACTTAATTGCTTGAGTGAGTGTGTGGGAACTGTCCGTGTTGAAAAAAATCATCACAGTAAACTCCTGCGTATTAGCAAATAATCCGCAACATAGGTATGATACCCCAAAAAAAATTCTGTGATGCAGTGGAGCAGCAAAAGCTGAACTGTCGTTCCGCATTTTGGTTTGGCAGTGTGCCCCGATGTCATGTCAAATATGCACCTTGGCTCTCTCAAGATTGGAAAACACTGCACTAAGCAGTCCCGCAGGAAGGGAAAATTGCCCAAAAATATGGAGTCGGCCCCTCGTTTTTGCAGCCCGGGCGAGTCTACCCAAAGCATTTTGGAGTGCGTCTGTTGGAAACATTTGCAGGGTCCGAGGTCACTGACGTTAGCCGGCAGAGCCTCAACACAATCTTCCCTTGTGCTTTTGGATACCTTCACGTGTTCACTCACGACGTCTTACTTCCGGGCTTCCTTTTGTTATCGTGTACGCAACCGAAAGGGGAAAAAAAAAAGGGCGGGATTTGTCGGTCACTAGCTGAGCAAACGGATGATTCGGCGTGTTTCCAGGCACTGCTATGGATGCTGAGAACTTGCATGGAGGGTCACAGTGCATCGCTCGCATCTGTGCCTGAGCGCGTGCGTGTGCGTGTGTGTGCGCGTGTGTGTGACAGATTATGCTGGGAGTCAAAAGAGTGAATCAAAAGAGAGAGAGAGAGAGAGCAGGGGGGAAAAAGTGGGTCAGTGATCCAGGCAGCAGCGAAAGTATTATGTTGACATGGAATCTAGCTGCCCTCCTGTCCTCTTGTGGATGTCTCTTTCTTTGAACACCAATTGGGCATTATAATCCCACCCCCCCCAAAAAAAACCCAAAACAACCCCCCCCATATCATTATTAGGACAAGAAGGTTAATAAATTCATGCAATTTGCGCCATCCTGATCAGCCCAGTTTGTGAGTGCACCAAGGTTATTATAGTTCATGAAAATTCACAAAAAAAAAAAAAATTCCGTAATGAAACTAAAAAAAAAAATTCAAACAAAATGCTTTTTTTTTTTTAATTAAACTAACTAAAGTTACATTTTATATTCACAAAACCGTCTAAAACTATAATTATGGCGAAAAAGTTTTTTTGTTGATATCATACATAAACTTTCGGGATTCATTTTATTATTTATTTCGATGTAACTGTTCGGTCAAATTGTAGTTTACTTTATTACACAATACTTTGTTATTTGATTTTATCTTGCACTGAACAAACACTCCCCTTTATTTAAAAATAAATAAATCAACCAATCAACTAAAAGTGATCCAAAACTAATAAAAACAAAAGAAAAAGCTTAAAAAAAAACTAACTTGAATTTTAAAAATGAATCAAAATGAACTGAATTTAAAGCATGGCGGTGCGGGCACCCACAGCGGCTCCTCTCTCTCCTGTGGGTGAGAGGAAAGAAATGTCATCTGTACTGTATGTTGCACGCAGAGCACATTTGACAATAAAGTTGACTTGAAGTTGAACTTGAAATGTCAAGAGGAAATAAAAACTGCCTGTCATGAAAAATCCAAGACTATTTACTGCCGACAGCATCGATATATCAAAGCAATAAATAATTGTGCGAGTCTGCTGAATGTCATTTTTCTTTATCACTTGTTTTGGCTTTGTGACATTGTGTCCCAAAAAGTTAAAGGAAACTGATTCATGCCGAAAACTAGATCTAGCTTCTGGCAGCCTTGGCGGCTTTATAAACCGCAGTGATGTAGAAGCCGCTGTTATATTATTTGGGGTGGAAAAAAAAAATAATAATAAAAAAAATTTGAAAGCTATTAATTTGGACAAGCCTGCAAAAGGAGCCAAAAGGCTCAGTGGCGGACAAAAGAGATGGCGCAACCGAGCAGCTGGCAACTGGATTTTACTGATGGGACAATATGGAATAAAATCCGTGTGTGTGTGTGTGTGTGCGTGCGCGATGTCCGTCGTGGGATAATGCTTTCTTGCCACATCATGTTTCATGTCAAACGTGTAAGAGGACACGTCCGCTGATGTGCACACGGAGCATGAAAGATGGAGGAACGTCCTCATCCTTACGTCTTCGTCCCCCCCAAGCCGTGAAGTCGCACGGCCGTCGGTTTTCCCCGCTGTCCCCCCGCCTTCACACCTGTATAAAAGCCACGCGGGCCCCAGGAGACAAGCGCGAACACCGAAAGGCTTTTATCACTTTCTTTTCTCCGTATTTCTTCCACTTCCCGCTCCTTCTTCCTTCCCCTTCCTCTCCCGTCACACCGCGGCAATGCAACTGCGCACACACGCACGCGTCCACGCTAGCTTCATGCTAATACGCAACGCAACACACCATACACAGGCGAACGAAACTAAAGAGAGCTGTTTTTGAATGTTACTCCTGTTGGGTGCGGGCGCATAAACAGGGCACTTGCTGAAATGGCAGCACATCGACACGCCACGGTCGCACGGCGGCGCGCAGGACAAACGAGGCTGCGGGTGCGTTTAGCCTCGACCTCGGAGTTCAGCCGGCACACGGTTGAGATTAACACTCGACACGCGATACGCGTTTCCAGCAGTCAAAGATACTCCCTTTCCGAGGCATCCCGAGTTCGAGCCTCAAGTCGAGAAGGATTATCGACGTTCCTCCAAATGTCCAGTCCGTCATGCAAATAGGTCACCTCTGCCTTCCCATCAACAACATGGCGGCAATCGAAACGCCACGTGGTGCTCTTCTGCGAAGCCGACGGCGGCGGCCTTTGGCTTGGCAGCTTCCGAGCACGAGAACGCCGCTCTGAGCCAACTACTCATAACGGGCCTCGCTTTTCAAAAGAATTTGATACTTGGCGCCAAATAAGTATTGCTGCGCTTAGATTTCTCCATGATTTTATATCTTATTTATTTTTTGTTACATCATCACATCATTCTTGTATTCCCTTCCCCCCGTCACTCAATCCAACCGGAGCGTTATCATCTTTGTCAAGGAAGCGGCGCTAACGAAACACGCACGACATTCTCTTGTTGACGTTCTGGAACCTCGGACTAATCAAGCCTCCTTGTGTGTCTTCCGGCAGCCTGCCCCGTGGGCTACTTCAAGCCCGCTTCGGGTTCCGCCCCCTGCTCGGTGTGCCCAGCCAACAGCCGCACCAGCCGAGAGGGCTCCAGCGTGTGCGAATGTCGCAGCAGCTTTTACCGGGCGCCCGCCGATGCCAACTCGTCCGCCTGCACAAGTGAGCTTTTTTTATTTTTTTTTTGGGTGCACTTTTGTTAGCTTGGGGCTCGTAGCTTAGCATTTGCCAGCATCGTTTTCATTTGGGTCACACGTAAACTGGAGCCTATGCCGGTGGACTTTGGGCGAGAGCCGGGGTGCGATTTGGACTGGTCGCCAGTCAGTTGCAGGGCAGAAATAGAGAAACAACCATCACGTGTTGGGGAGATCGTGGACACCCCACAGAGGAAGCGCATTCTGTCTGCTCGCACTGGTGTTCCTTGTTCTTTTGGTCTCATCCGAACTGCTCGACACTCAGCTGCGAACTGCTCCAGCAAGAGTTGACTGTCGTTAAGACTAAGCCAACCGAAGCGGACCCCCTTCACCACTCCTGCTGCGCTAAGAAATTGCATCCACGAAGGTCAGGAACAGAATCGCTGCCAACGGCCGCCCTTTGGTGGAGTCCAACCCACAAGGGAAACCATTTGGACTCCCCGCCTGCAATGCGGACCGAATTCTGACACCAGACAAACAAAGATGGCGAGTCCGATGTTCCATTATATCCCGCAGGCCTGCCAGAGGCTCTCCACAAGCACTGTTGTTGGCCAATGTTGGCGGCATCAACTAAAACGCCACATCCACAAACTCCAGGTGGATCTCACCCGAACTGAACTTGAGACGGTGCTTGAAATTTCGGTTCTCTCCGCAGCTCCTCCCTCCGCTCCGGTGTCGTTGTCTTGGGAGTACGAAAGCGGCGACGGCGGGGTGTCTCTACGGTGGCGCCCCCCGGTGGACATGGGAGGCCGCAGCGAAGTGTGGTACGGAGTGGTGTGTCGCATCTGCCCCTCGCCCGCCATCACCAACCCGGCCGTGTGCTCCTGGTGCGGCGAAGGCGTCGCCTTCAGCCCCGTCCAGACCAACCTCAAACAAACCAGCGTGACCCTCAACAACCTGCTCACCAGAGTCACGTATCTCATACAGGTGCGCTGGATTATCAAGGTTCAAGGTGGAAGGAAGGGCTTTGGGAGGCAGCTTTGATTTGCAAAGGGCGTTTTTTTTTTTCTTTTTACATATATATTGTCCATTGTTGTATTATCACGGCGTTCAAATCACAGTTCATGGTTGGCATCCCTAATGAAGGAACATGACATGGCTGTGTTGTTGTTGCTGCGCCAGGTGCAAGCCTTGAATGAAGTGTCGGCGCTGAGCCCTTTCCCAGCTCGTTACACAAGCATCAATTTTACCACAAGCCAGTCAGGTGAGTCCAGACAGAAAGGAGGATGAAAAAGAGGAGATGAAAGCCAAAGCCTGCTTTTGATGCTAATGTATTTGTGTTTGGCGTGAAGAGCGCCCTCGCTGCCCTCCGCTTTCTCTTTCCGCCCCTGCTGTCCAGGCAGGAAGGTCGCTCGAGGTTACAATCTCCTGTCAGATCCCATTCTAGTCCCTGTGGGATGACGAAAAGGACCACGAAAGGAGCTTTTGTTGCATGCTGCCTTGTGAAATGAAATGAAACGAAATGGACTTTTCTGTTTTCCGCAATGCTGCACTCTTGTGGTCGCCGCCTCTTGAATCGCTCAAGTATCAGCCGGCTGTGTTGTCTCCCACAGTTCCCACTACGGTTCCCATGATGCACCAGCTGAGCCGGGCCCCGGATTCCATCACATTGTCGTGGCCGCAGCCCGACAGACCCAACGGGGACATCCTGGAGTACCAGCTCAGATACTTTGATAAGGTACCAGCAGAGGGTGGGGGACTCGGGTCACAAGACTTGTTTCGAGTCAAGTTTTTGTCGGGATTGGTGTTGCTTTCCAAACAGTTTTAAAGGTCGCAAAAGTTGTTGTTGTTTTTTTGGGGGGTGGGGTGGGGTCGCCATCAAATTTTGAACATTTCTTTGCGATGAGGAAAACTGTCTGAGACCATTAAAATCGTTGGTGAATGTCTTTGCGACTGTATGCGACCTTGAACGAACTTTTTTTGGCTAACATTTGCTACATGCGCACACATTTGCAAATCTTTGCCGCTTCGTGAGATTACGGCCTTAAATAACTGCTGTGGCAAGGCCAGCAGCAAACAGCTTGAGTTGCAACACAGTTAGCTTCAAGGTCCGGAGCGAAGCGTCTTTGAAGCTTTGGTAGGGGTTGCATGCAGGAAAAAGAACTCGCTCTTCTTCGTACGAAGTGGTATCGAAAACACCAAACGGCCGAGGGGACAGGAAAACATGACAGAGAACAGAGGGGATTGGCGGTAGAATGATGAGGCGGGAGGATGATGGGCAGACGGGGGTCAGCAACGGAAGACGGATCCTTGGAAATGTGAGCGAGTCGTTGCGGTCGGTGCAAAGGTGCAACTCGAAGGTGACAACTTGAGATGTGTGACTTCCTGCCACGTCCGCTTCCCAGCACTGATGCCTTGACGGTTCTCTCCCTGGTTCCGACAGGGCTCGGACGTGGACAGTGCGCTCAGCGTGTACAGCGAGACCAACACTCTGACCGTCGGCTCTCTCACGGCGGGCTCCATCTACGCCTTTCAGATCCGAGCTCGCAACGAGCGAGGCTTCGGCCCCTACAGCAACACCGTCTACTTCACCACGCTGCCTCTTGGTAAGGCCGGAGATGCCCCCCGTGAAAATACACTCATTGGAGGTGCATTTGGGCACGATGAGAACAATGCTCACTTTTGGTCATTCTGGTTGCGGTGACGATACTGAAAGCCGTTTCTAAAGGTTGAAAATGATGCAAACATCTCCCAGCACCGAGTACGATTGCGAGTCGCAAGCCACGAGCGTTAAGTCAAATCAAAACTGAGCAGGTCAACGTTTTCTTCTTCTCTTCCACAGAGGAACATTCCCAGCAGGTCCAAAATCAGCTTCCTCTGCTGGTGGGCTCGGTGATGGGAGGGGCGGCGTTTCTGCTGGTGGTGGCGGCCATCGTGGTGGTGGTGGTATTCCGCAGGTGAGCCCCTCAACCGAGGTCGCCGGACCAAACGGTCTACGGTCGGCGCAATTGACCGCGTTTTTCTTTTGTGCCTCAGTAAAAGGAGGGCGAGTCCGTACAGCGACAGACTCCAGAGGTACATCAGTAACAGAGGTGAGGAGACGTTTGTTTGTTCGAAAACTTCTTTTGAGCTCACATGGCGCCGTGTAGTCGTGAGTGTTTGTCAAAAACAAGGCCGGAAGTTTAAACCTAGAAAAAAAAATAATAACAGGAAAACAAACATTTCCTGATTGTAGTTCGACATGAACAATCACTGTGTGCGGGCTCCCTCTAGTGGCGGCTTCCAATACTGCTCTGTGTTTCTCCAGGTGGTGTGAAATATTACGTGGACCCCTCCACTTACGAGGACCCTAGCGAGGCTGTCAAAGAATTTGCCCGGGAGATTGACTCGACTCACCTGAGGATCGAGGAGGTGATCGGTGCGGGTAAGTGTCACTCTCTCCTTTCTCTCTCGGGAATGGCCACGGCGTAGCCCAAACCGCGGGGCTCACCGAACGGCAAACGGGGGTGAAATCAACGGGTGAATATGCGCAAGAGCATCACCTCTTGTCTTCTGCAGCCCAGTTTGGGGAGGTGTCCCGAGGCCGCTACCGTCCGCCGGGGCGCCGGGAGGTGCTGGTTGCCGTCAAGACTTTGCGCTGGGGGGCGTCAGACAGAGAGAAAGGCATGTTCCTGAGTGAGGCGGGGGTCTTGGGGCAGTTTGACCACCCCAACGTGCTCAAGCTCGAGGGCGTGATCACCCGTGTCCCTCCGGCAAGGATCGTCACAGAGTTTATGGAGAACGGGCCCCTGGATTCCTTCCTCAGGGTGAGCGAATCAAACACACCCAGCAGCGGTTTTTACTCTTCATCCTTATCAGAGGCGTCGAGCCCAAGTCCAGTAAGTAACGACCCTGCCGCGGTTTGGCTTTCGCCAAAGGTGCTTCAGGCAGTTGGAGCTCATTGACCCATGATATCATTCTTTTACTTCAGTGCTGTTTATTTCCCCCCCCCCC